>NC_133308.1:14886333-14997975 GCF_012295235.1 Primulina huaijiensis
TAATTATATCATATATTTCATTTAGACAATAGCGTGGCTCTGTCGGTTGTTCTAAATGAAATATTATGATATCTAACAATCTAACATTTACTTTATCGCATCTAACATTTACTTTATCGCAACTAACTTTTACTTTCCGCATCTAACATTTACTTTATCGCATCTAACTTTTACTTTCCGCATCTAACATTTACTTTATCGCATTTAACTTTTACTTTCCCGCAACTAACTTATTAAATCATATATTTCATTTAGGCAATAGCGTGGCTCTGCCGGTTGTTCTAAATGAAATATAATGATTTAATTTAACATTTATTTTATGCAGTTATATATTTATATAGTTATATATATAATCATAGGTACCATATATAAAATATCGGTGAATTCGGTATTTTCTATAGTGGGAACTATATTATATTAGGTGTGTGTTTAAATATTTTTATTTTCTTGGAACCATTATTTATGGTGGTTTCCTTTGTTTTACTTTTAGTTAAACAATATTGCATAAACCAAGAATAAATCCTCGAGCCTTGACAAAATTTATAATTTGTAAACTTCGTTCTTGCATTTGGTAATCTATAAATTAATAAATTTAAACTTAAAATAACCTCTCTGTGGGGACCCGGACGCTAATCATCTTCTTAATCGTCATTGGGATACTTGGATCAATGAAATTAATATGGGTCTACAATTTTTTTTTAATAGTGCGGAACGTAATGTAATCAATCTAATTATACATATCAGTATAATAGTACAAGTCTTGTACAACAAACATCAAACTCAAACTAAGGTGTAACAACTAAATGTCAAGTGTTCCAAACCCTATATACATCAAAGTCCGAAGTCTCCACTCTAATCACGATCTCTCTCATCTTCTTCCTGACCCCGATCCTGTCCCACCTGTTGCCATGCACACATACAAACACGACAACAGCCGGATAATTCCGGTGAGAAATACATCCCAGTATAAATCAACAAAACATGCAATCATATAATCGATATAAAAGCATGAAACAAATATCAATCACATGTATTAAATCTGAAAACATAAATCGATATAAAACTGTAAATAACTCGTGACTCTACAGCTCAGACTAGACTCATTCCTAGTCTAGGGATCCCGGTTTCCAGACGTTGGCATACTATATCGAATCTCAGTAATAGAAGTAAATCCACTCCTAATCAAACATCGATATAAACCAAACATCTAGTGTCTTGACCTATCCGTCAAAGACTTTGGCACCTCCGCCAATAACTCCTCTGTGACAATGTGCAATGGGCCAGTGACTACTCTATCACCGTCTGGCACCTCTGTCACAAGACCAATCGTCTAATCACGCTTTCTATAAATCAATAGAACAAGCATATCAATTCAAATCAATGCATATAATAACAATAAGTATGTGGTTTAGGGAAACTCAAGTTATATCTAACTCGAGTCATTCTCCCGGGTTCGACATTGACTTATACCTTTCGTTCGTAGTCTCGGTCTAAAGCAATATAAGTGCTGAACTCAAGACTGTCTCTGTAAATCTGAAATGACATATCGAGGATAGCAATATCAACATTCCATTCACAATTCAATACCGAATCTAATCAATCTGAATTTAATTCAAATAAACGGCATAACGGCACAATCCCGATATCCCCGTCAATACAATAACAACATATATCAATTACAAACCATAACCCATATCCGTTACAATCTGTAATCAATCCATAATCCAAATCTATTCAATTTCAATCAATATAATCTGAAAACTCATAACAATTCCATAATCAATCTGTTCTTCGATCTGACTTCGATTCTACGATGTCTAGTATTCCCAGAACACATAATAATAATCAAATAATAATTTCTCCAATATCATAATTTCCAATGATAGCAGAACTCAATAAAACTTACGTCCAGTTGTAGCTGTTGACGAGAGGAGTACGGTACTGTGTTCAGATTCAATTTCTTATAGACGGATCTTGCCGGATCGCAATTGTAAAGAAAATAAAAGCTTGAGGGATTTTTGAAGCTTTTCTCTGGAATTCTCGAAGGGAAGAAACAAGGATTTCAACATATATTACATGGTGAGGACAAGTGTACAACCCAATTCCATAATTGCACTTTAGCCCCTCAACTTTTCATTATTTTCAAAACGGTCCCCGCTCAATCTTTTAATTCCATTTCAATCCTAATTAATTACAAAAACCGTGGAATCTAATTTATCATTCAAAAATTCGTAAATTAAATAATCTCGGATTAAAATGATATAATCTCGGGCCTTACACTCTCTGTGGATCGATCTCGTACTTACGAAATATATTACTTGCAGACAACCTACACTTGGGTGAATGATAATTTAAGTAGTAGCATTAGGAGAAGATCGAATCCTATTGTAGAGACTCGATATAGTGGACCGAAGTCCGAGAATAGGAACATACCGCCACCTCGAATGGGAGAGTAGGTGGGAGACTTGTTACATTCTTATTCAAACCGGGATCCCTAGACTAGATAAGAGTCGAGTCAAAGAGTAAGAATTAAAGAGTTTGAATTACAGATTGGTATCGATTTATGTTTTCGTTTATATGCTTTGTACATGATTATATGAAATGCATGTATACAATGTTTATACTGGGAAATATGTTTCTCACCGGAGTATCCGGCTGTTGTTGTGTTTGTATGTGTGCATGACAACAAGTGGGACAGGATCAGGGTCGAGAAGAGTTTGAACGAGTGAACTTAGAGTGGTGATCCGGGCTTGATTGGAAGACAAAAACTGGTTGTTATTTATCACTAGACATGTGATTGTGATTAATAAACACTAGTTGTATGACTTTAGTTGAACAAGTTTTATATCTTGGATCTTGTTGTAGATATTGCACTTGATCTTGTACTTTGAATAAATAAGAGTATAACTTGTTGTAGTCTTTTCAACACTTGTGTATGTTGTGCTCGCCTTTTAAAAAAATAAAAAATTTCGACCTAGATTATGTAATAGATCCACTTAATCCCAATGATGATTGAAAAGAATGAGTTAGCGTCCGGGTCCCCACATTTATGATGGAAAATCATAAATGCTAAAAGACGTGTTGCATGCTTGGTTTAAAAGAAAATGATATTTATGCATGTACTTTTATGAAGTGATGGAAATTCTGAAAATATTTTGAATGAAGTGATTTGATTGTGATAGTAAAAAAATGGGAATTCGTGCCGGACAAAGCCCAATGGAACCTGTTTACGGGAAAAAGCCCCGTGGGAACCTAACACCGAATTTCCATAGGCCAAGGTCCAGTAACGGAAAAGTGGTTCTTGGTGTCCACGGAAAATAAGCCAAGGCACAGAACGGGAAATTGGTTATTGTTGTCACGTCACCTGTTACTATGGTTACAGCTGAGATTGATTAATCGACCGAATGATGAAAGGATGGTCACAATTAATGAATTGAGTTCATCCCAAAGGAAATGTATATGTATATGATGAAAGGAAAAGTATATGATGAAATAAAAGGTTTAAGTTTATGCATGTTCATGTTAAAACTATTTTATTAAAAATATTTTTCACTATTGCATATAGATGTATATGTATTACTTGTTTCTATGGTTAAGACTTTCTGAGTCATTAGACTCTCTAGGTGTGAACGATGCAAGTGAGGATTTTCCTATTGAGACATGAGGACTTGATGACTGAACTTGTTGGGCTGATGTTGCATTGAAACCTGAGGACCTTGCTAGTTATCCGCACAGTTAATGCTTTTACATTATTTTAAATATTTTCATTACTTTTATGCCAAGGAGTGGTTTTTGAAAGGATTTATGACGTTCATGCTACATTTGAAAATTTTTAGTTTTAGGTTTGTTTTGATGTTTACGATTTTATGACTTTTACTGCAGTTATTGAGTTTTGAGTAAAATAGATAGTGAGTTTTTTTTTAATGGTGCAAAAAGTATATGTATAGGCCGAATGCTATTGCTTAAAAGTAAAAAAAAAATTTAGTATATTTTTAAGAAAAATGAGTAAGAGACGTTTCAGTTGGTATCAAAGTAATGTTCTTGTAAAGGGTTGTGCCACCACCAGTTCCAGGAAGCTCAGTTGTCAAGTCTCAAGTTTGAAAGTTTAAATGCTTTAAATGTTTTAATGATGGCACCTTCATGTTTCGTGGTTTATATGTTTAAGTTATATGTTTAATTGCTTCGTGAAGTTAATTGATATTTATGCTTAAGCTTACATGATAAATGATTTTTATAAGCTAAATGGTTAAAACGCTTAGATTTAATTGTATGTTGGTTACGTTAGAATTTGGAATATATTCAGACAAAATTTCTCTTAGATGCGCACCTAATACTGATAGACTGGCTGATACTCATGAGGATTGCTTTGCATAAATCGAAAACTATGGGGGCTAACATGCAAAAACCGTAGCTCAAGGGTTTTAATGCAAAAAGTCGAGAATATCAGGGGTTAATGTGTAATTTTAAGAAGTACAAGGACTGAAATTGAGGTGACCGAAAGTTCCAAGTTGAAATATGGAATTTTCAAATATTCAGGGACTAAATTGCAAAGTTTGAGAATTTCATGGGCTGCTTCGTGAATTCTAGAAAACCACGGGCTGTTTCCATAAATTTCTGGAATTTTAGGATCAATGTAGTAAATTTAAAGAGGTTAGGACCTGAATTGTTTAAATTCGAAATTTATTTGGGGAAAGAATGCAAATTTCGGAACTTTAGGACCAAAATTGAAAGAATTCGAGAAAAGCAAGGGCCGAAATGCAATTTTCAAAATTTATTTTTTACAAATTGTGCATTTTCGTGATTTATTAAAAATTAAGTGTGGTAATTTTCTAGAATTTTGGGTGGTTAAAGATAGAAATTCGTTAATTTTTCGACTCAAATGGATTTGATGGTATATTTGTCGTAGGAATGATATTTATTTCAAGTGTAGCTACCTATGCATTGATTTAGGAGTTACATGCTCATTCATATCCGAGACGTTTGTCAAGCGACTGAAAATTATACCCGAGGAATTAGATTTGGGCTTTAGAGTTTCTATTCCTTCTGGTGATCAGATGATTAATACGAATATAGTGAGGAATCTGGAGCTTTTTTACAGAAGAATGTGGTTCAGGCAGATCTCATCGTACTCCCGATGCCTGAGTTCGACATCATTCTTGGCATGGATTGGCTATCTTTGAATGGAGCTTCGATAGATTTATAGCAGAGGTCACTATCTATTCGACTGTCTAGCGGGAAATCTTTTGTCTTTGAGGTAGCAAGGAACAAGCAAATGCCGCACATTATCTCCTGCATCTGTGCGAGGAAACTTATGAGGCGAGGCTGCCAAGCCTTTCTGACGTTTCTGGCATTCTACTGGACCGAGAGGTGGAATTTTCTATTGAGTTAATGCAGGCTACATTGCCAATTTCTAAGGCACCCTATTGTCTAGCACCAGTCGAAATGGAAGAGCTGTAAGATCAAATTTAGGAGTTTCTTGACAAGAGTTTTATTCTCCCGAGCTGTTCCCCATGGGACTCACCGGTATTATTTGTGAAGAAGAAGGATGGTGGTATGAGACTCTGCATTGGATATAGAGAGCTGAACAGAGTCACCATCAAGAATAAGTATCACTTACCTAGAATCGAAGACTTTTTTGATCAGCTGCATGGAGCTTCGATTTTCTCGAAGATAGATCTTTGTTCGGGATACCATCAGCTGAAGGTGAAGTGGTCAGATGTTCATACGATGGCTATCAGGACTCGATATGAGAACTACGAGTTTATGGTGTTGTCATTCGGATTGACCAATGCGCCATCGATCTCATGGATCTCATGAATCGTGTATTTCAGTCGTATCTGGATCAATTTATCATAGTCATTATTGATGATATTATGATTTACTCGAGGAGCAGAGACGAGCACAGTCAGCACTTCAGGACTAACATAAGGTTATTGCAAGACAAAAAGATGTTCGCTAAGTTCAGCAAGTGCGAGTTTTCGCCCGAGAGAGTGGCGTTCTTAGGCCACATTATTTTTAGGGATGGAATTGAGGTCTATCCTAGCATGGTCGAGACAGTTAGAGAGCGGCCAGTACCTAAGGGTGTGATTGAGATTCGCAGTTTCTTGGGTCTAGCCGACTATTACTGGAAGTTCATTCAAGGTTTCTCTTCTATTGCAGTTCCCCTGACCGCCTTGACAAAGAAAGCAATCATTGACTTCAGAACTAGTTTTATCGATCTCATCAGGACAAGGAGAGTATGTTCTTTATGCAGACTGTAAGTGAAACGTCTACTACTCGTTTTCTTAAAAAGTACTAGAAATTGTTTTTTTTTGAAAACCCTCTTAAGAATCGGCCGAAACATAAATACAAATCCTAAAAATATTTTTGACACCATTTTAAAAATAAAACAAACAACTATATTTTAAAATCAAAGGAAATAGTTTAAGAACATAAAATCGTCAAACTTTTGCAAATCCTAACTTAGCAATAAAGCTAAATCTAACAACCTCTCAAAAATCACTTAAAAGCATAAATAAAAAGTCATAAAAATCTTTAACATAAACTTAAAATCATAAATGCGGAAAAACTAGCGCTGGTCCTCGGGTTATGTGCACCTTCAGTCCAGTAAGATCAACCATCAAGACCTTCACTACTATCAACATCATACTCACCTGCATCGATCACACCTAGCGAGTATAAAGACTCAGAAAACCATAATCTTGCTAACAAATAATACGTATACAATCACATGCAACAGTGAAAATAATTTTACGTAAAATAACATTTCATAATCATGCATAAACTTAAACATTTTCATATCATCATAAACATATTCATATTCATCATATACGTATACATATTCTTTTCGTTGAATTCAAATCGTTATTTCTGACTTTCGTATTCGTATTAAAGGTCTTAAGGTCGATGGATCCATATACATGTAACAACAGTACTTGGCGGCGGGGACATGAGCGACACTCTCTGTAGAGCCCGTAACTTAGACTGCGTATAAGCCATGCATAATTCTAGTATTTAAATTAAAATGATTTTTATTGCATGAGTTTCTAAATTTAATTATTTTACGTAGTAGTTTAAATTTTTATCGTCTCAGTTATTTCAGTGAGGCCGGACTGGAGTTGGAGTTTTGAGATAGAATTTAAGATTCAGAAAACATTTCCAGAATTTATTTTAGCTAGCAAGTAAGTTAATTTAAGTAAAAAGGAGGTTTAAGGAATTAATTAAGTTACTTGAGGTTAGTAGGAAATAAGTTTATTTAAGTTCCATAATTAAGGGGTAATTCACTAAATTAATTAAAGGATTAGTGAGGCTTTTAAGGGTTATAAATTTACTAGCTAGAAAATATTTCCCCTCCATTTATAAGTGAATTTTCGGCCACCCGTTAGTGGATTAAGCAATTATATTCCAACTCACCTTTGACCCATTCTATGTTATTCTAGCTTGCTAACCTCTTTAATTATTAATCCACCTTAATTAATTAATACTAGATCACTATCCTAGCCTTGATTAACATGTAGAATCGGCCACCTCACCCCCAACAAACACACCAACAAATCATTTGATATCAAACCAAAATTCAAAATTCAAATGGTGGACTTGGTCTTGCTTTTTCCCTATATCTTGCAATCATTTCCCTCACACTCCTAACCACCATTTCCCCTCCCCATCACCGAAAATTTGAGAGCATTTCAGAGTGTAAAACCGTGAGAATTCAGTGGGAGATAGAGAGAAAAAAATCGAGTAAGAAACAAGGTAGAAAAGAAAGCGCTCCACCTCCTCCGCGCCGTATCGTCTCATTCTTTCGTTTTTCTTTCAAACGAAACAAGGCATGCATACGTTCTTCCTTGACTCTTCAATCAAGTCCTATTATCATTTATTTTCATTACATGATCATGTTTTGATAAGCAAAAACCAAAATACATCAAGAATTTTTCAGAAAATAAACATGCAGATTTTCGGTTTCCATGACAAGCTTCACGGGTTCTCTTGTTTTGTTGTTCAGGTGGATGGTTCGATTCCAGGCTCCCAAGGCGACTCCTAGGCATGTACTAGGACATGTTAGGAACAAACGTACTCCAATGCCTGGGCTGGAGGAGTCATTGAGTAATGGGCCATGGGATAACCGACTCCCGCCAGTTGGATCGGGAACAGCCCATGGGCATTACACTCTCACCCATCAACAGGACCTTAGCCTTACGTATTAACATATCATCGTATCATCGTATTAGTCATAATTACTTCACTTACTTCGACATTTCATATTTTCATCACTTTATATAATTCATGCATAAAATAATCATTTTTCTTTTAAATCAAGCAAGCAACATATCTTTTAGCTTTAAAGTTTCATCATAAAATTTCATAAACATTTAAAATATCATATTAACATATTTTACAGCATTTCGGGCACTTCCATGACGTTTACTTTTTTCATGTATAAAATGACCGTTTTACCCCTATACGTAAAATTTCTCGTATTTAACCCTAGACCTCGAACCGACGTCCCAAATCATTCTAAACTTAACATATAACCATAAAACACTTTAAATATTCCTTAGGCTTTAAATTTAGCTTTTCGATAGATTGCTCGATTCGTTTTTAAACTTAGACGCACATCCTGGTTTTGACTCGTATGAACTCGAAACTTAACCAAACTTTATCAAATTTGCTCCAAAGCTTAATAACACCTAAATAAACCATATTCAACCCAAATTAAGCCAATCAAGACCGCTGATCAAGCCTAACTCAGCTACTGAATTGTTCTGCATATATGGACCGAACCCTACCCTCGATGTTATCCTCAAACTCTCGAACCCAGACCTTAACCGATTGGACCAGCCCCTGACCAACCCTCCTAGGTTCCTAATGGACCCATATGGACCATACTGTACGGAGCCTACCCAGTCCCAACACGCCCAGCCCTTCGCCCGCAACAAGAAAGCCAAGCGCGACCTCCCTTTTGCGTTGCTTCACTAGGCATCGCACAATCTTCCCCTTGAGCCGTCTAGGACCATGGCTCAACCCATATGGACCTTTCTTGAACCTGATGGACCCTCCTAGACCGAGCCTAGAAGCCAGCCCCTCAACCCGACAACTAACATGCTCACGGCTCCCTCACATCATACGATCCCCCTTGCCTTTCGAGCCCAACCTCATGCAGCCATTTTAGGACCCTCAAGCGGCCCTCTTAGGTCTCCTAGTCATGCTCTAACAGTAGCTAGAATCGTAACCAACAAAGACTCCTAGCCGAAGAATCCTAAGCCACTAGGACTCTTATTTTCGCTCATAATGGTGTCCTATATTTTCTAGCCTTTAAAAATGCTCCCAAGGGTCCTCAAACTTATGGAAAAACATCCCTTCAAGGTTCCCTACAATGGCAGCCCCTTTATGCATCATTAGGAAGAGTTTTGGGTTTCAAAAACACATGTTCTAAGCATAGGTTGGCATAAATACGAAAATAAATACAAAACCCACATGCTTTTCATGAAAACATAATTAAAATATGTAATATGGTGTGATAGATGAGAAAAAGGAGATTTATGGCTTGTCTTTGCGTATATTATGCACGAAAACAGCTTGCGATGCAAAGAACGTCGGCGGGGAGACAAGAAATGCAACCTTGCTGATTTTTCCTTCAAATTTCATGGCTTTTCTTCTTCAAAATTACGTGTATGTGTGTGCTTGGTTGGTGGAAGAAGAGTCTTTGTGTTTGTGTGTGTGGTGTGCGTGAGTTGTGTGTGTATTTGTGAGGTTTGATGGCTTTTTATTTTAATTAAAACTCAAGTGTAGGCTTAGGTCCATTAATCATAGTATAATAAGCCCATTAAGCCATTTAGTAAATATTTAAAATATTTTTCTTAAGAAAATTTGTGAAAATAATAGCCGAGTTATCGAAAAGATATTTTCGTTAAAAATCGAATACTGTTTAAAAATACGAATCGACGTATAAAATCACCTAAAAACTCTTTATTTTAAAAAATATCATTTAGGCACAACTTTATTTTAAGTAATTAAAAAAATATTTAATAAAAATATTTTCTCTTTTTCAGCCATCGGTCTCCGTTCCTCGATCGCATCTCGAATAACTTTTAAAATATAGTTTTATGCATTCATGTAGAAAAGTACATTTTGAGAATGTAAATATGCACATCATAATTAATTTATGCAATTAAAACCATTTAATTAAAATACATGAGAAATTTAATAACTTGCATGCATGAGGACCTTCAAATTTTCTGGACGTTACAATCTAACGCCCTTAAATTGAATTCCGTCCCCGAAATTCACTTACAAAAAATTTTAGACTTAATTATAGTATCCCATTAATCTACTCTTCCGCGGCGCTACTCTGATAAAATAAGTTTAAGAATGTCCTTATGTCTCCTTAATCCTAATTAAATTTGCCTTCAAGATCCTCGTTTGCGAATCACAACTTAAAACGACCTATGGTGACTTAGTTCTATTTACTATAACCTCGAATTTCGACATTTCTTACAATTCCAGTATTATTAATGGAGGTACAAACTTATCGTATCTTACTTTCTTTATATTATACCCAATGTGTTCATCAACTTATAATATTTCAAGGTTCTAAATATCCCTTCAAGTCTAAATCATCGAAAATTCATATAGTTTAAACCATTCAATTCTCCCTTATTTCTAGTCCCCAAATTTCTTAACAATTTCAAGATAAGTTCCTAATTTCCTCAAAAATTATCCAATTTGTCCTAAATTTTAAAATCCTACAATTAACTCATAAGTTCTTGGCATTCTTATTTCCCTTCTATAGGTATCTCATAACATAATTTTCAATAATTTTCAGCTTATTAACCCAAAATCAATTCTCATAACCGATATTACCTTTCCATCGAAACCTAACATCCCAAATTATACATTTTCTTACTTCAAATGATCATCGCAGTTTTCGAATCATTATTCCTTATATGTAATTCTCAAATTTTAACTCAACTAGTACCCACCAAATCATCAGGATTTTCTTGGAAAATCTACATGTCCCAAAAAGCATTAATAATCTTCACTATTAATTTATGACCCAAAAAGTAGAACATCAATACTAAAACTCAAAAATCAATATAGTCCGATCATTTTCAACCTTTTCTTAAGGCCCATTAACCATATTCTTAAATATGTCCAATTCCACCACAAAGCCAGTTTGCATGGAAATCATATAATTTCTTGTTTTATACTATAATATTCGTAAAAATTCTAAAACATCTAATCTTTTACCTTTAAAAATCTTGCAATGATGCAGATTTAATCATAAAAATCCTTATCATGCGACCTTAAACACAAATGCCTTTTAACTTCAAAAATTGTCTAAACATTTAGCTTATACGTATAAACCATGTGAACATGCAGGTACTATCATAAGAATCATATAAAGCAATTAAACTTACAAATTTGAGGCTTGACGACTGAGCTTCCCGGCACCGATAATGGCACAACCCTTTACAGGAACATTGTTCTGATACCAACCGAAACGTCTACTACTCGTTTTATTAAAAAGTACTAGAATTTTAAAAAAAAAACTGTCTTAATAATCGGCCGAAGCATAAATAAAAATCCTAAAAATAATTTTGACACCATTTTTTAAAAAAAAACCAAGTATACTTGAAAATCAAAGGAAATAGTTTAAGAACATAAAATCGTCAAACGTTTGCATATCCTAACTTAGTAATAAAGATAAATCTAACAACATCTCAAAAACCACTCAAAAGCTTAAATAAAAAGTCGTAAAAATATTTACCATAAACTTAAAATCCTAAATGCAGAAAAACTAGCACTGATCCTCGGGTAATGTGCACATTCGGTCCAGTAAGATCAACCATCAAGACCTCCACTACCATAAACATCATACTCACCGGTATCGATCATACCTAGTCAGTCTAAATACTCAGCAAACCATAATCTTGATAACAAATAATACGTATACAATCACGTGCAATAGTGAAAATACTTTTACGTAAAATAACATTTCATAATCATGCATAAACTTAAACATTTTCATATCATCATAAACATATTCATATTATCATATATGTATACGTATTCCTTTTGTTGAATTCAAATCGTTAATTGTGACTTTCGTATTCGTATTATAGGTCGATGGATCCATCTACATGTAACCACAGTACTGGGCGGCGGGGACATCAGCGACACTCTCACCCGTTAACTGAGCCTTGGCCTTACGTATTAACATATCATCATATCATCGTATTAGTGATTATTACTTCACTTCCCTCAACATTTCATATTTTCATAACCTTATAATATTCATGCATAAAATAATAAATTATCTTTTAAACCAAGCATACAACATATCTTTTAGCGTTAACGTTTCATCATAAAATTTCATAAACATTTAAAATAATCATATTAACATATTTTACAGCATTCCGGGCACTGTCGTGACGTTTACTATATTTCAGGTGTAAAATGACCGTTTTACCCCTAGACGTAAAATTTCTTGTATTTAACCCTAGACCTCGAACTGACGTCTCAAGTCATTCCAAACTTAACATATAACCTTAAAACACTCCCATAAATATTCCTTAGGCTTAAAATTTAGCTTTTCGATAGATTCCTCGATTTGTTTTTAAACTTAGACGCACATCCTGGTTTTGACTCGTATGAACTCGAAACTTAACCAAACTTTATCAAATTTGCTCCAAAGCTTAATAACACCTAAATAAACCATATTCAACCCAAATTAATCCAATGAAGACCCCTGATCAAGCCTAACTCACCTACTGAAGTTTCTACATATAAGGACCGAACCTTACCATCTATTTCATCCTCAAACTCTCGAACCCAGACCTTGAACGATTGGACCAGGCACTGACCAACTCTCCTAGAACCCTACTGGACCCATATGGACCCTACTAAACCAAGCTTACCCAGCCCTAACACGCCCAGCCCTTCGCCCGCAACAAGAAAGCCAAGCACGACCTCCCCTTTGCGTTGCTTCACTAGGCTTAGCACCAACCTTCCCTTGAGCCGTCTAGGACCATGACTCACCCATATGGACCTTTCTAGACCCTGCTGGACCCTCCTAGACCGAGCCTAGAAGCCCAACCCCTCAACCCCTCTACTAACATGCTCACTGCTCCCTCACATCATGCGATCCCCCTTGCCCTTCGAGTCCAACCTTGTGCAACCATCTTAGGACCCTCAAGTAGGCCTCTTAGGTCTCCTAGTCATGCTCAAACAGTATCTAGAACCGTAACCAACAAAGACTCCTAGCCGAAGACTCCTTAGCCACCAGGACTCTTATTTTCGTTCATAATAGTGTCCTATATTTTCCAACCTTTAAACACGCTCCCAAGGGTCCTCAAACATGTGGAAAACCATCCCTTCAAGGTCCCCTACCATGACAGCCCCTTTATGCATCATTAGGAAGAGTTTTGGGTTTCAAAAACACATGTTCTAAGCGTAGGTAGACATAAATACGAAAATAAATACAAAACCCACATGCTTTTCATAAAAACATAATTAAAACATGTAATATGGTGCGATAGATGAGAAAAAAGAGATTTATGGCGTGCTTTTGTGTATATTACGCACAAAAAACGACTTGCGATGCGAAGAACGTTGGCGGGGAAACGGGAGATGCAACCTTGCTGATTTTTCCTTCAAATTTCATGGCTTTTATTCTTCAAAATTACGTGTATGAGTGTGCTTGGTTGGTGGAAGAAGAGTCCTTGTGTTTTTGTGTGTGGTGTGCGTGAGTTGTGTGTGTATTTGTGAGGTTTGATGGCCTTTTATTTTAATTAAAACACAAGTGTAGGCTTAGGCCCATTAATCATAGTATAATAAGCTCATTAAGACCTTTAGTAAATATTTAAAATATTTTGCTGAAGAAAATTTGTGAAAATAATAGCCGAGTTATCGAAAAGATCATATTTTTGTCGAAAATCGAATACTGTTTAAAAATACGACTCGGCATATAAAATCATCTCAAAATTTTTTATTTTAAAAAATATCATTTAGCCACAGCCATATTTTAAATAATTAAAAACAATTATTTAACAAAAATATTTTCTCTTTTTCAGCCCTCGGTTTCTGTTCCTCGATCGCATCTCGAATAACCTTTAAAAATATAGTTTTATGCATTCATATAGAAAAGTACATACTGAACACGTAAATATGCACATCATAATTAATTTATGCAATTAAAACCATTTAATTAAAATACATAAGAAATTTAATAACTTGCATCCACGTGGACCTTCAAATTTTCGGGACGTTACAGTAAGATCCAAAATGCGATAATGTAATCCAACTGCATGAAAATCTAGGAAAATAAAAAATGATTAATTAAATTGTAACGTCTACTAATTTTAAAATGCTACCGAAACTTTTTTTTAAAAGCTGTGGCGGAAAATACACCCACTCAAAACAAATAAATAAGCTAACCAAGCGTTTTAAAAGGTCATCCAACCTCTAAATAAAAATAACTGCAGTTAAAAACAATTTAACATCCTCAAAACCCTATAATGTTGTTTATAAGAATTCAAGCGTACCCTTTCAAATCATGCTAAATCATCAACGTAGTAAAAGATGAAAATGTATAAAACAAACAATGATCATCCATGACCCATATACATATAGTGAGGAAGAAATACAAGGTCCTTAGGTTTTCACGTGCGCCCCCAGCTCAGCCTAGTCAGTCTTTAGAGACTCCAGTCTCCACATTAACGAGCTCACCTATATCAAACACAATTAGTGAGTCCAAAGACTCAATACACCCGAACTGTTATAACAAGTACATATACATAACATACAATAATGAAAAGTACCGTAATCAACATACGTTTCATGAAATTAAAAGCGTGAACGCAAACGTATTGTATCATAGCATAGCGTGTCATGCCTCGGGACAGAGGCGTCTGTGACATCCGGCATTGTTTACCAAATTGCATGAAAACAATAAGCCTCGTAGCAAATAGCCAAACACTAGTCTTTTTCATAAATAAATATTGTCTTTACAATGACAACGGAATAAAAATTACATCAGTATTGCGGAAGCGAAATACAGACGAATTACAAAGTCTTGATCCTAGATCTCTTGATGCAATCACAAGCCCCAGAATGTTTCTTGCTCTTCATCATTCAATTGTTCCTTAGTCTTATCTGGGGAGAGATGAAAGGGTGAGTGCTTTGGGAAACACTCAACAAGTGGGGGCCAATCGATTACTACATATACATATAATGATAATTTAAAACAGAATATCAAAATGTATTATATTGACTTATCATATCAGAACATTAACCAAATCAGAGTCAAAATGTAGAACAGAGATTATCAAAACAATTCAGAATAGAACAGATCGGAACAAACAGAACACTGTTATTCATCACGTCATTCATGGTCAAATTAACCCCATATGTTAGTCCTCTAAGGGGTGATGCCACAACACAGTTTTATACCCACTGATGGGAGCCTGACAGAATTTACAATCATTGTTTCATATCCAACTCGAATTATAACAGTGTATTACAAAAAAAATTAAGATTTATGAAACAGTATGTGTACGGGCCTAAAAATCCGTACTTGAAAATTTGCGGAAAATTTAAAATTTTTCTTTTAAATAATTATAAATTGCCTCATTCATAATTGAACTGATAAATAAAGTTTGATGTTCAAAGTAGCAGCAAAAGAAATTAATATCTTTGCGAAATAACAGAAAAAGTTTATCCAACGATATAAAAAATATTTGAACAATAAAAATAATAATCAATGCTGAACTGAGGTCCTCGGGTCCTACTACTGCCGACTGGAGCTGGCTCACTGGTCCCCACCCTCGATCCCGACATCATCAGCACCTACAACAAGCAAGTCTAGTGAGTCTAAAGACTCAACATGCATATATCGTAAATAACAAGTAAATAAATAATAAGCTTCCATGAAAGTGAGAATATCATATCATGAGGCATAATGTAAAAATAACGTGTCATGGTTAATTTTAATACGTGCATATCTGAACTGAACATATCATGGAGAAAATGTTTGCTCCTTGGAGCCCTGTCATGAAATAACTTGTAATAAATTTTCTGGTGAGATTATGGTCTACGCAAGTGGTCTCTGAACTGAACTGAACTGAGCTGACCAGTAACTGACGATCGGATGAAACGGAACTGACCAGTAACTGGCGACCGGACCGGTAACTGACGACCGGGTTTAATAATGGTTGTGTGATCAGACTAATGCCACAGTATACTGGGTTAAACAACTGAACTGACCGGTAACTGACGATCGGATTTAATCATGATAGTAGAGTGACCACAAGCAATATCGCATAAATCTCAAAATTTGTATTTTTGCACGTAATATAATTAATTAACATAATTAAATATCCTGTCATAGTTTTACTGAATGGATTGGATCGCTCCCAGGCTCGCTGTAACCTAAATATGCCATGAAGAATATGCAATAGTTTTAAAATGTACAACTATGCAATTAAACCCGAAAGTGCGACAATTAAGTCCAACGACTCCGTATTTAATCATGACCCCGAACCAACCCGACCAACTCTGAAATAATATGTAGTCATGATTAAAATACGCCCAAAATGATGAAATAATTCTCCAAAAATGGTGAGGGTCGAAATCTAGGTGAAATGGAGGCCAAAACACGAAACGCTCTTTCGAGAGTCAATTTGGCACATCACACCGTAAATTCTCGTACGACCTCAAAAATGATCCGAATCACAAACAGCCAAAAACATGACCTACCTACTCAATGAGGCACTGTCCAGTCCAAGGCCATAGGATAAAAGCCAACCGAGAACTCGAACGAGCCACTGAACCGTCACAGCAAGTTGCTGTCCAAAAATACAGCAGCTGTGCTTTGGTTTCTTGCGTCGATTGCGAGGCTAATGGCCATTGAGGCTTGAACCACCGACCAAAACCTCTTATCAACATCCCAAGGAATGATTTGAACCATGGCTAAGGGCCCTAGGCCAGCCACAATTTGAAATATTCCAGTAAACATCAGAAAAGTTTCACCCGAGAGCACCCTACATGCGTGTGTGGTGTTGTGTTTTGTTTGCTGTCTCGTGTCGTTCCAGTGGCCATTTGATTGACCATGGAACAATCTAGACATCTAGGGGCATGGTATGAATCGTGGCTAAGTACCATAGGCAACCAAGATCCATACCATTCCACAACAATCGAAACACAAGTGCTGTCAAAAACGAGAAAGCCGAAGGGGTGCTGGGCTGTTCTTGGGTATTTTGTAAAAACCATTTCACCATGGACCAAGCCACCAAAATGGTGACTTAGTCACGTCTTAGACATGCTATGGGAGTGATCTAACCATGGCTATAGGCTTTGTAGCAGCCATGATCAAATTTATATCCCTAATGACAGCAACCTCAGATTTTCTAAAACACAAATGGACCAAATGGGGAGTTGCTGTCATTTTCTTGCTTTCCAGCGAGCATGGAGTTAAAACAATGGACAAATGTGGTCCTAATGCATACTTTTACATGTATAGACGTCTCCTTGGGAGCCTGGAATCGAACCAATACCTGAAACTCACAAGACAAAGCAAACCGTGAAATGCATCATGAGAGCCGAAAATTTGTAATGCTGTTTTCTGAAAAATTCATTGATGTATTTCGGTTTTGGCTATCAAACATGATCATGCAATGTTAAATAATGATAATAGGACTTGATTGAAGAGTCAAGGAAGAATATATGCATGCCTGATTTCGTTTGAATGAAAAACGAAAGAATGAAACGATACGGCGCGGAGGAGGTGGAGCGCTTTTGCTACTTTGTTTGCTACTGATTTTTCTCTCTTGTTTTTCCCTTAGCACCTCACGATTTTAACTCAATCTAGGTTCTGAAATTTCACAGATTTCGGTGATGGGGAAGGGAAGAAATGGTGGTTAGGGTAGTGAGGGAGATGGGTGAAAAATATAGGGAAAATGCAAAACCAAGTCTACTCTTTTTTGAATTTTGAATTTTGGTTGCTAACCAAATATTTGTTGGGGTGTTCTAGAATGAGGTGGCCAAATTCTCTTGCTAATCTAGACTAGGATAATGCTCATTAATTAATTAATTAAGGATGACTAATAACTAAAAAAAAATTAGCATGCTAACATAACAAAGAATGGTTCAAAGAGTGAGTTGGCAAAGGAATAGTCTAGACACTAAGGGTGGCCGAAATTCATTAATTAAGTGGAGGGGAAATGTTAATTATTTAATAAATTTATAACCCTTAAAAGTCTTACCTATCCCTTAAATAATTTAGTGAATTAACCCCTTAATTATTGGAACTTAATTGAATAATTTCCCACTCACCTCAAGTAACTTAAATAATTCCCTAAACCTCCTTATTAACTTAAATTAACTTTCTTGCTAGTTAAAATAAATTCTGGAAATGTTTTCTGAATCTTAAATTTTATCTCAAAGCTCCAACTCCAGTCCGGCCTCACTGAAATAACTGAAATGCTAACAAATAAACTGCTACGGAAACAATTAAATTTAAATACTCATGCAATAAAATCAATTTAATTTAAATACTAGAATTATGCATGGCTTGTACGTAGTCTAAGTTACGGGCTCTAAAGTAAAAGTGACAAATGAAGAGGGTTCATTGTTTTGTATAGGAAGGGGGGTATAATCTCAACCGTTGATCTAAAGGTGGATTGGATGGCTAGGATACACCTTGGAAATTGCGCGGGAAGATGAAAAGACTTGCGTGGAAATCGATGCGTGTCAGACTGATCAGATTCTCGGAATACGAAACGTTCTCGACAGTTTGAATTCTACGACCCACGTCATCAAGACATCAACCCTACCACCCGAGAATACTAAACGATAAGAATATTCAAAATCGGGGACACATGAGGCCCCAGCATCTTATTTAAAGCCCGTAAGACTTGAGGTCCAGGCACCTCATCCCATTTATGGGATATATGAAGCCATGATGCTTTAATCTAGAAATGGTTGTCTTTCTATTAACGTCCAAGAATGATTGATCGGGACAGCGAGTAAAACTCTAGCCCGACTATTTAAGGGATGGGTGGTGATACCCCCATAGAGCCCGGGTCATGGATGACTCGAGATATTAAATAGATAGCCCAAATCAGAGTCAATGTGCAGGATGATTTCTTCAGCAGCCGGGTAGGTGAATGCCCGAGACATCTTTTACCCGGGTTACCAGACGCTCGGGCTCTCATGCAAGCTCCCGGGAACTTTCTACCCGGACTACCTCGAGAAGCGCACCTCACTCGAGTGCATCAGTATAGGCTACCTTATGCTTGACAATCATTATTGTCAGAACTACAGGGGTTTGGCGTGTCAAAGAAGTTATCAGAGAATAGTGTATGGGCAGTCATCTTGCTATAATTAGTAGGTGGGCACTGAAAATAAGGTAATTATGAGATTTTCTTTTATAAATAGAAGGTATGTGATAGGATCGATTAACATAGCAAGAGAGTTTAGAAGGGGGGTTGAATAAACACTCACAATTAAAACTGATCTTTTCGAGTTTTGAGTTCAGTTTGGTGAGAAACTGATTCTCTGAATCTTGCTGGTCAATGACAATCAGTTAAACTAAAGTAGTTGCGGAAATTAACTAACTGAAAGATAGAATACAAAACTGAAATAAAATACACAAGGATTGTTTCTGGATGTTCGGAGATTTCAATTACTCCTACATCACCTCTTCTATCTCAAGGATAGTATTTCCACTAAAAGACTTTGATCGAATACAAGATTTGTACTTACCCACTTCAGTTTGGACTTATCATTGCCAAAAGCTGAAACTCTTAGTATTACAAAATGTTCTCAATGCGTAGATGATCTTAGCACTATCGAGTTTAATGATTATTACAAAGTGCTAGTGAGCTCAAATTGTAGCCTTTACTGCTACGAATAAATCAAGTAAGGGTGAGCTAAAATTTTGACAGAGTAACAGCAAGCTTTGAATAGAGTGATCTGTGTCATTTTTTCAGCTGTTCTTCTGTCATATTTATAAGCTTCCCTTCCAACGGTAACTTTAGATATGTTTGAATCTTTGTATCCGTTGATTGCCACTTCATCATTCTTTGGGCATTGTTTGCTTCATTTATTGTAATGCGGCGTCTTAATTTCTTTAGCCGAAATGCGTTGTTCTAAGCTGTATTGATTGAAGTGCGGCGTTTCATATTCATTTGCAATCTGCTATGTCACTTTGTCGGTTGAATATTCTTTTCCGAGACATGCTTAGTTGAAGGAAGCATACGGCTGGATATATCAACTGATCGGTTTCCAACTGATCAGTTTTCTTTATTAGATCTGCTGATTTCAATTGTTAAGTTCAGTTGCTGAATATAATTGCACGTATCAGTTGATTGATCAGTTTGTCAAACTCCAGAATTTAGAGTTTGGTTCATATTTTGTCAAGCGCCGGAATTTTGTTTCCAACAATATATCAACTGATCGGTTTCCAACTGATCAGTTTTCTTTATTAGATCTGCTGATTTCAATTGTTAAGTTCAGTTGCTGAATATAATTGCGCGTATCAGTTGGTTGATCAGTTTGTCAAACTCCAGAATTTAGAGTTCGGTTCGTATTTTGTCAAACGCCGGAATTTCGTTTCCAACAATTTCCCCCTTTATGGTGTTTGACAAAACTAAGTAAATAATAACTGATCGTCTAAACGCATTGTAGATAAAATAAGAGGTTGATCTTGATCATCTGAAAGCTGAATAATAATCCATACGAATACGAGATAGACTTGTAGAGATTTTTCTTCAACGAGAAGATTTCTTCTGTTGTTCTAGAATCTCTTTGATTTCTTCCCCTTTTTTGTCAAACAACTCCATATTCAAGGATAATTTTCGAACATCTGTTGATAGAAAGTTGACAGAGTTGGATACGTTTTCAACAGCATAGGTTAAAGCGATTTGAAGTACATCTATCTTTCTTGATACGAGTGTCTCCACAGCATCAACTCTTTTGCTGATAGAGTCTTGAGTCATGAGAGTCTCTTAACCAAACCTCTGTTCTTTTGAATATCATCCACTGTTCGAGAGAGAGATTTTAAAGCATCTTGAATTGTCGTCAGTTTCTGATAGTTGAATTTTTCAGAATGTTCCAGTTTCAGAGAATGCTCTAATTGACTATGCTGAATCTTGTATACATGATTGATCATTTCATTCATATTCTGCTGAATTTCCTTAATTTCTTCAAGAACTTTATCAAGATCTGTAGAAAAGTGAGGCGGAGATTGACAAGATGTTCCTGGTTCCGTTGAGACTTGATCAAATACCACCATGGTCTTATCAGATATCATCGTTTCAGAAACAGTTTGTGCTGGAACATCTGTTTCATTTACTGCCACTTGGACTATAGGAGGTGAAGATTGATGATGATCAGCAAAGATACTTTCCTGCTGAATAGGAGAGATTGCAGTATCTTCAGTTGATTGATCATGAGCTGATGCATCTTCTTGAAAATCAGCTGAGACTTGAGCTGGCTCATCAGTTGGAAGTTTTTCAGCAGTAATCAACACAGCCCCCATATTTTCAGCAATCTGTTGATTTGGTGATGGGCTAGCCGCCACTGTTTGATCCTCTATTTCAGAAACAACAGACTGAACTGGTACTTCTGTTGGGATAGGAACCTCTTGAGCGATTTGATCAGTTGATTGATCAACTTCGTCAGAAATGGGTTCACTCATAAGAGATTCTTTCGCCACTGCTTGAATAATTTCAGCAATGTTGGTAAAAGTCAACTCGGCTTCAGAGTACATCTGATGTTCCACAGCAAATGATTGTGGCACATCCTGAACAGGTTTTTCAGCAACCGGTTGTGGAGATGGCTCTTTCTGCTGGGAGGAGAATGTATTTTCTTTTGTTTTTGAACTGGAGGATCTTTCAGGGAGAACCAATTCCTGATCCTGTTCCCAAAATCTTATTTCCATTTGTAGGCCACTAAGATCTGTGTCCAGTTGGGTGAACACAGCTCTATCATAATATGCAGTTGGACCTACGGAATTGTAGTTGGAGTTCAGCTTTTCAACCATTCTAGTCAGCTTTTTGGCTCGAATTTGATCAAAGAAATATTTTTGCCTCTCCAATGCCTGAGCAATAGTAGCAGCTTTGACTATTTTCAACACAATCGCTTCAAGTTTAATAAACTTTTTCAGTTGGGATTTGCGCTTCAGCTCTTTGGCAAGAATCTCAGTCCTAAACTTCTTCCAACTATCAAAAGATTTTAGTTTCGATGTGGCAAATGCATTGACCTATTCCCAAACCAGGTCAATGTGAGTTTGGATGGCATTAGATGGCCTTGGCTCTTCAACTAGCTTGCCTTTTCCTTTTTCAGTAGTGAGGAATATCCAAACCAGAGTGAGTGGTGTCCACTGATTCCCTCAATATAACGTCTTCAGATCTGGTCGGAGGCAAAATAGTAGGGCGATTTACATGAGTCAAGGGAGCTCTTACTTTAGCGGGTGCCTTTTCTTCAGTAACTGAATCATCAGGTGCAACAACGTGCAAAGGTATAGCCTGAATAGGCTGTTGGGCAGCTGATTGAGTCAAACTCTCGGTTGGAATGAATTTCACCGCAGTTATTGGTTTAGTTCTTTGCGTCCTTGGTCTCTTGACAAGCTTAGGGGAAGGAGTTTTCTCCGAATCTGATTCACTGATAATCAGTTTTCGTCTTGCAGTCTTCAGTTGGGCCAAAGTTTTGGCCTTATTGACTTGTTTTGGAGCAGGTGGTTGCGTCCCAACCTCCTGTTTGGTTTTCAAAAACTGTTTGGGAGAAATGTCCAGTTTGGTCTTTGGCGGCAAGATGTTCTCTGCAGTGAAGACCTTGAACTTTGATGATTTTCCAGCATTGTCAGCTACCAATCCCTTTAGTTTCAGAAGATAACTGATTGGAATGGCAAAGCCTCTTGATTGTTTGGTAGATTGAAGCATATTCCTTAGAATATTGAAAATAATGTGCCTCCAGTTAGCTTTCTTCTCTCCCATGATGATGGTCATCGCTTGGAATTTCTCAAGAGTAAGGGCAGCATAAGAGCCGGCCTTAGCCAATATGCCCTTCGCCACAATGTCGGCTAATAACTGAACCTCATGCTTCAGTTCCTTCCTAGGATCGGAAACTTTAATTTTCCACCCATCAGCAGACAGCAAAGAGTGCATTTCCTCAATGTCAGATGTTTTGACTTCAGAGAAGTTGATGTACCCATCAGTTGGCAAAGAGAAAATTTCTCTGAAGGTCTCTTCATATAGGATCAACAGCTGATCATTGACAGTTACAGAGATACTTCCATCAGTAGTGACAAACCCCTTCAAATAGAATTCATTTACTTCCTTGGGGTATATCTCCTGCGAAGATTGTCCCAAAAACATCCTGAGACCAGCAGATTCAATCTTCAGAAAGACGTTCTTAACATCAGCTTCTTGAATTGATAAAACTGAGTCAAAATCAATGGCCATAGCGTTCAACACGTGAGCTGGGATTAGATTCGCCATTTCGAAAGATAAAATGATCTGAAATTCGTAAAAGATAAGCTTTGGAATTAGTATGCTCTTAGGAACTGATTGTATGCGTAAAAAAGAAAACTGAATTGAAGCGGGCATAGTACATTTGTTCGTGACTGTTCAAATTCGAGACACGTGTAAGTCCAAAAAATTTGAATAAAAATATGTGTACGTGTGCTGTAAGCGTGTGTGCAAAAAGTGAGCGGTTTAAAATAGGCCACGTTATGAAACTGCAGTCACGTCAGTTGATTTGGAATATAATAAGTTTTTTTTTTTAATTTGTTAACTTATGTGAGAAGATTTGTAAAAAATCCAGCTAAACAATCAGTTGGGAAACTGATTCATTTCAGTTGAGAATTCACAAACAATTGTCCTCTCAGTTAACATTTTCAAAAACTGATATTCCCCCTTAATTGGTGCATAGAATAATTAAAGTGACGATATAAAATAAATTTAAGAGTCAGAAAGATTATCGTTTGCTGAAACGTTGACGGCCTTTCAGCTTCCATGATTTTCGGCTATAAATAGAAGTAACACGATTAGTTTCAGTCATATTGGTGAAAATATTCAAGACACAAAGAATGGCAGATACGAGTAGCTCGAGTGCTTCGCCGTTTGCTCTGGAGACCAGGAAGGCTGTTATAGAAAATGAAGTCTTCTATAAGAGTCTTCACTACTGGGAAAAGTTACAGAAGCTTGAGTTCCTGTATAATACTGGGGAGGCTACCACTCCTGAACTGGTGGCAGAGATGAAAAAATTGCGGGAGCACTTGAACATAGCTGTGTGGCTGGACGTCTTTAAGGATGGTCATATCTATCAGCTAATGCTTCGAAAGGAACTGAAAATCCTTAAGTGCATAGCTGTTTCTCAGAGCTTTGTCAAGACATCTACCGCACCTTTATCCGCTTGGTTGAAAATGTGGATAATTGTTGTAGAGGAAAAATATGAAGATGTAATCCGTGCAAACGTTTATGGTTGAATGAAGTATTTATATGAGCTTAACTTTGTTTTTCTCTTTCCTGCAAATGATAAACTTCATCAGTTGTTATATATATGAATTGCGAACTTTAAACAGATGAACTGATGAAAGACTAACTTATATCAGTTCACTATGAACTTAAATCAGTTAAGCATTAAGTAATAAATGACAAACTTATATCAGTTGATAATGAACAACTGATAAATAAGAAGCCTAGGTAAATGAGAAAAACGCTTCGGTTGACTCGAGACTCTTTAGCTTCTTCAACATTTAATGTCATATGTCTATAAGAAAGACGATAAAGATAAAATGTGAGATAATAACAGTTCAATATGTCGGATTCAAGTAATTCTGATGCATGCAGCAGTACGCATATTCAAGTTACTGAACAATTAAGTCCTTATTTAGAAGAGTTGAAGAAAACGATGGAGGAATATGTCTTTACGAAAGTGATGTCAACATGGTTCAAAATTCATGATTTGCAGAGGATAAGTAGTAGTGGTGCTGCTCCTTCTCGTGCTCAAGCAGCAACAACAAGAAAATACATTGATCGTTTTGAAGTCAGGCATGTTACAGACCTGGTTGATGACAATGTTCTGTTACATGCAATGCTATGGAAGGAATGGCATGTAATTGAGAAGATTTCTACAACTTAATCATTTTCTAGAATCTGAATTTATGATTTGAATAATTTGATTACAGAATGGCAAGATTCAGTTGGTTCTAAGTTATCTTCTGTAAGATGGAATTGATTTTATTCTTAATGAAGTATCATTTCCAATTTGTTGTTGTGTTCTTATTTTCTGCAAATAATTTTATTAGTAAAACAGCATCAATAATAATTTTAAGACAAGTCAATTAAACTAAGAATATTGCGAAAGTAAGAAAACTTAGTCTCGGGTAATGGTTTGGTGAAGATGTCAGCTGCTTGTTGCTCAGTTGAAATATCCTCCAGTCTGATGTCCTTCTTCAAAGCATGATCTCTAATGAAGTGGTGCCTGACATTGATATGCTTGGTCCTTGAGTGAAGAACTGGATTATAGGTGATGACAATTGTGCTCGTATTGTCACAAAATATGGGCAATTCATTTGTAAGTACTCCATAATCTTTCAGTTGTTGCTGGATCCAGATTAGTTGTGCACAACAACTACCATCAGCATGGTATTCTGCTTCAGTTGTTGAGCTAGCTATGGATGTCTGCTTTTTGCTGAACCAAGAGATCAGTCTGTCTCCTAGAAACTGACAAGATCCACTTGTACTTTTGTGATCAAGCTTACATCCTGCATAATCTGCATCTGAATATCCAACTAAATTGAAAGTAGAGTCTTTAGAATACCATAACCCAACATTTTGTGTACCCTTAAGATATTTCAAAATTCTTTTAGCAGCTGAGAAATGTGATTACTTAGAATTTGCTTGAAATCTAGCACACATACAGATAGCAAATACAATATCAGGACGACTGGCAGTTAGGTACAACAATGAACCTATTAAACCTCGATATAATGTCTCTTCAACTGATATTCATCCTTGATCAGTGTCCAATTTTACTGATGAGCTCATGGGAGTATTTGCAGCTGAACATAATTCCATGCCAAATTTCTTCAGCAGCTCCTTTGTATATTTAGTCTGACTGATGAATATACCAGTTTCCAGTTGCTTCACTTGCAGTACAAGAAATAATGTCAGTTTACCCATCATGCTCATTTCAAACTTATCCTGCATTAGCTTAGCAAACTTTTCGCATAATTTGGGGTTAGTTGACCCAAATATGATATCATCAACATAAATTTGAACTAATAAAATGTGATCATTCTTAGCAAATTTGAACAAGTTCTTATCAATTGATCCAACAGAAAAATCATGATCAGTTAGAAGTTTTGAAAGAGTTTCGTACCAAGCTCTGGGAGCTTGCTTAAGGCCATATAAGGCTTTGTTCAAATGATATACATGATCAGGAAAGTTGTGATTTACAAAACCTGGGGGTTGTTCAACATATACTTCCTCTTGTAGTTGACCGTTCAGGAATGCACTCTTTACATCCATCTGATATACCTTGAATTTCTTGTGTGATGCATAAGCAAGAAAAATTCTGATTGCTTCCAGTCTTGCAACTGAAGCATACGTCTCATCATAGTCAATTCCTTCTTCTTGTCTATATCCTTGTGCCACTAATCTTGCTTTGTTGCATACAACTGAACCATCCTCGTTCAGTTTATTTCTGTATACCCATTTTGTACCTATAATAGTTTTTGAAATTGGTCTTGGAACTAAGTTCCAGACATTGTTATAAGTGAACTGATTTAGCTCTTCTTGCATTGCATTTACCCAGTTAGGATCAGCAAGAACTTCATCAGTTTTCTTCGGTTCTAGTTGTGAAACAAAAACAGAATAGATAAATAAATTTAGCATTTGATTGCGAGTTCTTACTGGATCAGATGGATTTCCTATTACAAGTTCAGGTGGATGTGATTTTCTCCATCTGTACTCAGTATTTGTTGTATCAGCAATTTCTTCAGTTTGTAACTAAACACAGTTTTCAGTCTCAGTTGGTGTTTCGTCAACTGGTATTTGAATGTTATCATTATGCTCTGTCAACTGATCATCAGCAACGACTTCCTGCACATCTGATTAATCCAGTACTTCTGGTTCAGGTGTTTGAAGTATGTTTTGATAGCCATGACTTTCAATTTTTGTCATCATCTTCCAAACTGATATCTGTAAATCGATCAACTAGCTCAACTTGATCAGTTGGCTTATTAGTTAGTTCAGTTTCATCGAAATCAACATGAGCAGATTCTTCAACATTTAGGGTTTTCTTGTTGAAGACTTTATAGACTATACTAACTGATGTGTATCCAAGAAATATTCCTTCTGCAGATTTAGCATCAAACGCTTTTAAATAATTTTTAGCATTATCAAGAATAAAACATGTGCAGCCGAATATTTTGATATAAGTAATTATACTTTTTTTTCCATGCCAGATCTCATATGGTGTTTTCATATGATTCTTATTAATCATTGATCTGTTATGAGTATAACACGCAGTGTTTACTGCCTCTGCCCAAAATCTTTGAGAAATACCAGAATCAGCAAGTATTGTTCTGGCAGCTTCTTTAAGAGTCCGATTTCTTCTCTCAGCTACACCATTTTGCTGAGGAGTTCTGGCTGCTGAGAGCTCATGCTTAATTCCAGCATTTTCTAGGAAATTTGAAAGAGTTTGATTGATGAATTCAGTTCCTCGATCAGATCTGATTCGATCAATTCCAACTGATTTTTCATTTAAAAGTATTTTGAAG
Source organism: Primulina huaijiensis (assembly GCF_012295235.1). Taxonomy (NCBI): domain Eukaryota; kingdom Viridiplantae; phylum Streptophyta; class Magnoliopsida; order Lamiales; family Gesneriaceae; genus Primulina; species Primulina huaijiensis. The sequence goes on from NC_133308.1 coordinate 14,914,121, forward strand.
AGCTTTATTAGTTGCGAAGCAGTATGGTCTTTAGATTTGAGAAAAATAACCCAAGTAAATCTTGAAAAATCATCTACGACTACCAAGGTGTATTTCATTCCTCCTAAGCACATGACTGGTATAGGACCAAAGAGATCCATGTGTAACAGTTCTAAGCATCGGGATGAAGATTTACATCCCTTGTTTTTAAAAGAGGATCGTACTTGTTTACCATACTGACATGCTGAGCAAAGTTTTTCTTTTGAAAAGTCTATTTTGGGCAAACCAGTTACAAGTTCATGTTTACTCAGATAGGCAATGGATTTAAAGTTTAAATGATTTAGTCTCTTATGCCACAACCAGTTTTTAGATGATTTGGAATCAATAAAACAAACTGGTGCATAAGTTTGATCGTTCCAACTGACTTTATATGTGTTTCCACAACGTTTGCCAGTTAGTATGATTTAATCAGTTGAAGTTTTGACTAAACATGAGTTTTTGTCAAATTGTACTGAGAATCCACTGTCGCATAACTGACTGATGCTAATCAAGTTATACTACAGGTTTTCTACTCATAGAACATCTTTAAAAGTAAAGTTACCATGGATAAGCTTACCCTTACCCACATTTCTACTTTTGGAATTGTCCCCGAAACTGATGTTTGGACCAGTGTATTTGATCGGTTGGGATAACGCACTTGAATCTCCTGTCATATGTCGTGAGCATCCACTGTCCAAATACCATATTGAGTTCTTGTTTGTACCTGTTACCTGCAATCACACATATAATATAACTTGGTACCCATATCTATTTGGGTCCTGAACTGATTAGTCCCTTAGGAATCCACACTTGGATTAGTCTAACAGACTTTCCAGTAGCTGTATTCCAAATGGTTTTTCTCGGCTTTTGTGTGCTTGGTGTGTAGTGTACATATGATACAATATTTGTTTTAGCTTTATTCAACTGATTGTTCAGTCTATATCTCTTCTGAACTGGCTTCCAGTTATAGTAATTGAAATAGCTATTCGAATAATTCTTGTGAGACCTCTTTGATGACTGACTTTGTGAATCAGTTGAGAATTTTTGACTATAACCAATCCCATATCTTCTAGCCTTGTTCATATTCTCAGTAGGTTTCTCAATCAGTTTACTGGGCTCAATTTGTTCTTGTATCACTGCTGTTTTGACAAAATGAATGTATTTCCCTTTGTCTATTTTTGGCTTTGGTTGAGTATCATTTGGATATATTTCTCCTTGTGTGTTGAACCCTAAACCAGTTTTATCAGAAACTGATTTTTGTGAATTCTGCATCTCATTCAGTACAGTAGATGACTTGTTCCAAGACTGAATGAGCTCAGCCTGTTTTGAGTTTTCAAGAATCAACTTCTGGATTAATGACTGATTTTTGTTTCTCTCTGCTTTTAACTCAGCAATTTCCCTTTTAGACTCAACCCATCAACTGATTCATCGGTTTTGGTTTTATTGTCTGTGGGATCAGTTTGCTTTGCTTTGATTTTTTCAAATGATGATGCAAGCTTTTGATACTCATTTACCATGTCATGTAGTGTTAGAATGAGTTCTTACCGTGTGAAATCAGTTGAGCTGAAATCAAATACATGTTGGCTAGATGATTCTTCTTCTGCATCATTAGCCATTAAGCACTTGACTTTCTCATCATCACTAGAGCTGCATGAGCTTTCTGGTTCTGACTCCTCACTGTCAGTTTCTGCCCATTTATATTTGTTTTCTTCAGCTAAGAGTACTTCATGTTTCTTTCTGAAGGACTTCTTATCTTCCTTGGGTCTTCTTTTGTGCTCATATGATTTCTTTCTTCTATCAGTTGAGCCTTGACTGTTCTTCTTGGGTTTAGGACAATCAGCCATAAAGTGACCTGATTTGCCACAGTTGTAGCAGGCATTTGATTCATCTTTGGAACTGTTCCTTTGGTATGGCTTCTGGAATTTTCCTTGATTCTTTCCCATGAACCTTCCAAATTTTTGAGGAACAATGACATAGCATCACTGCTCAACTGATCAGCAGATTTCTCGACTGAACTGATTGGTTCTGTTCTGACAGCAGCTAGAGCAGTTGTGGCTGCAGAGGTAGATGGATCTCCTTCTCTGGTCTGCAGTTCAAATTCATAAGCCTTTAAATCAGCAAACAGATCATGCAGTTCAATCTGGTTCAGATCTTTGGACTCCCTGATTTCCATGGTCTTGACATCCCATTCCTTGGGAAGACCTCTCATTAGCTTCAGTGCAATCTCTTTGTTGGTATACACTTTTCCAAGTGCATTTAACTCATTGATGATACTGCTTACTCTTTCATCATCCGCGTGCATTGATTCTCCTGCTTTCATTTTGATGTTATCAAACTTTTGAACAACAACAGAAAGTTTATTTTCTTTGGTTTGATCATTTCCTTCACACAGCTGGATCAGCTTTTCCCAGATTTCTTTGGCTGACTTACACATCTTTATTTTGCTGAAGGTTACTTTGTCCATCGTTTTGTACAGAATGTCTTTAGTCACATTATCAAGATTTGCTTTTCTTTTATCTTCAGTTGTCCATTCATCTCTGGGCTTTTCTAGTCTTTGGGGTGCCCCTTCTGTTATGGCAACTGCTGTATTTGTTTTTAGAATCTTCATGGGTCCATTAGTTATGACATACCACATATCATCATCTTGTGCAGCTAAATGAGCCTGCATTCTGATTTTCCAATCATCAAATTCTTCTCTGGAGAACATAGGAATTTTGTTGAACGAAGTCATGCTAGCAAGTTTATAGATCAAAAGTATTCAAGAACAAGATTCAACCGCTCTGATACCACTTGATAGGATCGATTAACGTAGCAAAAGTGTTTAGAAGGGGGGGTTGAATAAACACTCACAATTAAAACTGATATTTTCGAGTTTTGAGTTCAGTTTGGTGAGAAACTGATTCTCTGAATCTTGCTGGTCAATGACAATCAGTTGAACTAAAGTAGTTGCGGAAATTAACTGACTGAAAGATAGAATAAAAAAATGAAATAAAATACACAATGATTGTTTCTGGATGTTCGGAGATTTCAATTACTCCTACGTCGCCCCTTCTATCTCAAGGATAGGATTTCCACTAAAAGACTTTGATCGAATACAAGATTTGTACTGACCTACTTTAGTTTGGACTTATCACTGCCAAAAGCTGAAACTCTTAGTATTACAAAATGTTCTCAGTGCGTTACTGATCTTAGCACTATCGAGTTTAACGATTATTACAAAGTGCTAGTGAGCTCAAATTGTAGCCTTGACTGCTACGAATAAATCAAGTAAGGGTGAGCTAAGATTTTGACAGAGTAACAGCAAGCTTTGAATAGAGTGATCTGTGTCATTTTTTCAGCTGTTCTTCTGTCATATTTATAAGTTTCCCTTCCAACGGTAACTTGAGATTTGTTTGAATCTTTGTATCCGTTGATTGCCACTTCATCATTCTTTGGGCATTGTTTGCTTCATTTATTGTAATGCGACGTCTTAATTGCTTTAGCCGAAATGCGTTGTTCTAAGCTGTATTGATTGAAGTGCGGCGTTTCATATTCAGTTGCAATCTGCTATGTCTCTTTGTCGGTTGAATATTCTTTCCGAGACATGTTTAGTTGAAGGAAGCATACGGCTGAATATATCAACTGATCGGTTTCCAACTGATTAGTTTTCTTTATTAGATCTGCTGATTTCAGTTGTTAAGTCCAGTTGCTGAATATAATAGCGCGTATCAGTTGGTTGATCAGTTTGTCAAACTCTAGGATTTAGAGTTTGGTTCATATTTTGTCAAGCGCCGGAATTTCGTTTCCAACAATATATCAACTGATCGGTTTCCAACTGATCAGTTTTCTTTATTATATCTGCTGATTTCAGTTGTTAAGTCCAGTTGCTGAATATAATTGCGCGTATCAGTTGGTTGATCAGTTTGTCAAACTCCAGAATTTAGAGTTTGGTTCATATTTTGTCAAACGCCGGAATTTCGTTTCCAACAGTATGTATCTCATATTGAGGATTCTGGAATTTTTTACATATGCAAGCACTCACATATATTTTCATATATATTGTATATATTCTTCATGTTCAACCTGCTAACTTAAGAATCGGAGTTGCCACTCCAGACACTCCTCCGACGCCTATTCACGACTTCATTCTCTTGTTCGCAGGTCATAGTTGCAGAAGTCATCTCACATAAAAATATCTTCATCACATTTATCTTCTTCCTTACTCATTTTCTCTAAAAACTTTAATCATCACTATCCGGTGGATTGCTCACATATTTCACACCCGATTCATCCGAATATCATCATTTACTTTTATAGAAAAATTGTTTTCGATTGTGTTGGTTAAGAAGTTTGGAAGTTGAATCAAATCAGCAGTCTTTTTCATTTTTGATTTTAAATGAAATCAATAATAATCTTTTTTTAAAAAATGAAATCAATAATGCAGTTGAGACGAACTGATTTAATATCTACTATGAGGGCTTTCAGATATTAGGTGTCAAACAAGGGGGCACAATACATTCCAATATTCCTTGCTTTCTAGCTGATGATCAAGACTTGTAATTCTCCACAATCCAGTAATTCTTCAAATTTCTCCGCATCCCAGGTATAAATTCAACCCTTTTCATAAATTCTTCAGAAAACCCATTTCGATTCTTGTAAAGGCTCTACTTTCTCGATCTTCGGGTGTTAGAAATCCCTAATTTTTCCAATGTTGTGCTGTGATTGATGACATTATTTTCCTTTTCAGCCAGGAGGAGTTTCTTAAAGAATTTAGTTCGATAGAGGTGTGAATTATAGTTAATTGAAGCTTAAAGTTGCTTGGTTTTTTTCTCAGCGTTCAATTTTGGGGTTTTCTCAATCTTTAAATATCACATTAAAGTTTGAGCTTATAAGTTGAGCTTTCAATTTTCGGATCCAAGATTTCTTATGTTCAGCTGTCGTGGTCTGTGAAGTAAACTTGGATCTTTTGAAATTTGGTGGTTGGAGCTTTGAATTTAAGAAGGTTGGTGTTGTACACGGTGTAGATTAAGAGTGAAATGGAAAATTACGAGCTTGTGAAGGACATAGGGTCCGGAAATTTCGGCGTGGCGAGGCTTTTGAGGAAAAAGGATACCAAGGAGCTTGTTGCTATGAAATACGTTGAAAGAGGACACAAGGTTTGCACGCTATTTATATTTGTAGTAGTAGTCACAAATTCTTTTGCCAGTTGCTGGTCATCATAATTGATATATGTGTTTGGTCAATGTTTGTGGATAGGAAATTTCTCATTATGCAGACAGTTCAATGTCTAAGCTTGTGCTTATTATGGTTATACATGTAGTTCATGAAGTTGTGAGGTTTGAACAAATGGTTGCATTTCATTAACATGCTTGACTGTCATTTATGATTTATGTTCTAGATTGATGAGAATGTGGCTCGAGAGATCATTAATCATAGATCACTCCGGCATCCGAATATAATTCGATTCAAGGAGGTAAGGAGCCTAAACTTCTATGAATTTTCAATCGTTGTCTCATCAATGACTTGAAACCTTGTGGTGTTCTCTGGTTTGGGTCTTGGATTTGCAGTTGGTTTTAACACCCACGCATCTAGCTATAGTTATGGAGTATGCTGCTGGTGGCGAGCTCTTTGAGAGAATCTGCAATGCTGGAAGATTCAGTGAAGATGAGGTATGATAATGATATCGGTTACTGCCCCTTGATCTTTTGAAAATCGATATGGCTGATTAAAAGAAATGGCATTTTGTTTCTATCTCTTGAATATATGAATGACCTATATTTTCCTGCAATTTTAGGCGAGGTATTTCTTTCAGCAACTTATATCTGGAGTCAACTACTGCCACTCTATGGTGAGAGAAACTTAAGATCCGTACTGGTTCATTTTTGGATGCTTGAATTTACTTTATGTATATCTGGATTTTAGTTAATTATGTTTCTTATATGCAGCAAATATGCCACCGTGACTTGAAGCTGGAGAATACCCTATTGGATGGAAGCCCAGCCCCACGCCTTAAAATATGCGATTTTGGTTACTCAAAGGTATTGCGCAATTGTATACAAAGTTAAAGATTATTGATTGTATAACATTTGCGTTATAAGTAGCTTTTGTGCATGAGACAGCATTGATATAGTTTGCAGTTATATTTTTGTTTAGTCGTCTCTGCTCCATTCGAGGCCAAAATCAACAGTTGGCACTCCTGCTTATATTGCTCCAGAGGTGCTATCTAGAAGAGAATATGATGGAAAAGTAAGCATGTTTTTGCGGTTCTATATTTGGTCCATATTACTATCTAGTACTGCTTGATATTTGGTCTGTATTACTATATTAGTACTGTTTGTTGCTGCTGCTGATTAAATTTTTTCTTTTTCTTCTAATGAAAACTTTTATATCAACTGTTTTTATTTTTGGTCTCCCTCGTTGGTCTGGGTACGCACATATGTTGTGTTCATGCGTATGTGTAGCATAAATGATGGTGGAAAATCCTGTTAACTTCGGTTGGTTTCTATCCAGCTGGCTGATGTTTGGTCTTGTGGTGTGACTCTCTATGTCATGCTGGTTGGAGCATATCCTTTTGAAGATCAAGAAGATCCAAAGAACTTCAGGAAAACCATCCAAGTAAGCCTTTTCGTTCAGTCTGTGTGCATGGTGTCTAGACTTTGTTTTGTGCACAAGTATATGTGTTTTAATTGTTTAGTGTCGTACTCACAAATTTTGTTCTTTTTGATAAGAGAATCATGGCGATTCAGTACAAGATACCTGAGTATGTTCACATATCTCAAGATTGTAGGCACCTCCTCTCTCGCATATTTGTTGCCAATCCATCTAGGGTATGTTCTCTCTGAGTTCTGATTTACCAAATAACAGACATTAGTTATTTTGGTGGCAATTAGTATGCTCATAATCAAGATTTACATTATTTCATGGAAACTTTTATGATTGCCCTGTACGTATTTTTGGTGACGGGCTATTTATTTGTGGTGGCATTGTACAGCTCTTAACTTTGTAACCTGTTGGCTAATAACCGTTTGGAAAATTAACGTAAAGTTCTTGTTCACTTTTTCTATTATTGTGTTTTGCCCAATGCGACCTGTCTCATTAGTTGATTTAAATGCAGAGAATTTCGATTAAAGACATCAAGTCGCACCCATGGTTTCTGAAGAATTTACCTAGAGAATTAACAGATGCGGCCCAAAGCGTGTACTACCGTAGAGAAAACCCAACCTTTTCCCTTCAATCCGTGGAGGAGATAATGAAAATTGTGGAAGAGGCTAAAAATCCTCCTCCGGTCTCTCGATCAGTTGGAGGCTTTGGATGGGGAGGTGAAGAGGATGAGGATAAAGAGGAAGACGTAGAAGAGGAGGAAGAGGAAGAGGAAGAGGAAGTGGAAGATGATGAATATGATAAGCAAGTGAAGGCCGTGCATGCCAGTGGGGAAGTGCCTTTCGTATGAGGTCTATCGAGCGAGAGAATGCGATGCTTGTTCATGATCGTAGTATGTAAATTGTTAGTGTTGTCTGCCTGAGTGCAGGTTGATTTCCCAATTCTTGTTTGCATGTACAATGAATATGGTGTGTGGATTAAGTTAAGCTTTTGTCGCCATTACGTATTCGAGTTTTGTGGAACGGTCTGTATTTCGATTTGGAGTATTTAAGACCACATGTGAACTTTTTTAAAATTGGTGTTTTTTGTTGGCTGTAATGCTCTCCCGTTTGTTTCTTGCTCTTGGTATTCCCCCAAAACGGCCTTCTTCTAATTTTTTTTCCCAATATGGTCAATTAAATCCAGTCATTGAGCCTATAAACAATGAGTAGTTTTTTTAATGATGGTTTTACGAATTTATATTTGATAATTGAGGTTTTTGTAAGATAGTTTTACATATTTTTATATGAGAAAAATAGACTTGATATATATTTATTGAAAATAATATTTTTATAAGTTAAATCAAATCAAATATCTGTTTAATAAAATTGATAAATGAGCAGTTTTTACGATAGACAATAAAACAAAATTTGTTATACACAATAAACCAAAAAAACTCGAAAGTAGATAAACAAAAAGTTGCAATACTGATTTCTGCCTTTCATAGTAAGGCATTATGATCGTCTTAAATTAAAAACCCAATCTCTGTACCTTGAAAAAGTTATTAACTTGATATTTCACTTTTCCTAAGAACAAATCCGTTTATTTCACTGCCCCAACTGAATCTAGTATCACTCTTCTCAACTTCTGAGTCTCACTTAAAATACATTCCCTATCGAAAACAGCAGAAACAACAGCAACTCCTTTCAGATTGGGGACGCCCAATTCCATAATAGATCGCACATTTGTAACACCTATGCCCCCTATGGCAACAACCGGTAACTTGGATGCTAAACATACTCTTGTAAGACCATCTAACCCAACAGTGATATTGTTTTCTTTTGTATTTGTCGGATAAATGCCGCCACAACCTATGTAGTCAGCACCATCAATCCATGCTTTCTCAGCTTGTTGTGGTGTTTTGCACGAGACACCAATGACTTTGTCGGGACCTAGGAGAGTTCGAGCAACACGAGCAGGCATGTCAGACTGGCCGATATGAACTCCGTCTGCATCACAAGCAAGGGCAATGTCGATTCTGTCATTGATCAGGAAAGGTACACCATGGTGGCTGCATATTTGTCGGCATGTTTTAGCTGCTTCCAGAAAGTCATTTGTGTCGATATCCTTTTCTCTGCAATGCACAGGTTTCGAATGGCATCAATAAGAGGAGAACGATGCAATAAAGATTCATATTCAAGCTTTATAGGAAAATCATATGAGATGTAAGTTAAAAAAGAGGAGTTAAGGTTTTTGCTATCTTCTTTTGGCTTGGGTACGGGCTTGCACGTGGTTAATTGCTCCTTGATCAAAGCCTCTTTAGAGCAATTTTTTTTTACGAATGGATGACAAGCACATTGTCTCCTTTCCTGGAAATGTCACGTGCTTGCCATTTTCAAAGGTGTTTTTGAAAGGCCTTTCCAACAGTCAACCAACTTACTCTGATTGTAAATAGCATTATAGCAAAGAATGATAGAGTTGATAATATACCCAAAATAGCACATTAAAGATTTCGACCATAGGAGAGTTCGTCACCTGAATAAATGAGACACTGCCCAAATATAAATTCAAATGAAAAACAGACCTCAACTGAACTATAGTTGCACCTCCTTCTATTGCACCTTTCACAGCATCACTGATTGAATGACCCCACTTTTGGTTCATCCTTGAGTCCGTGACAGCATACAAGAGAAGATTGCTTGGATCAAATGGTCGACGCACATGCAGATTCATAGCACTGTTTTTAAGCTTCATTAAGTGGTCGAAAGGACCTTGATGTCCTCCTCCTATACAAATGTTCTTGCTATAATCCAAGGCTGTTTCAACATAATGTTTAGCTATCTGGAAAAAAATGCAGGTATGAGAAACAGTTTGCATTTACAAACAATAACAGAAGTAAAAATCAGGAGCATAGCAAGAACTAACAATCATAAACCAAGACCAGCTGCATTGGCAGTTAAATGATGATTTATTGTTCTTTCTCAAATATTTAGGGTAAAAAGAAAAAGCAGGCAGGAAAAGAAGGCTACCCCTACTTAATCCCTCGGCTAAATTAGTTCAGATGAAACACTTCGAAAAAATATTTAATATGATTTACTTCTCGATGTAATGTCATACAGGAAGTGAGGTATGTCCACTTAACTTTATTTATCATACCAAGCAAAGATGTTCTGTTTCGTCACCCAATTTGGTTCTGTGACCAAGTAATATAATAACATTGTTGCAGCAGGAGAAGACTAACAGGACTTGTCTTAATTGGTGCTTAAAAAATTAATGATCGTGCTATATACAATAGAGATCCAAACAATTCGGTTTAGGGAATACTAAAGTGATAAGAGTGTGCAAGGCATTACAGATGTCGAGGCATCTCTACCCATCACTTATCATCAAATACGATATTAGTCGCTTGAGAATGAAAGAAAGAAATTTAATCACCTTGACAGCAGAGAATACAGAAGAACCACTTGCTATCTCAGCAGCTATACATGATGCCAAAGTACAACCAGTTCCATGAGTATTCAAAGTTTTTATCCGGGCAGATCGGAATTCATAGAAGTTATTACCTAGATATTACATTATACAATTCTTGGAGCAGTACTTAAGTTAAATAATGGTATAGAATAATAAGTGCTTGAGAATTCCAAGAGAGATGTGAATCATACCATCAAACAGAACATCCACAGCATCTGATGAAGCAGGAAGGTCACCTCCCTTCACAAGTACATTTCTGAAAACGGAAAACTACCCATTTCATATATCTTTTTTATCCTATATTCGTGAGTCCTTTAATGCAGGAATTATGGACAAAAAAATGTTGGTAGTTTCATTAGATAATGCAATCAGGCGATTGTGAAAGAAAACAAACACTCCAGGGACAAAATGTAGATTTGAAATAAAGAATTGGATTTGGTTTGAGTGGTGCCGAATTCAACGAAAAATTTATTCGCTATGGATCTTGGACGGCTACATGGCAACAGGGGAAGAATTTTTTGGCAAGTGGCGGTTCACGGCATATGTTGGTCAGTATGGTTGGAGAGAAATCGAAGAATTTTTGAAAACAAAGAAGACAATAGTATTGAATGCTGGGATAAAATCAAGATCAAAATTGTTACGTGGATTGGTGCTCATGAAGAATTTCAGAATGTTTCAATATGACATATTGGGCTTTTGTATATCATTGATAGGGCAACGATCTTGTATAGTTTTTGTTGACGGTGGATTACTAGTCCACTAATTGTAATGAACATCTAAAAGTTATTAATAAAATATGGTTTCATTTAAAAAAAAGAAAAGAAAAAAAGAAATAAAGAAATCATCAATTTATCACAAAGTTCTTTAAACCTATCATCTTCGATATTTTCTTAAAATAACAGAAACTTCAAGCAAATACATTTTTTATTAGTAAATGCAATGCATCATTTTACACACAAGTATGATTTAATGAACCTATTCTCATGCACTTCGATTAAAACATGAAAAAAGGAAGGTAATCCAACTTTGCTCTTACTCGTTTTCTTTCTTTTTCTTTTTGCTTTCTTTTTCTCGTTTTCTAAAATGATTTTTACAATTAACTCATCCTGCACTAAACATAAATTTGAACCATCCAAACCATCTGAACACATTAAACATCCCTGTTCAACTTGCTAATGCCTTGGTTTCAAAAGATAATTTGTTTTTTGAGCATCCTAGCTTTCTGTACTATGAAATAATAGAGTCTACATACTCAAACTAACCATAAATGTTAATGTCATCGGTGTCTAGATACTTTGTCTTTTAAGCAACCTACTTTGAACAAGATCAAGTTGATTGGTAGTGCTACCATCCTGATCAAACTACGCTCATGCAGTCTAAAACTTGTCTCAGCATTATACATCACCACGGTCCCCATCATACAACAGTACTAGCTACTGGATTTTTTTATTGTATAACACGAATAAGTTAAATCGTGCATTTATAAAATTTCATTCTACTTTTAAAAAGGTGCATTTTAGTTTTCTTATATTGGCAGACATCAGTCAAATGATTTAGGAGGGGGTTAGTTACATAAACACAACATTAACATGTACAACGCTTCTCAGCTTTTGAAGAGCGGACCTAGGACCGATATCATAAATAGATTTTGCAGCAGACCGCATGTCAGCAACTGTTTCCAGTGCAAAGCCACCAAGCAAAGCTGAAGCCTCTTTTAAGTTTGGAGTTACTATATCAGCCAATGGAAGAAGTTCATCCCTATCATTGAGAAAAAGGAAATCCAAGTGGGTAATACAAAACATATATGATAAAAGATACAACTTTCATCATGATTTGCATCGAAAAAACTTTTTTTTTTTTATAAGAAACGATATTTTATTAAAAGTATTGTAGCAAATTACATCAGTGGACTGGTGATCCACTAAATGATGAGGTACATGAGATGTTAATTTTTAATGGTAAACATAAGACCAATCTCTCAATAAGTCAACTATGGAGACATTCTTGAATTCTTCATGAGAGCCCATTCACACGGCAACTGATATCTTAATTTTTTCCCAACATTGTTCTCTTGTTTCTTCCTTGTCTTCAAAAATTCTTCTATTTCTTTCCAACCATACTCTCCAGCATATGCACTGAACCACGACACGCCAAAAAGTTCTTCCCCTGGTGCCTGTAAGTTGTCCTAGGTCCATAGCAAAGAGGTCCCTTGTTGATTCTTGTGTCACGCAAACCAACTCAAGTTCTTTCAACGCTTTAGCCCACAAGCCACTCGCGAATGGACAATGGATGAACATATGATCCTGAGTTTCCGAATCATTTCTACACAGAACACACCAACTAGGACAAATAGCAATGGAAGGCCATCTTTTTTGCTTCATCTCCGAGGTCGATAATTTACCCTGAGTAGCTGTCCATGGGAACACTTGGATTTTTTTCTGTACCGGAACCTTCCAAATTTGATGAACTAGAGGAAAAAGTGGAAAATGCGAAGATGGGAAAAAAGAATCGAAGAATGATTTGACCGAAAAAACCCCAGAAGAATCCCCTCTCCACACTCGGAAATCATCTACCCCTTCAATTAATCTAACTCTCTCTAACACCCCTAAAAGCTCTGACAGCTGGAAGTGTTCATCATCTCTAACCTCCCTCCTAAAATGAAAGTCCCAAGATTGAGTAGACAAGTCGTTATCGAAAAAGACAAAGTGAGAAATTGGCAGATTATGAATTGTTGATAATTGAAATAAAACAGGAAAAAGCTCTTTGAATGAAGAATCCCCCAACCACCTATCTTCCCAAAATCTAGCCTTATTACCCCCTCTCACCTCTATAGACACGCGCTGCTGAAATGTCGGGTATAGTCCGGAAAAAAACTTCCAAGGGCACTTAAACGTCACATTTCTCGCCAAACCCGCATCACATCCATTATCTTGTAGCCCATATAAACTCACGATAACTTTCTTCCATAGTTTTCCATCTTCGGCGCAAAATCTCCACCACTACTTTCCCAACATGGACTTATTTCTCAAAATGATATTCCCAACACCCAACCCCCCCTTATCCTTAGGTTTACACACATACTTCCACGCAACCAAGTGACAATTCACATCTCCATCCGCTCCATCCCATAAAAAATTTCTTGAAATCTTCTCAATCAACTCCGCAACAAGTTTAGGTACTCTAAATAGAGACATGTAGTATATCGGAATAGAATTCAAAACCGATGATATCAAAGTTAATCTTCCCCCTCTTGACAAGAAAGCTTTTTTCCATCATGCTAATTTTTTAGACACCTTAGCCACAATGGGTTCCCAAAACGAAACTTTTAATGGATTTCCCCCTAAAGACATTCCCAAATAAGTAATAGGCCAACTCTCCTTCCCACATCCAATTTCTTGTGCCAACAATTCAACCTCACTTGGTTCACAGTGTATACCCAACAAGGCACTTTTTCCAAGTTTATTTTTAATCCAGACATATGACAAAATGATTTTACAATTTGGACCAAAAACCTGATATGGTCCTCATTACTCACAAAGAACAGTGTGTCATCTGCAAACTGAAGGTGAGAAATCTCTATCTTGTCTCTACCCACCTCAATCCCCTTTATCAGATCTCTTTCCTTAGCTTTGTCAATCAGTCTCACCAAAACATCCACTACCAAATTAAACAGTAAAGGAGACAATGGATCTCTTTGCCTAAGCCCTTTATGCGCCTTTATTTTTCCCCTAGGCCTCCCATTTATCATGATCGAGAATGATACGTTCGACACACATCCTTTAATCCATTTTCTCCATCTCTGTCCGAACCCCTTCTTCATCAACACAAAATCTAGGAAATCCCAATTCACATTGTCGTAGGCCTTTTCAAAATCCACCTTAAACACTCATCCCTTCTTTTTCTTTCTCCTTCCCTCTTCAAGTAATTCATTCGCTATAAGACCACAATCAAGTATCTGTCTTCCCTCGATGAAAGCATTTTGGGATTCTGAAATTGTATCTGATATCACATTCCTGATCCTTTCAGTTAAGACTTTTGCTAGTATCTTGTACAAGCTTGTTATGAGGCGTATCGGTCTGAAATCTTTAACTTTGAAGGACTCATTTTTTTTCCGGATCAAGCAAATATATGTTTCGTTGGTAACACCATTTATGATTCCTGTTTGATAAAATTCATCGAACACCCTCTTGATATCTGTCTTAACTATATCCCAACATTCCTGGAAAAAAGCCATAGTAAATCCGTCAGCCCCTGGACTTTTACCACCATCACACTGGGAAACCGCTTTCTTTATTTCATCTTCTGAAAACTCTTTCTCTAACTCTTGGCCCAAAAATTCATCAATGGGGCACCACTCTACACCTTCAATCCCCCAACTTCTCGTATTTGTCGTATCGTACAGCTTCTCAAAAAACTTCAAAACAATGGATACAATTTCGTCCTCATCACTCGTAATCGATCCATCCTCCCTTTCCAATCTGTTAATTGTAGCCTTACTCCACCGATGATTCAACAGTGAGTGGAAAAACTTTGTATTCTGATCCCCTTCTTTAATCCATTTAATCTTACTTTTTTGACAGTGAATTTGATTTTTTCGACATATCAAATCTTCTAACAACCATTTTGTTTCTTTTCTTTCATTCGTTACTTCTTCCGACCCCCGTTCCTCACTCTCAATCATATCCAACATGCTGATTTTTCGTGTTAACTCCACCACTTTCATGTCCACCATCCCATAAACCTCCTCATTCCATCTCTTGATTTCAACCTTCAACACCTTAAGTTTCGTCATAAATCTGTATCCCTCTCATCCTTGAAATACCGCATTATTCCACCAAGATATCACTAAAGGTTTAAATCTTTTGTCCCTTAACCATACATTCTCGAATCTAAAAGGCGTTGGTCCCCACTTCATTTTTTCCAAATCCAAAACCACTGGGAAGTGATCTGATGTGATTCGTGGCAATAATGTTTGTCTGTAGAATGGAAAAATTTCAGTCCATCCTGTCGTGAACATGAATCTGTCCAATCTACTGCAAATAGGTGTAACCCTTAAGTTCGACCACGTGAACTTTCCATTCAATAAAGGTGGATCGCATAACTCCAGCTCTTGTATCAATGTATCAAAAGAAAGCATGCTTGCAGTCTGTGAACGACTATTCATTTTCTCACTTGCAGTTCTAACCACATTGAAGTCACCCCCCACACACCATCTCTCTCCACATAAAGATTTATTTTTTTTAGACCTTGATTAACATTGATATATGAAACAGAAAGGTTGGGAGTTATTTGTGTGGCCAGCCTCAATACTTTGAGATCTACATCCTACGAACATGATTTTCACCAGATCTCTTTCCGATAGAATTCTCCCAATACCAATAAGAGGCAAGTCAAATTGTTAGAATTCCTAGATCTCTTGTTACTCTCATGGTTCTCTGCAAGAACTGAACAGTTATAAATGCATCTAATATGAATTTTAGATTTAAAAATTAACTACAACCATTTTCAGGATTCAAAAATTTTAGCACTTCAATGAATCGATGCTATGAAAAATATCATATATGAATCCAGTACCCAATCAGAAACATGTATGCAGCACTCAACCCTGTATAATAAAGCAGCAACTTATCTTGAACGAGTGGAGGCATAGAGAATTCAGGTGCCAACAGCAGAAGGGTTTTAACAGCTGTAAGTTTTAAAAAGTACCTGAAGCTCGCTAGAACCGAGGAACCAGCCAGTACATCCCCACTAGTAGACACCATGACAGGATCAACCACCAAAGCTTTCTTCACAAAATTCGTATAGTCAACAACCCACTGCATTCCCAACAGAATATAAAAATGACAATACCAAAATACTGCTAAATACCTTTAACTTGAAATTCCTTAACGCTTTGACTTAGGATCTTGATTATCCCAGGAGAAGGAAGCATGCCTGTTTTCACCTGAGTTTCAGTAAAAGAAAACAGCATGAGCAACCCTAGCAGCAACACAGAGACTAACCCCAACAAAATATTCAATAGTTTACATAGACTTACAACATCAGGGCACATATCAGAAAGCACCGATTTCAATTGCTCGCCAACAAATTCCTCATCCACAATACTCACTCCCTAATGAAACAAATGCAATTATACTAAAATAAGGAAAATATTTAAAAAAAAAAAAAAAAAAAAACCTTGATCCATTTCATCACAAATTACTTGACACGGTCGACTTTAAACTTTTAATCGTCCAAATTAAACTTCTTCCATCTAGAATGAATTCATTAACACTCCTTTTTCTAATTGTTTCATGATGGACACATCTCCGGACAGAGCAAGATCTCACAGCAATTCAGTAACCGAGGTAAATAAAAAATAAAAAACCAATAGCCACAGCCAAAAGATTCTACAATTGCCTTAAAATAAAATGCGACCAGACCTGGACTCCCACGGTGTTCTGCGCAGTGACAGCGGTGATGACAGTGGAGCAGTAGACTGCACGCGCGGCGCAAGTCTTCAAGTCGGCTTGGATGCCTGCTCCAGCGCCGGAATCGGAACCGGCGACAGCCAAAACGTGCGGAACTCGAAATTGGCCATCTTCTGCGGAAGGATTATGCACTTCACGCCGCATTGACTTCAGAATCAAAGCCCTAGATGTTCGAAATCCTCGCACAGCAGAGTGCCGGATAGAACGATGAATGGAGGAGGGACTGGGGTTGCCCTTCAGTACTTGGATGGAGCTCATGGTAGTGGCCAGCCAATTGTATTTCAGTTGTAAACTATATCATGTATTGTAAGATACTAGCTAGCTAGGGGGGTGTCTTACCCAGCGTTGTAATTTAACATATGATCAGTGGCTAATAAGGTGCTTATATTTGTGTAATTCTTATTTAATAATGTAATTTTAAAAGCAGCAAGTATTATGAGTTTAGTAATTGTTTATTTTTTTTTATATCCGTATTAATACGATTGGTATTTCAAGTTGATACTGTGCGTAAAAAATATGGAAAAACAAAGAATTCATGAAAGTGAAAATAGTTATGAAAAAGATTGAGTTGGTGTTCAAACGAGAGAAGTTTAATAAAATATCTCAAATTGAATACAAAATATTTGCTCATATTAAAATCTAATGAATGATCTATTTCGTAAATAGTTATTATAAATTCGAAAATAGAGTATCCATATTTAAATTATGGTTGTGGTTGTAAGGGTTTCACAATTAATGAGATTGTTGATGCTGATGGATTTACGAACGTGGTGACTTTAGCGAAAATATTAGTTGTAATATGAGCCATTAAACAATCGATAAGAGCGCTTAAAATCTTATTGTAATAAAAGAAATTTGAAAACTTGTTAATATAGATAGGATTTCAGTAGATATAACGTTTGTTTTTCGGAATTTAGTTTACGTATTTATGAATTTTGTAACCTCGAGTTTTTAAGATATTTAGACATGATAGTTAATATAATTCACAAGATAGCTGAATAGATGACTACAACGAGGGAGTAATAAAAGAAATTAAAGTATATGATTAAAAATTGTTTGGGACGCGTATTAAGAAGAAAACGCAGGTCAGTAACATGTAAGCAAAATAAATTAATAGGGAGGTGATTGATGTACTAAGAGGAAAATAAAAATAAATAGAGAGAGTAAGGAAGTGGAGATTAGTTTTTATATATCTTGGTGTGAGCAAGCATAATCTAAAGTTTATAATATGTTTACACATATGTAATACGAATAAACATTAACGATACTATGAGATAAAAGTTTTATTATTCATTTAATGTACATGGTGTTTTTGATGGAACTCGTTGGTATTTACGGTTTTCTCTATACCTGTTGTATAGTATTAGACTTAATTTAGTTGTGGTGATGAGAACCAAAACCAGTAGGAATAAAAATTACCAATAGACAATAAAAAGCAGAAGCTGTCGATTCGCTCAAATCAGAAGCAGTATTTAGTACTCAAAGGCTTAGAAACCAGAAGCAGTATTTAGTACTTAAAGGCTTAGAAATCAGAAGCAGAACGTGACTTCACTAGATCAGATCCTTTTTAGGAAATAAAGCTGTTCTCATCAGAAGTCAAGGAGCCGTTTTCAATTATAGACGTTGGACTCAAGTTATCTCTATATATTTATGGATCAAACCATTTTAGAAGAGACATTGATTATTTTAAAAAGCAAATTTATCTATCCAACATTTCATTGAGCAACCACTAACCAATCGTTATCTTTCAAAGCTCAACTTACAAGAAAAGCAGTACACGCCTCACATCTTACATCTGATCCTTGGAGATCATTTTGTACTGCTGTTTCTTCACCTCTTCAAGATATACACTTTACGATAATTTTCGAAGAAGAGTTTGTAATCTGGAAAAGAGTCTTTTCAAGAACCTTGTTGTATTAAACTATATTACTAAGAGTTTCAGTAGGAAAAAGATAAGTCCTGCTGAAGTGGATGTATACAAGTGTTGTACTGTAAAATTCAAAGTCTTTTAGTGATACCTTCTGGAAACAGAAGAAGGGGAGACGTAGAAGATTTTATCTTCGAACTTCCAGAAACAACTACTGTTCTACTGCCTACTGTTATTACTATTTTCACCTTACTCCATCGGATCGTTTCCGCACTTATTATTGTGATCTGCTGGACTTACGCTTGAACAAGAACAGCTACAATCTCTAACAGTATTCTAGCACCCTTTGCAAAAACTATTATCAAACGAAAGAGTTTATTCACCCCCCCTCTAAACTCGACATCAATCCCCAACAAGTGGTATCAGAGCAGATTTCTCTTGTTCTGGAAATTTACAACAGTTATGGCACACTTTAGCAAGATTCCCATGTTCTCAAAAGAAGACTTTGATGATTGGAAGATTCGGATGTAAGCTCACCTTGCA
The DNA here is from genome assembly GCF_012295235.1 of Primulina huaijiensis. Classification (NCBI taxonomy): domain Eukaryota; kingdom Viridiplantae; phylum Streptophyta; class Magnoliopsida; order Lamiales; family Gesneriaceae; genus Primulina; species Primulina huaijiensis. The sequence goes on from NC_133308.1 coordinate 14,933,048, forward strand.
GATCAAGATGATGACATGTGGTATGTCATCACAGATGGTCCATTGAAGATTTTAAAGCCTAATATAGTTGTTGCAGTTACTGATGGTGCGCCGCAAATGGTTGAAAAACCAAAAAACGAATAGACTGGCGAAGATAAAAAGAAAGTCAATCTTGACAACATCGCGAAGGAAATTCTGTATAAAACTCTTGATAAGAACATCTTCAGCAAGATCAAAACGTGCTCTACTGCGAAAGAAATCTGGGAAGAGCTCATCCAAATATGTGAAAGAAATGAGCAGACAATGGAAAATAAACTGTCTGTAGCAATGCAGAAGTTTGAAAATCTGGTGAAACTCTAAATGAGTTTGATGAACGTTTCAGCAGCTTGGTTAATGAACTAGCAGCTTTGGGTAAAGAGCACAGCAACAGAGAAATAGCACTCAAAGTAATGAGAGCTCTGCCCAGAGAATGGGATGTAAAAACCATGGCTATGAGAGTATCAAAAGAGCTTAACAAGTTAGAACTGCATGACTTGTTTGCTGACTTAAAAGCCTATGAGTTCGAACTAGAAGTGAGAAGCGGAGAAGAGTCCTCATCTAATCTACCTACTAAGGCTGTAACACCCCGAAAATTTAAAGGTCCACGCAAACTACATGCATGCAATTATTAAATTCCTTTGTATTTTAATTAATTGTTTTAATTGCTTTAATTAATTATGTTTTGCATATTTGCGTGTTTAAAATATATTTTTCTACATGGTTGCATTAAAAGGTATTTTTAAAATGTTATTCGAGTTGCGATCGAGGAACGGAGACCGATGGCTGAAAATAGAAAATGTTTTATTGGTTAATAGTTTTTAATTCTTTAAAATATGGGTGATGCTTTTTCATATTTTTGAAAATAAGGGGTTTTGAGGTGATTTTATACGCCGGGACGTAAATTTTATCGGTGTCGGTTTTTCAACAAAAATACAAACGTTTTGGCAACTCGGCTAATAAATTCACGAACTTTATTAAACAAAATTATTTTCAATATTTTAATTAAATTCTAATTAAGCAATAATAGGCTAAATTAACCTACCTAATGGGTCTAAGCTTAATTAGTAACTTAATTAACTATAAAATATATTAAACCCTTCCCATTAACACCTCAACCCCACGCCCACTTTCCCAACTCCAATCAAATTCTCCCCCACCGCCACCAGCACACACCTCACATATTTAAGAAGAAAAGACATGGAAATTGAAGGAAAAATCAGCAAGCTTTCACCCCTCGTCTTCTCGCCAACGTTCTTCGTATCGCAAGCCGTTTTTCGTGTGTAATATACGCAAAGGCACGTCTTAATCTCTTTTTTCTCATCTTTCACACCATATTATGTGTTTGATACATGATTGCATGAAAAACATGATGCAACTTTTATATTTTCGTTTTTATGGCTATACATGCACAAAACTAGTGTTTTCATCTTTTAAAACTCCTCATAATGATGCACAAAGGGGCTGCCATGGTAGGGGCACTTGAAGGGATGTTTTTTCACATGTTTAAAGGGCCCTAGGTGTATGTTTAAAGGCTGAAAAAAATAGAGAAGGAATAAAAAAGAAAATAGACTCCTTAAGGGAAAGGACTCTTCGACTAGGAGTCTTTGAGGGTCACGGCTGCTAGCTGCGGTTATGGAGGGTTCGCTAGACTTAAGTGGGCTCCATAGGAGGTATGGGTAGAGGTTGGACATGGTGGTTAAGGGCTGGAGGCGAAGCTAGCCTAGGTTCGAATCATATTAGGACTAGGACTCTTGTGCATAAAAATTCAGTAGCTTTCTAGGCATGCTCAAGGGACTTAATGGGCTGAAATTTGGTTGTATATGGGTTAGTTAAGTGTTATTAAGCTTTGGTCCAAGTTTGGTAAGTTTTGGTTAAGTATCGAGTCTATACGAGTCAAAACCGGGAAGTACGTCTAAGTTTAAAACGAATCGAGAAACGTCTAGATTTAAGCTTAATAAAATTATGAAAAATTATATTTAACCTCAAATAATTATTAAAAGTCTAATTTTTTAATTTGGGAATTTTATATTAAGGTTTGGTTTAATTCGGGATTAAAACGCATTAATACGTCACATTTAAAGATTAATTTAAAAGTCCTCGATTTAAACTAAATAAAAATATGATAAAATTCATGTAACCTTAAATAATTATTTGGGACATGTTAGAGTCGATGAAATTAAGAATAAGTCAAAAACGTGAAATTTTACGTCCAGGGGTAAAACGGTCTTTTTACACCGGAAAATTAGTAAACGTCATGGCAGTGTCCTAAATGCTATTTTATATGCTAATATGATCATTTTCAATGATTATGGATGTTTATGAATTTTTATATGTTGAAATATGATTTTTAAATGTTTGTGAATTATTAAGTTTTAAAATTGGACATTTAAAAGATGTGGTGCATGCTTGGTTTCAAAAATAAAACGATACGTAGATGCATGATGTTTACTAAGTGATGATAACATGTTGAAGGATGTGAAGGGATTGTGACTACTACATGTTGGAGATATCGTGAGGGTTATGGTACCAATGAGAGCCCGACGATCGTGTTTCCTTGGATACGGATACGAATACGAATATGTGAATACGTTGGCCAAGGCCCAGTTAACCAGTGAGAGTGTCGCTGGTGTTTCCGCCGCCCAGTACTGTGGTTTTTATAGATGGATCCATCGCCCCAATACGATTAATAATACGAGTCACAATCACGATCTGAATTCAACAAATAGGAATATGAATGTGAATATGGATATGAATATGGATACCAATATAGATATGGATATGGATATGAATATGTTTATGAATGATGAAAATGTTATGAAAATGTTTTTATTTAATGTTTATGCATCATGAAAATGTTTATGAAAATGGTTATGTTTAAAATTTATGCATCCTCATTNAAAGGGTTGTGCCACCATCAGTACCAGAAAGCTCAGTCGTCAAGCCTCAATCTGTAAGTTTACATGCTTTATATGATTTTATGATGTTACCCGCATAATTATATGAATCATATGTTTATGTCACATATTTAATAGCTTTATGATAATATCGATATGAAATAAGAAATTATTTGACTTCAATGCATATTGGCTTTGTCGTGGAATTGGACTAGGTTGACTTTTGGGTTTTAGTATTGACATTCTATTTTTTGGGCCATAAGTTAATCATGAATATTATGAATTTTTTTGGGACACGTAGATTTTCTAAGAAAATATTTATGATTCATGGTTACTAGTTGAATTAATTTTTGAGGAATTACTCAGAAGTAATAATTATTCGAGGATTGCAACGACTTTGGGAATATAAAAATATATAATTTTGGATTTTAAGTTTTGATGAAAGATAATATTGGTTATAAGAATTGATTTTTGGGTAAATAAGTTTAAATTATTGAAATTATGTTATGGGAAACCTTTAGAAGGAAATTAAGAATGATAAAAACTTATAGGTTAATTGTAAAATTTTCGAAATTTAAGGACAAATTGGATAATTTTTGAGGAAATTAAGAATTTATTTTGCAATTTTTAAGGAATTTGGGAACTAATTTAGCAATAAGCGATAATTGAATGGGTTAAATGATAAGAATTTTCGATGATTTATGTAGAGGCCCGTATTTCGTATTTGTAAATTTGAGGAAAAATTTAAAATTTTCTCTTTAAATAAATAAAATGCCTCATTCATAAAATATACTGATAAAAATATTCAATGTTTAAAGTAGCAGCGGAAGTAAATAATGTTTTCAGAATAAAAACTTAAAATAATTCGACAAAATAAAAACTGAGTTTGGAATAAAAATAGTAAGTGCTGAAAATGAGGTCCTCGGGTTCCTACTACTGCCAACCCAAGCTAGCTCACTGGTCCCCGCCCTCGGCCCCGACCTCATCAGTACTTACAGCAATCAAGTCTAGTGAGTCTAAAGACTCAGCATGCATATATCGTAAATAACAAGTAATAATCATAAAATCACATGCAAAGTAAAAATATCATGAGTCGGGCGTAACAGGAAAATATCTTGTCATGAATAATTATAAATACGTGAATAGTTGAACTGAAAATCGTAAGTGAAATATTTGCTCGATAGAGCCTGTCATGAAATAGCATATCATAGTTTTCTGTTGAGAATATGTTCTACGCAACTGGCCCATAACATAACGTAACATAACATGAATCGTGAATCGTCTAATCAGACCTAACCACATTATACTGGGCGGTAGGGATCATCACAGCCCTTGGACTGGATATCCGTACCCATACATGAATATAAACCGGTCGTAGGTCACCGGGTGAAGTAATAATCCCATAAGCTGCATCCCATAAGCGTGAAGTGGCCACAAGACATATCTCATATATCTCAAAAATAAACTTTTATTTTTTTATGCACGTAATATAATTAAATATCATGTTTTATTTTACCGAATGGGTTGGATCGTTCCCAGGCTCGCTGCATCCTAATCCTAACATGAGAACATACAAATAAACTTAACTTGACCGAAACCTCGTAATTGAACCAAAAAACGGGACAATTACGCCCAACGAACTTAGTATTCAATCATGGCTTCGTACCAACCCGAACCAACATCGAACCATCGTTAGCCATAATTAAAATACTCTTAAAATACTGGAAAACATGACCATAGGGCTGTAATACACGAAAATTGTGCATGGAGGCCAAAATCATGAAACGCTATTTCGAGAGTCACTTTGGCACATTGCACCATAAATTCTTGTACAACCTCTAAACTTAACCAAATAACAAACGGCCAAAAAATTGACCTTCCTTGCTCAATAAGATACTGTCCAGTCCAAGGCCATAGGCTAAAAGCCAACCAGAACTCGAAACACACCTCTGAAACGAAGGCAAAGTTGCTGTAAAATTCCAGCGCCAGCAATTGTTCTTGCTTCACTTCGATTACAAGGCTAATGGTCATTGGGGCTTGAACCACCAACCAGAGCCTCTTCCTAGCATCCTAAGATATGGTTTGAACCATGGCTAAGGGCCCTAGGCCAACCATAATCCAAACAAACACCTACAACAATCCGAAGTTCCACCCGAGAACACCATGTTGTACCATGGAGAGTGTTGCTTCATTTTGTTGTCATATATCATTCCAGTGGCCATTTGATCGACCATGGAATGATCTAGACATCATGAGGTATTGTGTTAACCATGGCTAAGGGCTATAAGCCAACCAAGATCCACCCAACACAAAAAATTTCGAAACTCACACACCCAAAACCGAAAAAGGAGGAAACCGAGGGACTTGTCTTGTTTGTTTAAACTTTAGATGGGATCATGAACCAAGCCATGAAAAGTCATCTTGGTCATGTCCTAGACATGCTAAGGAAGGGTCCTAACCATAGTTATAGGCCCAAAAGCCAACCAAGTTTCGAACCTCCTTGAGCATTCAAAAACCAGAATTTCGAGACTCAACTTGCAACTATGGTGGAGTTGCTGTCAAGTCTTGAATCCAGTGAGTAGGGGCTTGAGCTAATGGACCAACATGACTCCAATACACTCTAGTACATGCCTAGGTGCAGCCTTGAATGCTTGGAACCGAGCCAACCCCTGAAATCACAAAAATCATACCAAACGTGAAGCACAAGTGGGAGTAAAAAAAATTCTGCACATATTTTCGAAAAGTTGCTGCCATAATTTCGAATATGCTTCATGATTCATGAACAAAATATGGTTTAAAAACATGTATAGGACTTGATTGAAGAGAAAAGAATAACATATACATGCCTTGGATTTGCTTGAAACGAAAACAAATCGATACAACGAATACGGCACGGAGGAGACGAAGTTCCTTTTCTTTTCTACTTTTCTCTCTTCTTTTCTTGCTAGCCTCTCACGATTTTTTTCTCTGAAATTCACTCTGAATTTTTGAAAATGAGGAGAGGGAAATGGCTAGGAGGTGAATGAGGAAGTCTACTAATTGAATGGGAATTGATTGGCAACATTAAAACCTTTCTATCCTAGTTGCTTGTGAGATATGGAATGATGTGTGATATTATTTGATTGAGGGAGATTTAGGGGGATAATTGAGGGTGAGTGGCCAATTCTTGCTTATCAAGAATAAGGGAAAAATTCCTTAATGGTTAATTATTGATGATTTAGAACGAGGGGATTAACCATGCAATGAAAGGATTAAGGAAAGATATAAATAGAGAGTTACTAAAATTTATCAAATCCTCCAAGTGTGGTGGCCGATTTTATCTTTCAAAATAGGGTAGGAAATTGCTTAATTATTTAATTATTGAAGATTTAGATTGAAGGGATTAATCATACCAAGAGAGGATTAAGGAATGATATCAATGAAAATGAGTTGTCAAACTTTTAAATCCTTTGAAGTGGGGTGGCCGAAAATTCTATTAAAATGGGGTGAGAATATTGCTTAAATCTTGTATTTTAAATCTTTAAAGTTTTATCTACCCATTAAGTATTTTAGTGAATTAAATAATTAATTTAGGATAGTGATTATCTTGCATGCATGACTAATTTTTAATTTAAATTTACTAACATGTTAAGTTACAATTTCTTAAATAAAATAAGCCTAGATTAACTTATCTCAATTAGTCACATATTTTAATTTAGGCTTTTAATTAAATTATTGGACATAAAAGAATTTATTTACTACTTAACTCTAATTAATTAATTAAATTCTTAAACATTCTTTTACATTAAAATAAATTATCCTTTATCATGAATAAATTCTAGGAATATTATCTTATCATTAAATTTTTATCTTAATACTCCAACTCCAGTCCGGCCTCACTTATTTAACTGAAAAGATAAAACTAAACTTATGCGATTTAAAATAAATAATCATGACTATCAAATTTAAAAATGCTTTAAATAATAAAGAAATCATTTTTAATTTAAAATACTAGAAATTATGCATGGCTTATACGTAATCTGATTTAACGGGTTCTACAATTTAGACTTTCAAGAATATTTGGAACCTTGGGATAGCTTCGTTATAGTCTTATAAAGAATGTTAATCAAGGGTTTTTAAGGATAAAACAATATTAGGCTTGAAAAATCTAAGCGTTAGCGGATGCTTTTGTGATTTTAATATTGAATTATGATAAGTTGATGAACAATTTGGGTAGAATATAAGGAAAGCGGATGCTTTTGTGATTTTAATATTGAATTATGATAAGTTGATGAACAATTTGGGTATAATATAAGGAAAGTAATATACGATAAGCGTAGTCATCCATATTTTTATATTGGAAATTTTAAGAAAAGTTGAAATTCGGGGTTATATTTGTAACAACACTAAGTAATTATGGGTCTTTTTAAGTTGCAATTCACAAATAAGGATTTAGAAGGTAAAATCAATAGGGATCAAGGAGACGTAATGACATTCTAGAAATTGAGTTTTATCAGAGTAGCGCAGCGGAATCATGGATTTTTGGGATATTAGAACTAAGACTAAACTTTGGGTTATCAAGGATAAGCGAATTTCGAGTACGAAATTCAATTTAAGGGGGGAAGATTGTAACGCCCCGAAAATTTAAAGGTCCACGCAAACTACATGCATACAATTATTAAATTCCTTTGTATTTTAATTAATTGTTTTAATTGCATTAATTAATTATGTTTTGCATATTTGCGTATTTAAAATATATTTTTCTACATGGTTGCATTAAAAGGTATTTTTAAAATGTTATTCGAGTTGCGATCGAGGAACGAAGACCGAGGGCTGAAAATAGAAAATGTTTTATTGGTTAATTGTTTTTAATTCTTTAAAATATGGGTGATGCTTTTTCATATTTTTGAAAATAAGGGGTTTTGAGGTTATTTTATACGCCGAGACGTAAATTTTATAGGTGTTGGTTTTTCAACAAAAATACAAACGTTTTGGCAACTCGGCTAATAAATTCACAAACTTTATTAAACAAAATTATTTTCAATATTTTAATTAAATTCTAATTAAGCAATAATATGCTTAATTAACCTACCTAATGGGCCTAAGCTTAATTAGTAACTTAATTAACTATAAAATATATTAAACCCTTCCCATTAACACCTCAACCCCACGCCCACTTTCCCAACTCCAATCAAATTCTCCCCCACCTCACGTATTTTAAGAAGAAAAGACATGGAAATTGAAGGAAAAATCAGCAAGCTTTCACCCCTCGTCTTCTCGCCGACGTTCTTTGTATCGCAAGCCGTTTTTCGTGCGTAATATACGCAAAGGCACGTCTTAATCTCTTTTTCTCATCTTTCACACCATATTATGTGTTTGATACATGATTGCATGAAAAACATGATACAACTTTTATATTTTCGTTTTTATGGCTATATATTCACAAAACTAGTGTTTTCATATTTTAAAACTCCTCATAATGATGCACAAAGGGGCTGCCATGGTAGGGGTACTTGAAGGGATGTTTTTCCACATGTTTAAAGGTCCCTAGGTGTATGTTTAAAGGCTGAAAAAAAAATAGGGAAGGAATAAAAACGAAAATAGACTCCTTAAGGGAAATGACTCTTCGACTAGGAGTCTTTGAGGGTCACGGCTGCTAGCTGCGGTTATGGAGGGTCCACTAGACTTAAGTGGGCTGCATAGGAGGTATGGTGTAGAGGCCTCTAAATTCGTACTTGAAAATTTGCGGAAAAATTTAAAATTTTCTCTTTAACTAATTAAAATGCCTCATTCCTAAATAAACTAATAAATAAAGTTTGATATTCAAAATAGCAGCGGAAGTAAATGTTTGTTTGCAAAATAATAATTAAAAATAATCCAATCAACGGGAAAATTTTTGAGCCTAAAAATAGTAAATGCTGAAAATGAGGTCCTCGGATTCCACTACTGCCAACCCTCAATGGCTCACTGGTCCCCGCCCTCGGTCCCGAACTCATCAGTACCTACAACAATCAAGTCTAGTGAGTCTAAAAACTCAGCATGCATATATCGTAAATAACAAGTAATATAATAAAATCGCATGCGAAGGAAAATATCATGTCATGACTAATTTTAATGCGTACATCACTGAACTGAAATCGTATCATGAATAATTAATATTACGTGCATAACTGAACTGAATTGAACTTAAAGTAGTAAGTGAAATGTTTGCCCCGTAGAGCCCTGTAATGAAATAGCTAGTAATAATTTTCTGGTGAGATTATGGTCTACGCAAGTAGCCCATGAACTAAACTGAACTGAACTGAACTGACCGGTAACTGACGACCGGGTGAAATACTAATTGTCTGATCAGACTAATGCCACAGTATACTGGGTGGTACAAAACTGAACTGACCGGTAACTGACGACCGAGTGAAGTAATAATCCCATGATAGTAAAGTGATCACAAGCAATATCGCATAAATCTCAAAATGAATATTTTGCACGTGATATAATTAAAGAACATCATTAAATATCCTGTAAAAATTTTACTGATTGGGTTGGATCACTCCCAGGCTCGCTGCGATTAAAATCTAACATGAAAAATATGCAAATGATTTATCGTGACCAAGCTTTGTAATTGACTCCAAAAATGAGACATTTACGCCCAACTAACTTAGTATTTAATCATGACTCCGTGCCAACCCGAACCATCATTTAGTCATGATTAAAATACGTCTAAAATGATGAAATAAAGCACCTAAAATGATAAAATTCGAAATTGGTGGAATGGAGGCAAAAAACATGAGACGCTCTTTCGAGAGTCATTTTGGCACATTGCACCGTAAATTCTCGTACGATCTCTAAACTTGACCAAATCATGAACGGCCAAAAACATGACCTTTCTAACTCAATGGGGTACTGTCCAGTCCAAGGCCATAGGCTAAATGCCAACCAAGAACTCGAAACACACCTTGGAACCAAAGTGCAACTTGCTGTAACAAAATACAGCAGCAGCGCTTGCGTTCCTTTGCGTTGTTTGCAAGGCTAATGGCCATTGGGGCTTGAACCACCAACCAGAGCCTCTTCCCAACATCCTAGGGTATGGTTTGAACCATGGCTAAGGGCCCTAGGCCAGCCACAATCCAAACCACGCCATGACTCATCCGAAACTCCCACCCGAGAGGCCAACCTGCGCGCGTGGGGAGGTTTGCTTCGTTTGCGGTCATGGACCTTTCCAGTGGCCATTTGATTGACCATGGCATGATCTAGACATCAAGAGGTATGGTATGAACCTTGGCTAAGAGCTGAAAAGCCAACCAAGATCCACACCACACCACAAAACGGAAAACATACTTGTGCAGAAAATTCAGAAATTTAAAGACCGATTGGGCGCTGTTCTTGTTTGTTTTAAAAATCGAGGGGGACATGAACCAAGCCATGAAAGGCCGCCTTGGTCATGTCCTAGACATGTTAAGGAAGGGTCCCAACCATGGTTACAGGCCCAAAATCCAACCAAGATTCGAACCTCCTTGAACCATCCAAAAACAGAATTTTCGAAACTCAACAATTGCAACATGAAATGTTGCTGTCAAATCTCTTCCTCCAGCGTGTAGGGGCTGGTACCAATGGACTAACACGACCCTAACATGCCCTAGTACATGTCTAGATGCAGCCTTGGGTGCCTGGAATCGAGCCACCCTCCTGAAACCACAAAACCAACAAAAACGTAAAGCTTGAAGGGAAAAAAATCTGTGCAGAATTTTCTTTGAAAGTTGCTGTCCCAAATTCGGTTTTGCCATGGAAATCATGATCATGTATTGTTTAAAAATGTTATTTTGACTTGATTGAAGAAAAAAGAAGGACATATACATGCCTGGAAATTTTCGTTTGAAAAGAAAACAAACTAGGCGACAACACGGCGCGGAGGAGACGGAGTGTTCTTCTTTTGTTTCTGGTTTTCTACTCGATTTCCTCTCTAGCACCTCACGATTTTTCTCTGAATTCTGAATTTTTCTTCTAAATTTCGGTGATATGGTGGGGATAAATGGTTAGAGAAATGAGGGAAAGTCTACGAATAAAGTGGGATAGAATGGCAAGATCATATCTTGCTTCTTTTGAATTTGTGAGATAAGGAAATGGTGATGATATTATTTGATTTTATTGATGATATTGGGGGTTGAATGGCCAAAAATCGCTATAAAAACAAGGGTAGAAATATTGTTTATTTAATAATTTTGGTGATTAAAAGGAATGGATTATCATACCAAGGAAAAGATTAGGGAAATGAACCAAAGGTGAGTTGTTAAACAAATATTCAATCTTCCAAGGAGGTGGCCGATAATTTCATTCAAAAAGGGATAGGAAAATAGCTTAATGATTAATTATTGAAGATTAAGTGTGATGGAATTATCTCTCAAGAAAATGGGTAAGGAAAGGAATCAAGGAAATGAGTTGTTAAACTTTTTAAATCTTCCAAAGGTGATGGTCGATTTTTATTAGATAAAAAGAAGGGAAATATTGCTAGATAAACATGGTAGAATATTGCTTAAATATTAATTAGTGGTGAATAAAAATTTAGGGAATTATCTATGCTAAGAAGGATAAAGAAAGATATCCAAAATTGTGAGTTGCCAAATATTTTAAACTCAATTATGAAGTGGCCGAAAATTACAATAAATTGGAGGGAGAAATATTTTCTAATTATTGAATTTTAAATCTCTAGTGTTTTATCTACCCATTAAATATTTTAGTGAATTAATAAATTAATTATGGAATAACATTATCCTGCATGCATGGTTAAATATTTAAATCACCTAAATAATTCCTTAAACATTAAATTAACTCATTATTTCTCTAAATCAAATTCTAAGAATATTTTCTTAATATTAAATTTTATCTCATTACTCCAACTCCAGTCCGGCCTCACTTAATTAACTGAAAAGATAACAATTAAACTACTGCATAAAATAATTAAATAAATTTAAAGAAAAGAATTTAAATACTAATGCAATAAAAATCATTTTAATTTAAATACTATGAATTATGCATGACTTATACGTAATCTAATTTACGTGTTCTACATATGGGTAGAGGCTGGACATGGTGGTTAAGGGCTGGAGGCGAAGCTTGCCTAAGTTCGAATCATATTAGGATTAGGACTCTTGTACAGAAAAATTCAGTAGCTTTCTAGGCATGTTCAAGGGACTTAATGGGCTGGAATTTTGTTGTATATGAGTTATTTAGGTGTTATTAAGTTTTGATCCAAGTTTGGTAAGTTTTGGTTAAGTTTCGAGTCCATACGAGTCAAAATCGAATCGGGAAACGCCTAGATTTAAGCTTAATAAAATTATGAAAAATTATATTTAACCTCAAATAATTATTAAAAGTCTAAGTTTTTAATTTGGGAATTTTATATTAAGGTTTGGTTTAATTCGGGTTTAAAACGCATTAATACGTCACATTTAAAGATTAATTTAAAAGTCCTTGATTTATGCTAAATAAAAATATGATAAAATTCATATAAGCTTAAATAATTATTTGGGACATGTTAGAGTCGATTAAATTAAGAATAAGTCAAAAACGTGAAATTTTACGTCCAGCGGTAAAACGGTCTTTTTACACCGGAAAATTAGTAAACGTCATGGCAGTGTCCTAAATGCTATTTTATATGCTAATATGATCATTTTCAATGATTATGGATGTTTATGAATTTTATATGTTGAAATATGATTTTTAAATGTTCGTGAATTATTAAGTTTTAAAATTGGACATTTAAAAGATGTGGTGCATGCTTGGTTTCAAAAATAAAACGATATGTATATGCATGATTTTTACTAAGTGATGATAATATGTTGAAGGATGTGAAGGGATTGTGACTACTACATGTTGGAGATATCGTGAGGGTTATGGTCCAGTGGGAGCCCGACGATCGTGTTTCCTTGGATACAGATACGAATACGAATACGAATATGTTAATACGTTGGCCAAAGCCCAGTTGACCGATGAGAGTATCGCTGGTGTCCCCTGTAACGACCCATTACAGGCCCAGTGGACCGCCCATACGGCCCACTGCCCCAATCGACCCAAGGCTATCCCGATCTTGGGCTCTGCTCTATGGGCCTTGGCCCATCGATGGAACTCTTCCCTCACGGGCTTTCCATAGACGTCGTATGGGTTACTCATAGAACTCTACAGCCCATGCACTGGAGTCTGTGTCTTCCCAGGATCGAACCTAAGACCACATGGATATATAGGTACTCAGCACAATCCTGGTACCTAGCTCAATTGGTACCAGGATTGTGCTGAGTACCTATATATCCATGTGGTCTTAGGTTCAATCCTGGGAAAGCACAGACTCCAGTGCATGGGATGGAGAGTTCTATGAGTAACCCATACGACGCCTATTGAAAGCCCGTGAGGGAAGAGTTCCATAGATGAGCCAAGGCCCATAGAGCAGAGCCTAAGATCGGGATAGCCTTGGGGCGGTTGGCGCAGTGGGCCGTATGGGCGGGCCACTGGGCCTGTAATGGGTCGTTACAATAAACGGCCCCTTTTATTGCAACGCCCCATTACAGGCCCAGTGGCCCGCCCATACGGCCCACTGCCCCAATCGACCCACGGCTATCCCGATCTTGGGCTTAGCTCCCCTCACGGGCTTTTAATAGGCGTCGTATGGGTGACTCATAGAACTCACCAGCCCATGCACTAGAGTTTGTGCCTTCCCAGGATCGAACCTACGACCACATGGATATATAGGTACTTAACACAATCCTGGTACCAATTGAGTAGCGCCTTTTATTGTAACGACCCATTACAGGCCCAGTGGACTGCCCATACAGCCCACTGCCCCGACCGACCCAAGGCTATCCCGATCTTGGGCTTAGATCCCCTCACGGGCTTTCCATAGGCGTCGTACGGGTTACTCATAGGACTCTCCACACCAGGTTGGTGGAGTGATACCTCCCCAAGTCTCGAACCCATGACCTCCTGGCTTAAGTACATAGTTCAAAGAGACTTGGTACCAATTGAGCTACTCAATTGGTAACAGGATTGTGCTTAGTACCTATATATCCATGTGGTCTTAGGTTCGATCCTGGGAAGGCACAGACTCCAGTGCATGGGCTGGAGAGTTCTATGAGTAACCCATACGACGCCTATTGAAAGCCCGTGAGGGAAGAGTTCCATAGATGGGCCAAGGCCCATAGAGCAGAGCCCAAGATCGGGATAACCTTGGGTCGATTGGGGCACTGGGCCGTATGGGCGGTCCACTAGGCCTGTAATGGGTCGTTACAATAAAATTGTAATATCCAAGCTTGGTGATTGGTACGGTTTAAGATTTAATATGTTTATTGACTCCTTGGTTAAGTTTAAGTATAGTTTTGATGTTAAGAGTTGAGATTTATGATTTATGGTATTGTGTTTATAGATGATGCGTAGTTATATTGTAGCAGCGTTGCGAGTAAATTCATGATAATTCGTATGTTGAGCCAATTGGTATGAGGCTAATTGGAATGGCTAGATAAGACACAGAGGTGTAACTTTCATGTTTTGAGTTTTGTTTAAATCATTGTGGAAGACAAGCCAAAAGCGCCCTGAAGTGTGTCGCGCGTATCGTCGTTCCTATAATGACACATGTTGGGAGAATGAGCATAACGTTTTCCTCAGACATTCAAATTACATGACGCCAATTGGAGATGCAAGCCAAGACATAGAGCTACAACTTTCATGTTTACCACTTTTTCAAATTATGTCGGGAAGAGGCGTTTCGGAGGCGATCTTTGAGGCGGCTGTGCGCAGAGCGTCGCCCGAGCGGTAATTTATGACCGCCCGAGCGCCAGCTCAGTACAAAAGAGTGTTTTGGGTGAATTAAGGCATAAAACCGATTGAAACTCTCATTTTCTTCATTTCCCTTCTCTTCTTTTTCTCTCCTCCAACGTTTCCAAGTAGGGTTCTTCATTTTCTTCTTATCCTTTCTTTCAATCTAGCAATTAATCTTCAATCCGGAGTTGGAACTTCATCTTTTTAGAAAAAGGGGCAAAGGTAAGTGGTTTTTCTTCTTGTTCTTAAGTTATTGAAGATGGTGGAGTTAGGGGATGATAAGTGTGATAGATGTATTGTGATAAATGGTCATTTAATGTTATTATTTGGGTGTTGATGGTTAGTTTTTGGGTTTATTATTGTAGGACCACCATCAAGGTTTAAGAAACCAAGTGCTACAAGTGTTGTAAGTGGAATTTCATTTCTTGTGCTCACATGATAATATATGTATGGTGTTTCAATGGTTTTAATGTGCTATTCCCTTCACTTGATTCATGTTATGTATTATTACACTTTGTTGTATATTATAGAGGCATTTTATGTCTCAACCATGTCAAAGGGAATACAAGAGAAAAGATAGTCTTCAAAGTGTTTGTTTTAATGCCAAAGAGAGAATTCAAATGTTTTATTGGATTGATAGATACATAGTCAGAGATTGCATGCAATAAGTTGATCAACGACCATAGGCTTATATCCCTCAGAGTTATCGATTCATATCGATGGGATAGAGGCACAGAGACAGAGATACTATATAGATATCAATCCAACAGAGAAAAGAGAAATACCATCGTTATTATTATTCATTCTATGATATTCATATTTCAGAGTTGATGGTATTTAATGTTTTCAAAGCCACGTTTTACAGAGTATGGTATATGTACATTGCTATGTAAGAGTTCCACTTGCTGAGTTTCATACTCATTTCAGTTATTCATGTGATGCAGATAAGAGTGACGGGCCGGGACGTTGATTGGAGCCGGGGTCATATGCATAAGAGAGGGAAGGAAGAAGACTATTTTGCAAGTATTTTGACATGATCACAAAAATGATGTTTTGTATTTTGTTGCCTCATTTGATTGATCATATATTAACTTTTGTTTATATATTGAAATGTATTTTAAATCCTTCCTCCCTTCAAAGAAAATTTTAATTTCCGCTGTTATTTTATTAAAACCGGTCAGAGGTGTTACATTTATTGGTATCAGAGCCCCGTTTTTCGGACCAATGCATATGACTTCGTCTACTTTCAACAGTCCGGGTATGTCTTCTTCTACATCTATTCATTGTTATCTATTGATATGTATTATGTGAGCACATTGTAGGAGTATGCCTCCTAAGAGAAAGGCTTCAGAGGGTGAGGATAGTTCTTTCTCTAGAGTTGTCGATGAGTTCGGCAAGTTACTAAAAGAGCAAGCCAAGGTCCATAGTGAGCAGATCCAGCAGTTGCTCCATATGAAAGGTACAGGCCAAGGTAGATGACAAGGAAGAGGCCCAGTGGTTCAAGCAGTTGGAACCGATGGGGTATTTTCTGCTTTCAAGAGGATGGATCTGCCGGAATTTGCAGGAAGCACTGATCCATTGGTGGCTGTAGAGTGGGTCAAAGCTCTTGAGGCGATATTTGATCATCTCAAGTATGAAGACAAAGACAGAGTTGGATGTGCAGTGTTCATGTTAGTCACAGCTGCACGCATTTGGTGGAATGCTACCAAGGTAAGTATTAATGTTCCGGCAATGAAGTGGCAAGAGTTCACGGATCTTTTCTATTACAAGTACTTCCCAGATGCACTTCGAGCTAGGAAGGTAACTGAATTTCTAGAGCTTCGTCAATGTGGTATGAATGTTGATGAGTATATTGTGAAGTTCGAGGAGGGCTGTCTGTTTGCCCCATATATTGCCTCCAATGACAAAGACAAGGGTGCTCATTTCATTAGAGGCCTTCGAGCAGAGATCAGGAGGGACATCAATTTGTCTAAGGCTGTGACATTTAAAGAGATTGTGGCTAAGGCTTTGTTAGTCGAGCAAGATGAGAAAGACATTGCCAGAGAGAGACAGACGAGGCAGCAGTTTGTTGCTCAAAGAGGTCAAGGTTCGAGCCAAAGAGGAAAGGACCATTTTAAAGGGAAAGGCAAGATAGTGCCGAGTTCTAAAGCACCGACAGTTCCATCTGATCCAGAGAAGCCGTTGTGTCCCAAGTGTGGTAGGCATCATAGGGGAGAGTGCAGATTTGGTACTTACACTTGCTATTGATGTGGTACTGCAGGCCATATTGCTAAGGACTGTCCGAGAGGATCGAGTAAAGAGAAGGTGCAGGGTCGCATCTTCACCATGACGAAGGAAGGTATAAACCCTGATTCTTCTGTGATCTCTAGCACTATCTTAATTTCAGGCAGAGTAGCTACGACATTGATTGATACAGGTGCTACTCATTCTTTTATGTCTGAACTATTTTTGAGATCTTTGGGTTTAGTTCCTTCTATTCTTCCCCTCCAGTTTAATGTTGTATTGCCTTCGGGAGATGTGTTGTGCCCGACGTCTATTGTGTATGCTTGTTCTGTTCAAATCGATGGGCGAGTGGTTTATGCCGATTTGATTGTTATTCCGATGGTTGCGTTTGATATTATACTTGGCATGGATTGGCTATCAACTTACCGTGCAGTGATTGATTGCGTTGCTAAGACGGTGAAATTTGCAGATGATGGAAATAAGGAAGGTATGCTTGCCAGTGCAGGTACTTCGCTGGTCCTTCCTTTTATTTCGTGTCTTGAGGCTAAGAAGTTGTTGTTTAGAGGTTGTGATGGGTTTTTGGCTTCGATTGTGGATATGGATAGAATTGTGAAGTTGAATCTTGATGATATTGATGTTGTGAAAGAGTTCCCTGATGTATTTGAGGATGATGTGCCGGGTGTACCGCCGGACAGAGATGTGGAGTTTGTGATTGATTTAGTCCCAGGTACGGTTCCTATTTCTAAGGCTCCGTACAGAATGGCCCCTACAGAGATGAAGGAGTTGAAGACGCAGTTGCAGGATCTATTAGATAAGGGTTTTATTCGACCGAGTTCTTCGCCTTGGGGAGCTCCGGTTCTTTTTGTTAAGAAGAAAGATGGGTTTTTGCGGCTGTGCATTGATTACAGAGAAATCAACAAAGTGACGATTAAGAATAAATATCCGTTGCCACGGATTGATGACCTTTTTGACCAACTGCAGGGGGCTACGGTGTTTTCGAAGATTGATCTACGATCTGGCTATTATCAGTTGAAAGTTAGGGAGTCTAATATCCCTAAGACGGCGTTTCGGACCAGGTATGGGCATTACGAATTTCTTGTGATGTTGTTTGGTCTGACTAATGCTCCTTCAGTCTTTATGGATCTTATGAACCGGGTGTTCAAGCTGTATTTGGATAGCTTTGTCATTGTTTTCATCGATGATATATTGATTTATTCCAAGGCTAGAGAGCTTCATGCAGAGCACCTCAGAGTTGTTCTTCAATTGTTGAGGGAGGAGAGGTTGTATGCTAAGTTGAAGAAATGTGAGTTCTGGTTAGAGCAGATTCTTAGGCCATGTTGTCTCGAAGGATGGGTTAGCTGTTGATCCAGCGAAAATAGAGGCGATACAGAAGTGGCCTATCCCTACCATTGTATCAGAGATACACAGTTTTCTTGGTTTGGCGGGTTATTATCGTCGATTTATTTCAGATTTTTCCAAAATTGCCCTGCCATTAACCAATTTGACGAGGAAGACTGTGAAGTTTGAGTGGTCCAATGAATGCCAAAGAGGATTCCAGGAGTTGAAAGATAAGTTGACGACAGCTCCGGTACTTGCATTGCCCAGTGGTTCAGAGGACTTTGTTGTTTATACTGATGCGTCGAAGAAGGGCCTCGGTGCAGCGCTGATGCAACGTGGAAAGGTTATAGCTTATGCTTCTCGTCAGTTGAAAGACTACAAGAAAAATTATCCTACGCATGACCTGGAACTGGCAGCTATAGTTTTCGCCCTGAAAATTTGGAGACATTATTTATATGGCGAAAAGTGTGAAATTTTTTCGGACCACAAGAGTTTAAAGTATTTGTTTTCCCAGAAAGAGCTCAACATGCGACAGAGGCAGTGGTTAGAGATTGTCAAAGATTATGATGTGACGATTAGTTATCACCCAGTGAAGGCGAATGTTGTAGCGGATGCATTGAGTTGTAAGTCAAGTTATTCTTTGAGTTCTATGATTCAGAAGCCGTTGTTGTTGGACTTCGTGATTGGTCTTCCCAGAACGCAAAAAGGCTATAACTCTATTTGGGTTATCGTTGATCGGTTGACCAAGTCAGCTCATTTTCTCCCAGTCAAGACAACGTATTCCATGAACCAATATGCCGAAGAGTACATAGCAGAGATTGTTAGAATTCATGGTGTTCCTGTGTCGATCGTGTCTGATCGTGACCCTAGATTTACTTCAGAGTTTTGGAAGAGTTTGCACAGAGCCTTGGGTACACGGTTAGCATTCAGTACAGCATATCATCCTCAGAGCGATGGTCAATCAGAGAGAGTTATTCAGATTTTGGAGGATATGCTCAGAGCTTGTACTATAGACTATCCTGGTAGTTGGGATTCCAAATTGCCTCTTGTTGAGTTCACGTACAATAACAGTTACCAGGCGACGATTGGCATGGCACCTTATGAAGCACTTTATGGCAGAAAATGTAGATCTCCCTTATATTGGGATGAGATTGGTGAGAGGAAGATGTTGGGTCCAGAGTTGGTCCAACAGACAACTGATGTTGTTGCTGTTATTCGAGAAAGGATGAAGACAGCGCAGTCCAGACAGAAGAGCTATGCTGATGTGAGGCGAAGGCCGTTGCAGTTTGAGGTTGGCGATCATGTGTTCTTGAAGATAGCACCTCTTAAAGGTGTGATGCGGTTTGGCAAGAAGGGAAAGTTGAGTCCGAGATTTATTGGTCCATTTGAGATATTGGACAGAGTCGGTGATCGAGCTTACAGGTTAGCCTTACCGCCAGATCTTGATAGAGTTCATAATGTTTTTCATGTCTCCATGCTCAGGAAATATATTGCGAATCCTTCCCATGTTCTTCGCCACGAGCCATTGGATTTGACGCCGAATTTGACGTACCAAGAGATTCCGGTCCAGATTCTGGATCGCAAAGTTAAAGTATTAAGGAATAAAGAGATCGGCATTGTTAAAGTCCTTTGGAGGAATCAATTGATTGAAGAAGCCACGTGGGAACCAGAGGATGAGATGAAAGAAAAGCATCCTGAGTTGTTTGCGCAGTGACGTCAATTTCGGGGACGAAATTCCTCTAAGGAGGGGAGATTGTAATATCCAAGCTTGGTGATTGGTACGGTTTAAGATTTAATATGTCTATTGACTCCTTGGTTAAGTTTAAGTATAGTTTTGATGTTAAGAGTTGAGATTTATGATTTATGGTATTGTGTTTATAGATGATGCGTAGTTATATTGTAGCGGCGTTGCGAGTAAATTCATGATAATTCGTATGTTGAGCCAATTGGAGTGGCTAGATAAGACATAGAGGTGTAACTTTCATGTTTTGAGTTTTTTTTAAATCATTGTGGAAGACAAGCCAAAAGCGCCCCGAAGTGTGTCGCGCGTATCGTCGTTCCTATAATGACACATGTTGGGAGAATGAGCATAACTTTTTCCTCAGACATTCAAATGACATGAAGCCAATTGGAGATGCAAGCCAAGACATAGAGCTACAACTTTCATGTTTACCACTTTTTCAAATTATGTCGGGAAAAGGCGTTTCGGAGGCGATCTTTGAGGCGGTTGTGCGCAGAGCGGCGCCCGAGCGGTAATTTATGACCGCCCGAGCGCCAGCTCAGTACAAAAGCGTGTTTTGGGTGAATTAAGGCATAAAACCGATTGAAACTCTCATTTTCTTCATTTCCCTTCTCTTCTTTTTCTCTTCTCCAACGTTTCCAAGTAGGGCTCTTCATTTTCTTCTTATCCTTTCTTTCAATCAAGCAATTAATCTTCAATTCGGAGTTGGAACTTCATCTTTTTAGAAAAAGGGGCAAAGGTAAGTGGTTTTTCTTCTTGTTCTTGAGTTATTGAAGATGGTGGAGTTAGGGGATGATAAGTGTGATAGATGTATTGTGATAAATGGCCATTTAATGTTATTATTTGAGTGTTGATGGTTAGTTTTTGGGTTTATTATTGTAGGATCACCATCAAGGTTTAAGAAACCAAGTGCTACAAGTGTTGTAAGTGGAATTTCATTTCTTGTGCTCACATGATAATATATGTATGGTGTTTCAATGGTTTTAATGTGCTATTCCCTTCACTTGATTCATGTTATGTATTATTACACTTTGTTGTATATTATAGAGGCATTTTATGTCTCAACCATGTCAAAGGGAATACAAGAGAAAAGATAGTATTCAAAGTGTTTGATTTAATGTCCAAGAGAGAGTTTAAATGTTTTATTGGATTGATAGATACATAGTCAGAGATTGCATGCAATAAGTTGATCAACGACCATAGGCTTATATCCCTCAGAGTTATCGATTCATATCGATGGGATAGAGGCACAGAGACAGAGATACTATATAGATATCAATCCAACAGAGAAAAGAGAAATACCATCGTTATTGTTATTCATTCTATGATATTCGTGTTTCAGAGTTGATGATATTTAATGTTTTCAAAGCCACGTTTTACAGAGTATGGTATATGTACATTGCTACGTAAGAGTTCCACTTGCTGAGTTTTATACTCATTTCAGTTATTTCATGTGATGCAGATAAGAGCGACGGGCCGGGACGTTGACTGGAGCCGGGGTCATATGCATAAGAGAGGGAAGGAAGAAGACTATTTTGCAAGTATTTTGACATGATCACAAAAATGATGTTTTGTATTTTGTTGCCTCATTTGATTGATCATGTATTAACTTTTGTTTATATATTGAAATGTATTTTAAATCCTTCCTCCATTCAAAGAAAATTTTAATTTCCGCTGCTATTTTATTAAAACCGGTCAGAGGTGTTACATCCCCGCCGCCCAGTACTGTGGTTTTTATAGATGGATCCATCGCCCCAATACGATTAAGAATACGAGTCACAATCACGATCTGAATTCAACAAACAGGAATATGAATGTGAATATGGTTTTGAATATGGATACCTATATGGATATGGATATGAATATGTTTATGAATTATTAAAATGTTATGAAAATGTTTTTATTTAAAGTTTATGCATCATGAAAATGTTTATGAAAATGGTTATGTTTAAAGTTTATGCATCCTCAAGAAAATGATATTTTAAGTACAAATATTTTTCACTGTTGTATGTGATTTGTATACGTATTATGTTGTTATCAAGATTATGGTGTGTTGAGTCTTTAGACTTACTAGGTGTGATTGATGCAGGTGATTAGGATAATAATGTTTATGGAAGTTTTGATGACCGACTTTGCTGGACTGAAGGTGCACATAACCCGAGGACCGATGCTAGTTTTCCGCACTAGTTATGGATTTATGATTTTAAGTTATGTTAAAAGATTTTATGACTATTTATTTATGTTTATGAGTGGTTTTTGAGAGGTTATAGTATGAGCTATACTTTTCAAATAATTTTTTTAAGTTTGGTAAACGTTTGACGATTTAAACTATCTTCCTTGGGATTTTTAAATATTAGGTGGTTTGTTTTTAAATATATATATATTTATATATATATATGCATATTTTTCAATCGGCCGAATTGTGAGAAGTTAGGGAAAAAAATATTCTAGAACGTTTTGAGAAAACGAATAGTAGACGTTTCAAAGGCTCTTGCTGCGTCTACCACAAATATTACTACTCCTGCTGTAGTTGTTCCACAAGCAGTACCTTCTACCATTATTGAGAGCACTTCTGAAATGACTGCTGAAAAGATCAGAAATGATGCTATGTCTTTATTTGTGAAGAAATTCTCCAGAATCATGAAGAAGAATCATCGAGTTTACCAAAACCCTAACTGGAACTTCAAGAAGGATTCACCACCTGGTGACATGGCGTGTTTTAACTGTGGAAAGATTGGTCACTTTATTGCTGATTGCCCGAAGCCCAAGAAGGATGACTAGAAGAAAAATGAATACAAGCGGAATGACAAGAAGTCTAGAAGAGATCGCAAAGCCATGATTGCTGAGAAAAGCAAATCCAAGTGGGCAGATTCTAGATCTTAGTCTTCTGACTCAGATGATCATTCTAGTGACAGCGATGCAGAAGAAGTCAAATGCCTTATGGCAGACACTGAATCAACCTCAACATCTGGAGAGGTATTCGATTTTGACTCAAATGAATTTAAACGAATTGATTTGGTTAATGCACTGCATGACATGGTGGAAGAGTACTCAAGTCTTTCTCATTTATTCGAGGAAGTTAAGACTAAAAATCAAAACTTAAAGGATCAAATCAGTAAGTTTACTTGCTTGCAAGAAAACAGCTGTAGTGATCTAAAAGTTGAGATAAGTAAGTTGAAAATTGAGAATAAAAGAGTAAATGCAGAATACCAGACAATGAGATATGAAAATCAAAAGCTATCACTACTGGTAAATGCATGGAACAAGTCTTCTGTTTCTTTAGAGAAGATGCAAGAATTGCAGAAGCAATCCGGTGACAGAAGTGGTCTCGGATTCAGCAATATGAAAGCACTTCTGAAATGAGTACTAAGCCAGAACTAGATAAAGGCAAAGGGAAATTCATTCGCTTTGTTAAATCCAGTATGGTATATGAACCTGAAGTACCAACTGTTAGTGTTGAAAGGACTGTAGATCAGACGAACAGAATGAAGCATTATGGTCTGGGTTATGTTGAACCTACGGGGAGAGTTCACCAGAGTTCTGGATCCAGTAGAGGATTTAACTCAGGAGAACAATCTTCTATGAAGGTTAAAAACTATCAGTACTATAATTCTAGACCTGTTCAGAAGAGATACAGGCCAGACAACACAAACAGAAGGGAATAACAACATTCTAAGATGCATATTGTTAGAAATAGCAGACCTTCTGTTGCACACACATCTTTGGACACCCGAAGTACAAGGTCACTAAGAATTGTACAAATGTGGGTTCCCAAAAGACTGATAAGGATTGTACCCAAATAGACTGGGTACCAGTTACTAAAATTTGTGTTTGCAGGAACATGAAAGGAAAGTCAAAATCAGCAGCTCCACATGGTATCTAGACAGTGGATGCTCCAGACACATGACTGGACAGAAGAATATACTATCAGAAGTAATGAGTTGTACTGGACCAAAGATCACATTT
The DNA here is from genome assembly GCF_012295235.1 of Primulina huaijiensis. Lineage (NCBI taxonomy): Eukaryota > Viridiplantae > Streptophyta > Magnoliopsida > Lamiales > Gesneriaceae > Primulina > Primulina huaijiensis. Next base: position 14,957,006 of record NC_133308.1, read on the forward strand.
GGAGATAATTCAAAAGGTAAAACCGTGGGTAAAGGTAACATTATCCATGGTAGCATTACTATAAATGATGTACTATTAGTTGAAAATCTATGTTACAACTTGATTAACATTAGCCAACTTTGTGATAATGGTTACTCTGTGACTTTTCTGAAGCACACATGCACATTTAAAAATGCTGATGAGTCTACTGTGTTAACTGGGAAAAGAGAAGGCAACACATATAAAGTCTCTTGGAATGTAGATCATATTAACGTTCCTACGTGTTTAGTTCTTCTCTTAGTGATAAACATTGGTTATGGCACAAGAGACTGAATAACCTGAACTTCAAATCAATCAACAATCTCAAAAAACAGAATTTAGTTGATGGCCTGCCTGATATTAATTTTGTTAAGAATCATGTTTGTTCTGCATGTCAACTTGGCAAGCAAGTGAGATCTAATTTCAAGAATAAAGGTAGTAAATCAACCTCAAGATGTTTGAAATTATTGCATATGGACTTGTTTGGTCCAATCCCTATCATGAGCTTAAAGGGAATGAAGTATACACTTTTTGTTGTTGATGACTTTCCTAGATTTACTTGGGTAATATTTCTTACTGGAAAAGATCAAACCAGTAGCCTCTTGATCAAGCTTCTGAAAAAGATTCAAAATGAAAAATCTATTTCTATCATTAAAATCAGAAGTGATCGGGGTACTGAGTTTACTTACAAGATTCTTGAGTTGTATTTAGATGAACAGAGCATTCATCATGAATATTCAGTGAACAGAGCATTCATCATGAATATTCAGCCGCCAGATCACCTCAACAAAATGGAGTAGCTGAAAGGAAAAACAGAACTCTTAAAATAGCTGCTAGAACAATGCTAGCAGATGCAAACATCTCTCAGCGCTTCTGGGTAGAAGCAATCAACATCGCATGCTACACACAAAACAGAACCATGGTCAACAAAAGGCATAATCAGACTCCTTATGAGATATGAAAAGGATGTAAGCCTAGTGTATCTTATTTTCATGTATTTTGTTGCAAATGCTTTGTGCACAATAACGGTAAAAACTATTTGACTGCATTTGATTCAAAATCAGATGCTGGACTTTTTCTTGGTTACTCTGCAGTAAGCAAAGCTTTCAGAATCTTTAACAATAGAACTCTCAGTGTTGAAGAATCTGTTCATGTTGTCTTCGACGAAGACAGCAGTGCACCTGAAATTTCTAATGTGTGAGATTTGACTAACATGTTAGACATGATTCATCTGGAACTGGATAGTGAAGACGATGCAGAATTAAATATCAAAGATGTTCATAATCCAGAACCAGACATTTCAATAGTGGAACCAGAAGTACAGACATCAGATATACCTGTACCAGCAGATGACATACCCAAACCTGCTACTGGTTCAGCTGAACTTAATCCAAATATGTATAATCAGAAAGAAATCCCTTTAAACCCTTTTATTTGGAGAAAATCTCATCTTACATCCTTGGTTATTGGCAATCCAGCAGCTCCTTTGAGAACCAGAAGGCAAATGATTAATGAATATATGCATGCTGCTTTTATTTCTCAGGTTGAGCCTAAGAAGATTGAAGAAGCTCTTCTGGATCCTAGTTGGATTGAAGCCATGCAAGAAGAACTCAATCAACTTAAAAGAAATGAAGTGTGGTTTCTCGTACCTAGACCAACTCATCAAGCAGTCATTGGAACTCAGTGGGTATTAAAAAACAAGCTAAATGAAGAAGGCACTGTGATCAGAAATAAGTCGGCAAGACTGGTGGCTCATGGTTTTAGACAAGAAGAAGGAATAGACTATGATGAGACATTTGCACCAGTAGCAAGGCTTGAAGCTATCAGAATATTCTTAGCCTTTGCTGCATTCAAGAACTTTAAAGTCTATCAAATGGATGTGAAGAGTGCCTTCCTAAACGGCCTACTACAAGAAAAAGTCTATGTCGAACAACCTTCAGGTTTTATCGATCATTTCTTACCACATCATGTATTCAAATTACACAAAGCCCTTTATGGCTTAAAACAGGCGTCTAGAGCATGGTATGACACCCTTTCACAATTTCTGGTCAATCAAGATTTTACAATTGGCACAGTAGATAATACTTTATTCACTTTAAAAAAAAAAAAAAGCACATTCTATTAGTGCAGATTTATGTTGATGACATTATCTTTGGGTCAAATAACCCCAAAATATGTGCAAAGTTTGCTAAATTGATGCAGGATCAATTTGAAATGAGCATGATGGGAGAATTAACATTCTTCCTAGGACTACAGATCAAACAACTTGTTACTGGAATTTTCATAAATCAAGCTAAGTATACCAGGAGCTTCTGAAAAGGTTTGGTATGGAAGCATGCTCTGCTGCTTCCACTCCAATGAGCTCATCTACCAAGCTTGATAAGGATAAAAGTGGAATTCCAGTAGAGGTAACTCAGTATCGTGGTCTTATTGGCTGACTATTGTATCTTACTGCCAGTAGACTTGATATTTTATTTGTTGTTTGCATTTGTGCAAGATATCAATCTAACCCCAAGCAATATCATTATATTACAGCGAAACGTATATTGAAGTACTTAAAGGGAACTCAAAATGTCGGATTATGGTATCCCAATGATTCATCTTTCAATCTTATTGGATATTCAGATGCTGATTATGCAGGTTGCAAACTAGACAAGAAAAGCACTAGTGGTTTTTGTCAATTCCTTGGTGATAGGCTGATCTCCTGGTTTAGTAAAAAGCAGACTTCCATAGCTACATCTACTGCAGAAGCAGAATATCTTGCTGCTGGAAGTTGCTGCTCTCAAATACTATGGATGCAACAACAACTTAAAGACTATGGGGTTCAAGCTTCTGAATCACCTATCTGTGTGACAATACCAGTGCCATTGCAATAACGCAAAATCCAGTACTTCATTCCAGAACAAAGCACATCGACATCAGACATCATTTCATTAGAGATCATGTGCAAAAGAAGGACATTCGTCTGGAATACGTTTCTACTGATCAACAAGCAGCAGACATCTTTACAAAGCCTCTGCCTGAGAATAAGTTTTCTTATTTCCGAAATGTTCTTGGCTTAATTGACTTAACTTGATTATTATTATCTTGTTATCTGTTACTCAACTAATAATCAACTTGCTTGCAGAAAAATAAAGAGACAATAATGAATTGAAATTAATACTTCCTTTAGAATAAAATCGATTCCATGTTACATTAGCCATTTCCGAACCTACAGAATCCTGCCACTCAGCTATCCAATTATTCAGTTCATGGATTCGAAGATTAGTAAAGGATTCAGAAGTGGAGATCTTCTCTAGCTGATGCCACTCCTTCCACAACATCACATGCAACAGAACTTGATCAGTGGCTAGCTCTGTAACATGATCGACATCAAATTGCTGTTTGTACTTCCTTGCTACTGCTCTTTGTGAGCGAGTAAAAGCCAAACCATTTTGATACAAATTCTGGAGATCTTGAATCTTAAACCATGAAGACATGACCTTTACCCAGACATATTCCTCAATAGTCTTCTTCAGATTTTCCAGATGGGGCAACATTTCGTGTGTGACAATAACATACGTATTGCTACAAGCATCAGAATTGCTTGAACTAGATTTATCGAACTGTTATTATCTAACATTTTTTTTGCTTTATTGAAGACAAGTATTTATAGAAGCTGAAGAGACGGCTCCCTGTTTACATGAATACCAAGAATCATTTATCATTCCCTCCGATTTCGTATCTTCGCATTTGTTAATTGCATTGAATTAGGGGGAACAATATCTTTTTCAGACCTATATTTTCGTACTTTGTCAGAAGCAGAAAGGATGTTTGTCTTTTCGATAAAACAGTGTGTCTGCTGGTTTTTATCAAGTGCTGGAAATATTTCAGTACCTTATAACTTCCAGTAGATATTATCATAAAACGACAAATTCTCTTCTAGTTATTTTTAGTAACCCTTTCGGGACAACCCGCTCTTTTTCATTGATTTTGAAAAATAACTTTTCTAACACTCTGCATAACTTTTCAAATACTCAACCGCAAACATATTGACACGTGTCCTTATGTTTCACTGACTGCTGTATATTTTGAATATTAACCGCCTCTTATTTCTCTTCACCTTTACAATTCCAGACTTTTGCTCTCTAGCTACTGCTTTCTCTCGTTTAACCTAATCTACTTCGAAGTTATCTTATTTACAGAAGAAAAAATGGCTGGATCTTACAATCTCAATGCCTATCAAGTCAACTTTGCATTAGTGCTTACCATCAAAGATGAAGGATTTGTTCAAATGTTTAAAGCTGTTGAGAAATCAGGCCTTAGAAAGTTTTTGGAAGCACCTGCTATTATCTATAAAACAACACTTTTGGATTTCTTCGCCAAAGAAACTATTCAAGAAGGGAATATAATTCATTCCCAGGGAGATGCATCTATTTCAATTGATGCTGGACTACTTGGATCAACCTTCTTCCATTCTCAAGTTCCTCTGAACTCTCAGGCATTACGAAGGAAGAAATGTCAATTGCTCTTTCTACATTCTCAGCTTTTGGAGATGAACTCTCTCCTTCTTGTTTCAAGAAGCTTCTGAAAATGGAGTATCAAGTGCTCGCTGACATTATGGCGAAGGCACTCTTTGTCGAAGCCGGTAATTTTGACCGATTACCCCAGGAGAAGGTTCAAGTGAAGGTGGCAATCACCTCGGATATTAAAGTGGATTGGAGTCGGTTTCTGTTCAAGGTCATGAAGGAAATGATTTCATGAAAAAGTACTAGGTTTGCCGTTCAGATCAGCACAATGCTCAAGGATGCTGGTTTTGCCTTTACTACTGAACAGGACGCCTCTTACATCACAATGGAGGACGCTGACAATGTGCTTGCGTTAAGGCCGAAGCCATCTGTGGCTGAATTTGTTTCTCTGAAGAAAGAAGTGGGAGATGCGCAAACTGAGGCTCTAGGACCTAAGGAGAAAATTAAAAGAAAAAGAGTGGTTATCTCCACGGACTCTGATAAAACAGTGTCTGAAGAATCTGTTGCTTCTATTCAACCATCTCTGCCACCTACTCCCAGTAAGAAGAAAGCTCGCACTTTGCTTCGAATCAAGAAAACAGTAGCAATTGCTGATTTAGACAATGTCCCATTGAGACAAGTGTTTCGAGAAGCCGTTTTTTCTGTACCAAAAGTCACCTCTGTCTCTAAACCAGCTACTGCCCCTACTGCTACTACGTCTACTGCTTCAACTTTCAGACCCTTGTCTAGAGTTGTTATTCGTGAACCTACTGCAGGGTCTTCTGCTTTTAGACCTGTGATACCTGTTTTAACTTCGGATAAAGGTAAGGGAAAACTCATCTATGAACCACCATTCAACGCCGCCAAATCATCCGTTCTCTTTGGTATTGATCTTCATTTGGAAGAAATTCAGAATTCTGCCAATGAAGCAATGACTTTCTTTGATGAATGGCACAAGGCTCACGTATTCCATCCTATCACATTCTTCAGAACTCCAGGCGTTTTTGGAAAAATGGTTAAAAATGAGAGAAATGTTTTTCATCTGCCCAAGACAGAAAATTTGATTGAAGCTATGAAACGCCGAAGTTTCATTTTTGAGCAACCTAAATATCTGAAGCTGGAATCAGTGTTGAAGACTCTTCAGTTAAATTTTGATGCCTTGATTCCCACTGTTGCCCAAGATCAGAATGTGATCCTTATTCTTACTGTCCGTTTGAAGATGATGAATGAGCAACTTCTTGCTCAGGAACAGACATTTGGAGACCCTGAACAATATTCAGTTGGCCTCATTCCAGAAATTGATCAAGCTAAGCCAGTTGAGGAAATACCTAAAGCTCCTCCAGAAGCTAAGGTTTCTAGTACTCCTACCTCTCCCCAGTTGTCTACTCAATCCTCTCCTTTCATCTCTGTTCGTGAACTGGCTTCAGTAGATGAAGTAGTTCAATCTATTACTGTTGATGTCTCTACTTCACTAGACGCAGCCACAATTGTTGAATCAGTCCATCCAGCGGACCAACCAATGGAGGAATCCAATGCTGCCCAATCTCCATCACTGCCGAATTTAGAGATTTTCTCAACTGAACATCAAGCAGTAATGAGAGCTATCCAAAATGATCCAACCCCAGCGGTTGAACAAATGGAGGCAATGGAAGCCACGTAACCAGAACAGAAAACTTTTTCCGAACCTTCAGCTGCTGATAGACCTTCTCCTGAACTGTCTACTGCTATCACTACCGCTCCAGCAGACTTTGTCCCTTCTACTGCCGTAGTTGTTCTTCCTACTGAATCACCCGCTCAAGTGGCTCATATTGCGCATGTTGCTGAAATTAAAGGACGAATACTAGCCAGAAGCCCATCCCCAGAAGAAGAACAATTCAATCTTGAATCTGAGATTGATAAACTGAAAAGAACTGTTGACAGAATTTCCGAAATCGTCAAGCAGTTATCTTTTAATCATGGTGGTGAAGCCAGTGCCATCGAATTTTTCAGAAAGCGTGCAATGAATTATATCCTTAACAAGGCATAATCACTGACAAAACTTGAGGTTGAATCTGACATCTTCAGGAAAAATGTCTTGGCTAGTTATTCTAACCTCGCGCTCGGTCAGACTTATGTGATGCCTACTATTTCTGCTCAAGACTCGTCTCTTCAATCCATCTCCACTCAAATTGCGGCTACTGACTCCAAAATGGGAACTATCAACACTCAGATTGAGCCTCAATCTCAATCGATTCAGGCTCTGAATGAACAAGTTTCACGTCAAACCCCGATTCTGGAGATATTGCAAACTAGCCTTCTTACCCTTACTGGACGAGTGGATCTCTTACTTACTCAAGTTCAGGCGCTTGATGCCAAAAAGGGGGAAACAGAAGGCAGACCGATAACAAAAGGAAGAACTGAAAGGCATGCTGCAGAATCATCTTATAGAAATCAAGACCCTCAGGATGATGAACCTTTGTTCTGAGATATTGGAAAAGATGACTAAGATTTCTTACTGCCTTAAATCATGTTTAACTGTTTATTTACTTATTAATCATTTTCGTGATAATTGCTATCTGCTTTATTATTCATCGCTACGAACTTCTAGGTTTTGGCATCACTGCAAAGGGGGAAATTGTTAGACTTAATTTAGTTGTGGTTATGAGAACCAAAACCAGTAGGAATAGAAATTACCAGTAGTCAATAAAAAGCAGAAGCTGTCGATTCGCTCAACTCAGAAGCAATACTTAGTACTCAAAGACTTAGAAATCAGAAGCAGAACATGACTTCACTAGATCAGATCCTTTTTAGGAAATAAAGCTTTTCTCATCAGAAGTCAAGGAGTCGTTTTCAATTATAGACGTTGAACTCAAGTTATTTCTATATATTTATGGATCAAACCATTTTAGAAGAGACGTTGATTATTTTAAAAAGGAAATTTATCTATCCAACATTTCATTGAGCAACTGCAAACCAATCGTTATCTTTCAAAGCTCAACTTACAAGAAAAACAGTACACGCCTCATATCTTATATCTGATCCTTGGAGATCATTTTGTACTACTGTTTCTTCACCTCTTCAAGATATACACTTTACGATAATTTTCGAAGAAGATTTTGTAATCTGGAAAAGAGTCTTTTCAAGAACCTTGTTGTATTAAACTATATTGTGTTGAGTTACTAAGAGTTTCAGTAGGCAAAGGATAAGTCCTGCTGAAGTGGGTGTGTACAAGTGTTAAACTGTAAAATCCAAAGTCTTTTAGTGATACCTTCTGGAAACAGAAGAAAGAGAGACGTAGAAGATTTTATCTTCGAAATTCCAGAAACAACTACTGTTCTACTACATACTGTTATTACTATTTTCACCTTACTCCATCGGATCGTTTTCACACTTATTATTGTGATCTGCTGGACTTACGCTTGAACAAGAACAACTACAATCTCTAATAGGATTCTAGCACCCTTTGCAAAAACTATTACCAAAGGAAAGAGTTTATTCACCCCTCTCTAAACTCGACATCGTTCCCCAACACATAGTCTAGTAGGAGCAAGAGCTTTGATTCCATGTTAAACGCTCTTCGTAAGATGATGGCCCATACTGAGTTGGAGTACAATCTTCTTATTAGTTCTTCAACTTCTTTCTAAAATAGGTAGTTGTATTGACATGGTCCACAGTTGATACATGTGCAGTAATGATTGTTTTCTATTGAATTTGGTTTATATATTGAATTTGTAGCTAGCAAAGGGCGGATATTGAGAAATTATAACATAGAAAGTATGTTAAGCGTTTGGTAATTAAGCACATAAGTTTATATAGGGTAAGATAAAGGGAGTTAAGTGGATTTTCATAAATTATATGAAATGTGCTGAGTCATATATATTTTATAATAAATGTCTTGTTTGTTTTTGTTGATAGCAATAAAAGCATATTATTAACCTGTACCTGTTGACAGGTGGTAATTTACAAGATATCATTTTTACTCAGAAAACCGAGTCACCACATGACATCCTTGATGTTCAAAAAAGCTAGTCATAATTTTTTCATTACATGTGTCAATCAAAAGAACATTGTTATAAACAATAAAACAGTTTTGAAAATGTATGTATGTTTTCATAATGAAAAGAATTTATGTTCTTAGCTAAATTTAAAAATAACGATACCTATATAGTTCATAAGAAAGAGATGGATAACAGCCTACGAGCTTAGGAATAAGCTACAAATAATAGAAATATATAAATATTTTATATAAAGAATGCAACAGTAATTAGTTATGAATAGAGGGGAAAAAATATATTTTTGTCATGTATTTTACGAAAACAAAGTGTTTTAGAGGGAAACAAATGTGTCAATATGAAGTTATGTTGTCTGGTTGAACAGTTTAATGTTTATTTTTATATAGAGATAAATATGGACTATAGTTTAATAAATATTATTTCATATTTTTATGTTGAAGCATTAATTAGAACGATAGAAAAAATAAGTAAATTTTATATATAATCAGTAATAATATATAATTATCTAAAGTAGATTTTTGAACTAATAGTTGTAATATGATATTACATATATGGAAATGTATATATTTATATATTTTGTATACTTTGTAGATTTGAAGTTGGGAAAGTGTGGGGACCCGGGCTCTAACTCAATTATCTTTGGGATTAAGTGGATCTTTGCTAGGAAATGTGGGTCAAAATTTTGCTTTTTAACAAGTATAAACAAGTGTATATAAATCATACATAATGCTATCATATTATTTAACTCAAAGTATCATTTACTTGTTCAACTACAAGTATCCTACTAGTGTTTCAAATTTAAATACATGTCTAGTAATAAACCATTAGTTGTTCTTCTCCGTCCGAAATCTCCACGCTATCTCGATCTCTCATCTTTGTCTCGAACCTGATCCTGTCCCACCTGTTGTTATGCACAAATACAGACACAACAACAGCCGGAAATTCCGGTGAGAACAAATCCCAGTATAAAACATGTATACATGCATGTCATGCAATTACATACAAAATCATAACACATGAATCAGTAATTATGACACAGTGGTGAATACAGATAAAACTCTTCGACTCTTATTCTTTGACTCGACTCATATCTAAGTCTAGCGATCCCGGTGTGAATAAGACATAACAAGTCTCCCACCTACTCTCCCAATCTTGGTGGCGGTACGTCTTATTCCTAGACTTCGGTCATGTCTGTATCGAATCTCTACAATCGGGGTCGATCTTCTCCTATGCTTCGATACCACCAAACATCTAGAAAGTTTGGAAAATCTGTCAATGACTCTCCTATCTCAATGCGTGTAAATAAATCAAGATAAAACACAAGCATAGCAAGGTATAGAAATCTAGTATGTGATTTTGGGAAACTCGAATCAAATCTAACTCGAGTTGTATCTTCCCGAATCAACATGAATTATACCTTTCTTGTCGTAGTCTCGGTTGAATAAGTCGAAGTCTTGAAATCTCGATATCAAATATGTTAACACAAATCTGCAATGACATGTATAAATGTACCATATCAACCTCTAACTCAAAGGAACACACATATGGGTCAATATTCAATCTCGGTATATTTCGACGGCATAACGGCGTAATCTCGCGATACCGGTCAACTCAAACATCAATAATCAATAACCATATTTCATCCTCATCAACCAATATCATATACAAGTCACAAAATCTGTATAATCCCAACCACAAATATGCTGAAATGCATAACAATCTCATACTATCTCATTTCTTCGATCCGGTTTCGATTCTACGTATCTCAACATATCAAGAACATATCATATAGCCCAAAATCTAATTTCCCTAACATTATATTTCCAAACCAAGCAAGAACATAATAATACTTACATCCTTTGGTAGCTAGTAATGAGAAGAGCAAGAATCTACACTTGGATTGAAAATCGGATGGTTAGATATTGCACAATCAAGTTTCTCATGTACTTTGGAGTTGAGGATGTTTCTTTCAGAGATTTTCGTTCTTCAGCTGAGAAATGATAGAGGAATGGAGAGGTGTACCCATATCAATGCATGGCAAGGATACATGGCTTGTTCTTTGGTCTGCACGTCTCGCGCATATGCCCGACACCAACCGGCGCATATGCGCGAGACGCTCTGTCTCGGCACTTGACAATTTCAGCTGCTGGCGCATATGCGCGCCCTCTCTCGGCGCATATGCGCCAACTTCTCTGGACAAACACGTTGGCTACTGGACACCTCGCGCATATGCGCGCCTCTTGTCGCGCATATGCGCGAGACCTTGTCTCGGCACATCTTGGAACCACACTGCTAGCGCATATGCGCGCCCACTAGCCGCGCATATGCGCGAGACCTTCTGTCCTTGCACATATTCAAAACTCAACAATTCCAATCCAATCTCGACGTGCTCTGTCTCTAATCATTTCAATCAATCAAATACTCATCTCAGACTAACAGGATAAAATCTCGGGCATTACATTTCTCTCCCTCTAAGATATGATTTTGTCCCCGAAATCTCAGGCAATCAATCAAAGCTTGTAAAGGAAGCAATATATTCAAAAGCTAAATAAATACTCACGTCAATAAAATAACTCTGGATATTTCTGTCTCATCTCTGATTCTGTCTCCCAGGTCGTTTCTTCAGTGCCATGAAGACTCCATTGGACTTTTACCAGCGGAATAGTCTTCGTTCTGAGTTGTTTGTCCTTCCGATTAATAATCTGAATCGGCTGCTCAAAATAACTCAAAGTTTCATCGAGTTCGGACTCGTCAAGCTGAAGAATATGAGAAGTATCTTGCAGATATTTCCGTAGCATCGACACATGAAAAACATCATGTATCCCGAATAACGAAGGAGGAAGAGCCAGTCGATATGCACGATCGCCAATCTTTTCAAGAATTTCGTACGGACTGATGTATCTAGGAGACAACTTACCGTGTTTGCCAAATCTGACAACACCTCTGAAAGGTGAGATCTTCAGGAATACTCTGTCTCCCTGTTCAAACACTAACGGTCGACGACGTACATTCGCATATTTGGCTTGTCTATCCTGAGCTGTCTTCATTCTTTTCTGGATCAGTCTTACTTTATTAGTCATTTCTCGGATCATATCAGGCCCAAGCTCTGGTACGTCTGAGATGTCATCCTAATACAGCGGAGATCTGCACTTTTTTCCGTATAAAGCCTCAAACGGTGCCATCTCGATGCTCGTCTGATAGCTGTTGTTGTACGAGAATTCACAAAGAGGGAGTGAATCTTGCCAACTAGCGCCAAAATCTAGCACTACAGCCCTTAGCATATCCTCTAAGGTCTGGATAGTCCGCTCTGACTGTCCATCTGTCTTGGGATGGTAAGTAGTACTCAGGTGCAATGTCGTACCTAAAGCCTGCTGCAGACTGTGCCAAAAGTGTGAAGTGAATCGTGGATCACGATCTGATACGATTGACTTCGGCACACCATGAAATCTGACTATCTCTCTAACATATATCTCTGCCATCTGATCATATTGATACGTCATTCTGTATGGAATAAAACATGCTGATTTGGTCAATCTGTCTATCACAACCCAAATCGCATCACAACCTTGGGATGATCGTGGTAACTTCGTAACAAAGTCCATGGAAATGTGATCCCATTTCCATTCAAGAATAGATAAACTCTGAAGTAAACCTCCGGGCTTCTTTCTCTCGGCCTTCACCTGTTGGCAATTCAAACATTTCGACACAACCTCTGCAATGTCTGATTTCATCTTTTTCCACCAAAACTGTGTTTTTAGATCATTATACATCTTTCTGCCACAAGGATGAATACTGAACCGACTACAGTGCGCTTCTGATAGAATCTGTTGTTTCAAATCTGAAACATTTGGCACCACAAGACGGTTATTTACATATAGAACATGATCATGTACCTGATACTCTGAGTGATGTCCCGATCTGACCATCTGAATTGACTTCTGAACATTCTGATCATTTTTCTGTGCTTCTCTAATGCGAACAATCAGATATGGTTCCATTTGAATCGCAGCAAGTCGCAATGGTCTACAATCTGTATCAAATACTAATCCAGACAAACAACAATTCTCAATCAAATTAGAAATACCTATCGTCGATAAGGATCAAGCACATACTTTTCGACTCAAGGCATCTGCTGTTGCATTTGATTTTCCTGGATAATACTTGATCTCGCAATCAAAGTCTTTCAGCAGATCAAGCCATCTTCATTGTCTCATGTTCAATTCTGACTGAGAAAATAGATACTTCAGGCTTTTATGATCGGAAGTAGAGATAGTGTCGCCATATCTTGAGTGCAAATACAATGGCAGCCAATTCAAGATCATGAATTGGGTACCGAGTTTCATGTGGCTTCAACTGTCTCGAGGCATATGCAATCACATGTCCTCGCTGCATAAGAATACATCCTAACCCTTTGTGAGATGCATCATAATATACAACGAAATCACCCATACCTGAAGGTATCGTCAATACTGGAGCACTGGTCAATCGTCTCTTCAGCTCCAAGAAGCTAGACTCACAGGCTTCATACCACACAAATGGCACATTCTTTTGTGTCAACTGGGTAATCGGCTTCGCGATACTGAAGAAATATTTGATGAATCGTCGATAGTACCCTGCTAGACCCATGAAACTGCGTCTCTAGCACAGAAGTTGGTCTAGGCCAACTTATTACAGCTTCAACTTTACTTGGATCAACAGAAATACCGTCTCCAGATATGATATGCCCCAAAAAGACAACATGTCTCAACCAAAACTCGCATTTTGACAGTTTAGCATATAATTTCTCATTTCTCAGCGTCTGCAACACAATTCTTAAGTGTTCGGCATGCTCAAATATACTCTTGGAACATATCAAAATATCATCGATAAAAACAATTACAAACTCATCCAGATATTTCTGAAAGACATGATTCATCAGTCCCATAAACACCGCTAGAGCATTTGTTAAACCGAAATGCATGACAATAAATTCATAATGTCCGTACCTGGTTCGGAATGCTGTCTTTGGTATGTCAACATCTCGGACTCTCGGTTGGTGATATCCGGATCTCAAATCAATCTTAGAATAGACAGCAGATCCCTGCAACTGATCAAATAAGTCGTCGATACGAGGCAGAGGATATTTGTTCTTCACCGTTGCTTTGTTTAGTTGTCGGTAATCAATACACAATCGCATCGAACCGTCTTTTTTCGCACAAATAGCACTGGTGCACCCCAAGGAGATACACTCGGTCTGATATATCCCTTGGCTAGAAGATCTTCTAGTTGTGTTTTCAGTTCTTTCAGTTCAATAGGTGCCATTCTGTACGGAGCTCGGGTTATAGGAACAGTACCTGGAATGAGATCGATGCTAAGATCTACCTCTCGAGCTGGAGGTAACCCTGGAATCTCGTCGGGGAATACATCGGCAAATTCACGTACCACTGGCAGATCTGCCAATGACGGGATCGATTTCAGTAAATCTACTGAATAGACAAGGATCCCTTCTTCTCCTCTCTGTAACAATCGTGTCATCGTCAAAACAGATACTAAGGGAATCCGAGATCTGGAACCCTTATCGTAGAATTTCCATTTGTCAGCCATTTCTGGTCTGAACCTGACAATCTTCTGGAAACAATCTACAGTGGCTCGGTACTTTGTTAACATATCAATACTGACAATACAATCAAAATAAGATAGCCCAAGCACAACACAGTCTAACTCAACCTCGTGACCCTCGAACTGTAGCATACACTGTCTAACTGAAGTCACGGATATAAGACAACTTCCCAACGGAGAAGTAACAGACACTACGACAGATAATGACTCGACAGGCAATGCATGTATCAATGCAAAACGGTCTGATATAAATGTATGAGATGCACCTGTATCTATCAAAACATAGGCAGGATAGCCGCAAAGAAAACAGTTACCTGCGATCACATCATCTGGTGCATCTTGGGCCTGCTCTTCTTTCAGTACAAATACTCGAGCCTGCTGTCTAGGAGGCTGGCTCACTGTCTGGCTACCTCTGGCTTGGGGCTGGGTCTGTGTAGGGGTTGACTGAAAAGAATGAACAGATGAAGCTTGCCTCTCAGGCTGATTTACGGAACCAGATGCTCATACACTCTGAGCTTGTTGTACCCCTTTCTGTGGACAAACCCTGGCGAAGTGTCCTTGCTGTCTGCAGATATTGCAAAGACCCATCACGCCCTAACACTGTTCAGTGGCATGTCTACCTCCACAAGAGCTGCAATACACACCTGTATACTCTGTACTCTGGCCAGGACCTCTCTGTCGTGACCCACTGGAGCTCGACGAACTGCCCCCTGATCTCTTGAACTGTTTTCCTCGAGCTTTCAGTTGATCTTTCTTGCCACTACTACCACCACCGCTTTCGAATCTGGGAGATGATTGAAAAGAGGGTTGTGGTGGTCTCGGAACCGGAGCAACATACGATAGTCCTCGTTGCTTAATCAGGCCCGCTACCGCGCCCTTGGCTCGGTTCAAGGCATCTACAAAGTTTTTCGGTCTGCCGGTGTTCACCAAGGTAAAGATATCAGGATTCAAGCCATTGATAAACTGATCTACAATGGCCTCATCATTTTCTGCAACATGAGGGGAAAATCGGAGCAATGCAGAGAATTTAGCAACATATTCTTCGATGTTCAGTTGTCCCTGTATCAAATTGGCAAATTCAGCACTTTTGTCTTTTCGGTAGGACACGGGAAAGAATCGTTGATAGAACTCTGCTTTGAAAACTTTCCAAGTGATCTCTGTGCCACGATGCTCCAAGGCTCTTTTCGTGGTAAGCCACCAGTTCCTTGCAACTTCTTGCAGTTGATGCCCAATAAGTTTAACTCGTCGCTCGTCAGTGTAGTCAAGAGATTCAAATAACATCTCGATGTCATCGAGCCAACTTTCACATTCAACTGAATTTTTTGTGCCCTTCAGTGTCGGTGGTCGGAATGACTGAAACCGCTTTAACAAATTCTCCATCGGTGTAGCGGTCACATCCATCGGATCATTGGATGTACTGCCCTGTTCTGGTGCCCGACCTGCTAATGGTTACGGTACTCATCGAGGAGGCATATCTGATTATCAAACGGATTAGTACACAATCTATACAATCTGTCTCAGTCCTCCTGTGATCATATACCTCTGATCCAGAATCAGTTCTGATTCAGTCTTTGCAATTAGATCTTGTAATCAACTCAGATAACAATACAACATATAATAGTGAAAGCAATAAATCACGCTAGCACAATCAGAGAAAGGAAGAACAATTTGTTTTACCCCCGCTCATTCTATTCTATTTCAGTCTAAAGGATCTATGGCTCTGATACCACCTGTTGTGGGGACCCGAGCTCTAACTCAATTATCTTTGGGATTAAGTGGATCTTTGCTAGAAAATATGGGTCAAAATTTTGCTTTTTAACAAGTATAAACAAGTGTATATAAATCATACATAATGCTATCATATTATTTAACTCAAAGTATCATTTACTTGTTCAACTACAAGTATCCTACTAGTGTTTCAAATTTAAATACATGTCTAGTAATAAACCATTAGTTCTTCTTCTCCGCCCGAAATCTCCACGCTATCTCGATCTCTCATCTTTGTCTCGACCCTGATCCTGTCCCACCTGTTGTTATGCACACATACAGTCACAACAACAGCCGAAAATTCCGGTGAGAACAAATCCCAGTATAAAACATGTATACATGCATGTCATGCAATTACATACAAAATCATAACACATGAATCAGTAATTATGACACATTGGTGAATACAGATAAAACTCTTCGACTCTTATTCTTTGACTCGACTCATATCTAAGTCTAGGGATCCCGGTGTGAATAAGACGTAACAAGTCTCCCACCTACTCTCCCAATCGTGGTGGCGGTACGTCTTATTCCTAGACTTCGGTCATGTCTGTATCGAATCTCTACAATCGGAGTCGATCTTCTCCTATGCTTCGATACCACCGAACATCTAGAAAGTTTGGCAAATCTGCCAATGACTCTCCTATCTCAATGCGTGTAAATAAATCAAGATAAAACACAAGCATAGCAAGGTATAGAAATCTAGTATGTGATTTTAGGAAACTCGAATCAAATCTAACTTGTATCTTCCCGAATCAACAAGAATTATACCTTTCTTGTCGTAGTCTCGGTTGAATAAGTCGAAGTCTTGAAATCTCGATATCAAATATGTTAACACAAATCTGCAATGACATGTATAAATGTACCATATCAACCTCTAACTCAAAGGAACACACATATGGGTAAATATTCAATCTCGGTATATTTCGACGGCATAACGGCGTAATCTCGCGATACCGGTCAACTCAAACATCAATAATCAATAACCATATTTCATCCTCATCAACCAATATCATATACAAGTCACAAAATTTGTATAATCCCAACCACAAATATGCTGAAATGCATAACAATCTCATTTCTTCGATCCGGTTTCGATTCTACGTATCTCAACATATCAAGAACATGTCATGTAGCTCAAAATCTAATTTCCCCAACATTATATTTCTAAACCAAGCAAGAACATAATAATACTTACATCCTTTGGTAGCTAGTAATGAGAAGAGCAAGAATCTACACTTGGATTGAAAATCGGATGGTTAGATATTGCACAATCAAGTTTCTCATGTACTTTGGAGTTGAGGATGTTTCTTTCAGAGATTTTCGTTCTTCAGCTGAGAAATGATAGAGGAATGGAGAGGTGAACCCATATCAATGCATGGCAAGGACACATGGCTTATTCTTTGGTCTGCACGTCTCGCGCATATGCGCGACACCAACCGGCGCATATGCGCGAGACGCTCTGTCTCGGCACTTGACAATTTCAGCTGCTGGCGCATATGCGCGCCCTCTCTCGGCGCATATGCGCCAACTTCTCTGGACAAACACGTTGGCTACTGGACACCTCGCGCATATGCGCGCCTCTTGTCGCGCATATGCGCGAGACCTTCGTCTCGGCACATCTTGGAACCACACTACTCGCGCATATGCGCGAGACCTTCTGTCCTCGCACATATTCAAAACTCAACAATTCCAATCCAATCTCTACGTTCTCTGTCTCTAATCATATCAATCAATCAAATACTCATCTCAGACTAACAGGATAAAATCTCGGGTATTACAGAAAGTTACACGGCTACGCGCGCGCACACACACACATATATGGTATTCTACGAAAAGTTTGTTGATTCATCCAAAAATTGATTTAGCTAACTACGTAGAATAGACTGATTATTGTTTTTTGTTTGGAGCTAAATTCATGTTAAGTATAGTCGTTTTTACATTTTTAGTGACCGTATTAACGTAATTATTATCTCGGCTTGGAATGACGCGTAAAGAAATAATTATTATGAGAGTAAAAGGTGTTTGTGGAGGTAGAAATGACAAAAAAACATGTTGCTTTGAAATAAAAGTTGAAGCTACGAAGTTATTTTATATTTGACATAAAATATCTGCCTGAATTAAAACTCATATTCGATGGCAATAACATACGTGGGTTATCACAAATTTGCAAATAGAGTATTGATATTGAATGAATGATAACAAGTATAAGGTTTCCATGTTTAACTATATTTATGTTGATTGATTTATGAACGTCTTTGTTTTTCGACATTTTAAAATGTCAAATGTGATTTAATCTATTGGATATTAAAGCTAATGACTGCTGAAAGAAATTAATGAATCAAAGTAAGACTAAGAAGCATTAAATAAATAGCCATGTATGTTGGATAATACATTAATAAGGTAATAGCGTCGTTACTAACTCGGTCTACAATTTGATTCTGCAGCACATACATTGTTGCTACCTATTTTTGTTTCAATATCGATCGTATAAGTTAGGAAGTGAGAATATTACCATTTATAAAATTAGCTATTTTAAAAGGATTGATTACAACCTACAAACTTTAGAGAAAGTTAAAAATATTAGAATTATATAAATTTTTATACAATGAATGCAACAATAATTAGTTATGCCTTACGAGTAGAGGGAAAAAGGATATTGATGTTATGTAAATAAGATAAATAAAGTCTTATAGAGGAAAAAAACATGTTAATATGAAATCATATTATCTAACTAAGTACTTTAATACTTACTTATATATATAGGTTAATATATTCTATAGCCTAAGTTATATTAAGTTGTATTTTTATTTTAGAAAACATTAATTAGAAATGTAGAAACACTTGGAAAATTTTAGATTTCATCAACAATTAATATGTAATTATTTAATATAACTTTCTCGGTTGATATCTTCACTATAATGTTATATTTGATTTTGTTAGTTAATGAATTTAATTTTGCAATTACTTATAATTTAAAACTAAGTTATAGAATTAAATTTTTATTCAACATATTTATATTGTCATTACTTTTGAGAAATATTTTAGGATTGCTTTTTTAACATATAACAATCTTAAGATAATAACAGTATTATATATAAGGTCCACATTTGAACTGCAATGTAAGTATACTAAGTGTTTGAATAATTATAGTAGTATACACATATTATAGTCTGATAGGATCGGTTATGTAGAACCCAAAATCAGTACACGTATAATCCATGCATTTATTTAATTGTTAAATCATTTATTTAATTTTAAAATGATTTTAGTATTGCATGAGTTATGAAATGACATTACTTTAAATTATTTATGTTTATGTGATGCACGTTAAAGTATTTTCTCGAGTTTCATGTTTCAGGCGATTATTCAAGGCGAGATCGAGAAAAAAAGATCGGTGACGATTTTTGGCAAATTTAAAATATGGTATTTTATTTTAAGTTGAGTTTTGGGTATTTTAAATAAATTATTAAGTTTTAGCATTTATAAAGACTAATTTAATTATTAGGTGGATTTATGATTCTTTTTAAATTCTTAAAAGTTTCCACTTGTACATTGTTATTTTTAATCAAGAGATTTTATTAGAGATTAGTAGGGAGTTAATACCTTAATTATTTTGTAAATGAGGTAATTAAGCAAATTTTTCCCTTAATTCCTAACTAAACTCACGCACACACCCACTTACACACACACACGCTTACACACACACACCTTTTCCCTTGCACTTTTATTTTTATTTTTTTTTAAGAAAGTCCAGGGTTCTAGTTCTCTCTCCAGCCGCCCCCTCCCCCTTCAATCTCCAGCAAGTTTTCGGTGATTTTTATTGCAAGAAAATCGCTCCACGATCGTCCCGGATCAAGACTCGCTCCGTTTCCGCTTCGGTATCGCCATATCGTGAGTTTTTTAATATCAAAAAGCACGTATATTCTGTTTTTCCTACCTCGATCTTGTCATAGTATTAAATTAATGTGTTTTGTGTGAAAACATGTGAATGTTATGTAGTAGTTTTAGCAGAAAATTTATTGGATGTGTTTTGAAGAAATTCTTAGATCTAAAACTCGAATTTTCTGTCCTTTTTGAAAACTGCGATTTTTCGGTTGCGAATTTGGGAAAACTTTTAACATACAAAACGTAGAAATTTTTGATATCTTCGATTTGATATAAAATTCAAAATATTTGGATACAAATTGAGTGAGTTATGATGTTTTTAGTGGGACTGCTCAAATTGCGTTTTCTGAAAATTATGTTGTTGATGTATCCTTGGAGTTATGAGTTGCAGGCTTCGTTGGGCATCGCCGGGCCGATACTACTGCGTTGAGTCATTATGTGGGAGGTTTTTAGGCACCATTTGATGTCTTGCTTCAAGTCGTGGACGGTTCGGAAAGTAATAGAAGTCGTAGGAAGAAATTGGTGTCGAAAATTCGGGTTATGTCGTTTTGTGTCGTTTGTTGAGTTCGGGGACAATTTTGATGATTTTCACAGTTTGGAATTCATGCTTTGTGCCTTAGGGTGTGGCTCGAGGTGTCGATTCATGGTTGGGAAGATCGAGTTAGGAAAAATAAGCCTTGAGTACATGAATTTTCGTGCCTTCGTTTTACCCAAAGTGTAAAAAATCAGTGTCTACACGGACCTAGGCACGGGGTCCATGCCTTTCCTTTTCTTCACACACATTTTACAGCACCTACAGGGACCTGTAGCCGGACCTGGGCACGGGGTTCGTGTACCTCCTGTTTGGGAATAGTTTAGGCTTTCTCTTGAGATTTGTTTTGGGGTTCTATCCCATGGGTTCGTACGATGATTAAACGAGGTCAAGTCCCGAGTAATCTAGAATGTCATAAGCTATTGAACTAATTCAGTGGTGAGTATGAATACCTACGTCTAAGTTATGCAAGTTAAGTATTTAAATTGATGTTAGCATGTGCAGCATTGGTCCCAAGCGAGATCCAACAAATCCCTCAACGCTAAGTAAGTATGTTTGACGTGCAAAAGAAAATACTTTTAAGTTTTTGAGGTATGCTAAATGTCTTGTGACCAAATTATGAACGGGTTTGGAAGCCGGAGAACATGTCCGGGGACCTCTCCAACTATGAACGGGTTTGGAAGTCAGTGAACGTGACCGAGGGCCTCTCCACGCCGATAAAGCATGACCGAGTTTAGATTAGGATTGTAAAGTGGTAAAGCATGACCAGGGACCAATCAACCCGTTAAATTATGAACGGGGATCTCATGTATGTGGCAGTGGATCTTCTCTGTCATCCCAGTACTGTGGTTTAGTCTGATCAAGCAATTTAATGTATGGGTCACACGCTTTGAAACATGCCTCTACGCAAAATTATGTTATGTATGCTCAAGTATGTAAGATGCAAGTATGTTTACGAAAGTTTTATGACCATGGCACGTCTACGTTATGTTCAAGTTCCAAGTACATTCATGTTGTCAAGTTCAAGTTCATGTTTCTAGTATGTACGTCCTATTTTGAAGATGCACGTGATTTTATTATGTAGTACTTGCTACCTTCCAGTTTATACGTGTTGAGTATTTAGACTCACTAGACTTGATCGATGCAGGTGAGGATGACTATGAAGAGACGAGGGGTGGGGACCAAGGAGCAGGCTTGGACAGAGCAGTAGGCTAGACCCGAGGACCGCCCATGTTTTATTTTTTTTAAGTTTTTAAACATGAAAATTTTAATACTCTGATTTCAAGTTTAGTTTACGATATTCAAAGACGTATTTTTCTTTAGCAAAACTTTGATTATGATCTTTATGTTGCAAATATTTTGGGCGAATAGTTTAATGATTCCGAAAATTGAATGTTTGTTTCTTGTTTTAAAGAAATTTTCAATTTTCCGCAAATTTTCAAGTAGTTTAAAAGTACGGTACGTTACAGTTGGTATCAGAGCGGTGTTCTTGTAAAGGGTTATGCTTACTGCCAGTTGCAAGAAGCTCACGAAGTCACACCTCAAGTCTGTAAGTTTTCATGTTTTAAATTATGTTATGTAGTAAGCATTGAATCTTGATTTTCATCATGTGTATATTTAAATTCAAATTACGTGCATCTTATGTCATTAATATCATGTTCATGCATGTGGGTTTACGTGTTGGGTAAATTTGGAACATTATGCCTCCTAGACGTATGGTTAACCGTGAAGCAAGAGATGAGGACAAAGAGGCTCGGAATGAGGAGAAGGTCACTCCTCCTCGTCCACCCCCAGATATGCAGGCACAGATGCTTGCAGGTATGACACAATTCTTCGCGCAGTTTGCGGGGAACCAAGCTGCATCTGACGCAGGGGCGAGACCCCGACCGGAGGCTGTGTATGAAAGATTTCGGAGGGTGAACTTGAAAGAGTTCTCGGGGACGACTGACCCGATGGTGGCTGAGGGATGTATTAAATCCATCGAAGTGATCTTTGATTTTATGGAACTATCAGATGCAGACAGAGTGAGGTGCGCCACCTTCTTGTTGGCCGGAGACGCTAGGCTGTGGTAGTAAAGTGCGTCTGTGTCGGTTAATTTGCAGACGTTGTCTTGGAATGTGTTCAAAGAGGTGTTCTACTCTAAGTACTTCACTGAAAAAGTACGATCCAGGCTAACCAGGGAATTCATGGCGCTGCGACAAGGAGACAGCAGCGTAGCAGAGTTTGTGAGGAAGTTTGAGAGGGGGTGTTACTTAGTACCCCTAATAGCTAATGATGTCCGGGAGAAACTGAGGCATTTCATGGATGGGTTGCGGCTGGTCTTGCGCCGTGACGTCCGAGTTGCTGGTCCTACTACTTACGCAGTTGCCGTGTCAAGAGCTTTAAAGGCAGAGTAGGATCAGAGAGACATTGAGAATGACAGACAGGGCAAGAGGCCCTATCATGCTCCGCAGCAGCAGCAACAGCAGTGAACTCAGTTTAAGAGGCCGTTCCAGGGGCCGCTAGGGACGAAGCCATACCAGGGACCGCCGAAAGGCAAGGGTCCAATTCAGCAGCAGAGGGCGCCTCAGAAGCCCAGTGATTTCCCAGTGTGTCCTAAATGCAACCGCCAGCGTCCCGAGCAGTGTCTATCGGGATCAGGGAAATGCTTTAAATGTGGAGCCAGTGACCACATGCTTAAAGACAGCCCACAGCTGGTGCAGCAGACCCAAGGAATAGTGTTCGCCATGCATGCTCAGAAGGCGAACCCAGACACGACACTATTGACGGGTAAACTCATTTAATTAAGCACTGTATTATTTGCCATGCATGTGTTGGAATTTTAATTGGGTTTATTAGTGTGCTAGTATTTACTTTGGTGACTTACGATATAAATTGGCTTCTATGCTTGAGGTTAAGGTTAGAACATTGGGAGATAAGTTTGGTGTTGTGCTGACGTCTCTCAGGAAATATTTTCATAAAGAGAGTCGACACAAAGGCTTTGATAGATTCAGGGGCCACTCACTCTTTTATTTCGGAGACGTTCGCTAGTCACCTGGACGTCAAGTCTATTGGACTCGACGTGAGCTATTCAGTGACGGTCCCATCAAGGGAAAAATTTACAGCTACTAGTGTGGTCAGAGACATCGATCTGGAACTGCAGGGCCACCTAGTGTACGCCGATTTGATTGTGTTGCCGATGCCAGAATTTGATATTATTTTAGGAATGGACTGGCTTACGAAGAACAGAGTTCTCATCGATTTCCAGAAAAGGTCAGTGTTAGTAAGACCTTTGGGTATGGAGCAGTTTCTCTTTGAGCCAGATAGATGGAGAAGTTTCCCTTACATAATCTCTTGCATGCAGGCACAGAGATATTCACAAGGGTTGTCAGGATTTCTAGGCCAACATTTTTTCAGCACCTGACGCACCCACTCCGTCGATATCTGAGGTACCAGTAGTCAGAGATTTTCCTGACGTCTTTCTGGATGACGTCACAGGCCTTCCACCAGAGAGAGAGGTGGAGTTTTCCATTGATCTTGTTCCAGGCACCGTACCAATCTCTAAGGCACCGTACCCTTTTTCTCCAGCTGAGATGTTAGAGCTCAAGAAGCAGATTCAGGAGCTTCTAGACAAGGAATTCATCCGCCCTAGTTTCTCACCATGGGGCACACCAGTACTCTTCGTAAAGAAGAAAGATGGGAGCATGAGGCTGTGTATCGATTACCGAGAATTGAACAAAGTAACGATCAAGAATAAATACCCATTACCAAGGATCGAAGACTTGTGCGATAAGTCTCAAGGAGCTTCAGTGTTCTCTAAGATAGATCTTCGATCAAGGTATCATCAGCTGAAGGTGAAAGACACAGATGTTCACAAGACAGCCTTCAGGACCAGGTATGGGCAATACGAATTCTTAGTGATGCCATTTGAACTGACGAATGCTCCAGCTATTTTCATGGACCTAATGAACCGAGTATTTCAGCCTTACCTAGATCAGTTCGTCATAGTGTTCATTGACGACATTCTCATATACTCGAAGAGCCATGAAGAGCACAGTCATCACCTGAGTACAGTTTTGCAGGTTTTGCAGAGTCGCAAGTTATTTGCGAAGTTCAGTAAGTGTGAATTCTGGTTGGAGAAGCTACCGTTTTTGGGTCACATAGTGTCTAGCAGTGGTATTGAGGTGGATCCAGCAAAGGTGACATCCGTTAAGGAATGGGTTGAGCCGAAGAATGCATCAGAAATCCGTAGTTTTTTGGGTTTAGCCGGTTACTACCGTAAGTTTATTCAGGGGTTTTCGGCAATAGCAGTGCCGCTCACTTCACTTACCAAGAAGAATGCCAAATTCGTGTGGAGTGACGAATGTCAGAAGAGCTTTGATACTTTGAAGCGAGCTACTACTTCAACGCTAGTGTTAGCCATGCCATCAGGGCAAGGAAACTTTGTGCTATACACTGATGCATCTAAGCTCGGGTTAGGAGCAGCATTGATTCAGCATGGTCGGGTTATAGCTTATGCTTCCAGGCCGTTGAAGGTGCATGAGAAGAACTACCCGACTCATGATCTTTTGTTAGCTGCCGTCGTCTTTGCGTTGAAGATATGGAGACATTACTTGTATGGCGAGAAATGCCACATATATACTGATCACAAAAGTCTCAAGTATTTCTTCAAACAGAAAGAGTTGAATATGAGGGAGAGAAGATGGTTGGAGTTAGTGAAAGACTACGATTGCGAGATTAGCTACCATCCGGGAAAGTCTAATGTTTTCACAGACGCCTTGAGCAGAAAAGTGACAGTTGTAGCACAGTTGTCAGTACAGAGGCCTCTTCATTCTGAGATTCAGAGGTTTGGTTTAGAAGTTTACCATAAGGACAGAGCTCTGAGACTATCTAATCTGATAGTCAAATCTGAATTGCTAGACCGAATCCGTAGAGGACAGTCTTCAAATGAGCAATTGCAGAAATGGAGACCGAAGGATAAGGCCAAGGGCAGTGTACTATACACAGTGACCGACGGTATTGTGAGGTACAGAGGTAGAATGTGGGTGCCTAGTGTTGATTCCATCAGAGAGGATATCTTGTCAGAGGCACATGCATCTCCGTATTCGATTCATCCAGGAGGTACCAAGATGTATAAGGATTTGCAGATCCTGTATTGGTGGCCAGGTACGAAGAGAGACATCCGCCGATTTGTGTCTGAATGCCTCACTTGTCAGCACGTGAAGGCAGAGCATCAGAGGCTAGCAAGGACGCTTAAGCCACTCCCTATCCCAGAGTGGAAATGAGAGAATATTACTATGGATTTTTGCTACTACTTAAATTATAATTCACCCAAGTGTAGGTTGTGTGCAAGTAATATATTTCGTAAGTACTAGATCGATCCACAGAGAGGTTATTTTAAGTTTAAATTTATTATTTATAGATTACCAAATGCAAGAACGAAGTTTACAAATTATAAATTTTTGTCAAGGCTCGAGGATTTATTCTTGGTTTATGCAATATTGTTTAACTAAAAGTAAAACAAAAGAAACCACCATAAATAATGGTTCCAAGAAAATTAAATATTTAAACACACACCTAATATAATATAGTTCCCACTATAGAAAATACCGAATTCACCGATATTTTATATATGGTACCTATGATTATATATATATATAACTATATAAATATATAACTGCATAAAATAAATGTTAAATTAAATCATTATATTTCATTTAGAATAACCGGCAGAGGCACGCTATTGCCTAAATGGAATATATGATTTAATAAGTTAGTTGCGGGAAAGTAAAGTTAGATGTGGAAAGTAAAAGTTAGTTGCGATAAAGTAAAAGTTAGATGCGGAAAATAAAAGTTAGTTGCGATAAAGTAAATGTTAGATGCGGAAAGTAAAAGTTAGTTGCGATAAAGTAAATGTTAGATTGTTAGATATCATAATATTTCATTTAGAACAACCGGAAGAGCCACGCTATCGTCTAAATAAAATATATGATATAATTATATAAATATATATGTATATATATGTATGTATAATATAACAATAATAATTGATGAAATATTTATTGTATCAAAATTAAACAACAAATCAAGATAACCACTTCAATGGTATCAAGTATTTGATGTAAATTGATAACAACAAATAATTCATTTTTATACTTACAATAAAAAGAAATTAGCAAAATGAAAAGAAATAAAGAAAGAATATACAAAATATAAACAATCTTACTTTACCAAGAATTCATTCTCTTCACCTTCACATAACAGATTTAGCTTTCCATAAACTTACTTTTGATCAACACTAAAAACATCACTCATAATTTAAAAAATGAAAAATATATTGGAACTTAAAACTTTTATACACACTCACACTATATTTTACAATGAGATAGAATGATTCTCAAGCTAGCACAAGGCCTCTATTTATAGGCCGAATGAGAGAAAGGGTCAAAAATTCTATTAATGCAATGTAGTTGTAATAGTAGTCTTTGTCTCCTCCAACTTCAATTCCATGTCCCTTCTTTCAATACTTTGTTCCACGACTTTAATCAATGAATTTGACTCTGCTCAAAACAGCAAACATGTGGGGAATTGTCTGTCGATGAATTTGGCCACTTGGTTCACCTCATTTGGTTCAATATTGAAATAGTTATGATTTTTTTACTATATGCTGGTCATGGTGAAAGTAAATTTGTCCTCCTTTTGATATTTTCACAATTTGATCATCTTAACCAACATTTTAGGCAATCATGTTTTCTGCAAAGTTGTAGATAATTTCTCAAGCATTTCAAGGTTTGAATCACCTCCATTTGAGTTTTCTAGCTTGAGTTATCATTATTTTACTAAAACGTAGAAATCTTAAAATAAAACATATTAAGTAAGACATTTAAATATAAACACACAATACTAAAATAACATAATTTTATAATTTTAATGAAACTTAAATTTTAAAATATAGGTTTTAACATATAATAAATTATTAATTTTAAGTTTCATCACACCCCCACACTATCTTATTACTAGTCCCTTAGTAATAAAATTTATCGGAAAATCACAACCTAGATTCTTTATTCCTTTTATATATTCAAATATACAAACATATTCATTTTAAAAACAAACTCATATACCGATTTATATATATATATATATATTTTTTCATTTAATATAATAATATATAATTAGATGTGTTTTTATTATTATTTTCACATAATATATAAAGTAACAATATATATATATATATTTTTATTTCTAAATTTTTTTATGATAATAGAGTCAAAAAGATAATTCACACCACCCACCATAACATGTATAATATCGAGAATTTTTTTGTAAAAGCCTCAACTCCATATTCTTTCAGGTCAAAATATTTAATGGATAGCTGATTTACACTCATGGAGTTGGAATGAATATTAACTCTCATTGAAAAAGGCTAATTAGTAAAGCAGACAATTAAATAAACTAATATTGAAAACAAAATAGGAAAATTTACAAAGAATAAAATCCCCTTTTTTTTTCTTTTTTTTTTTTTTTTTTCTATTAACGTGACTGCAAAGTTTTACAATGACATAATTTTTTTTTCCAAAAATTCTACCATAAATGTCTACATATATAAACATTTATATAATGGATACATTCGACTACCTTTGAAACTTATCCAACACAAACAAATCTTTTTTTTTAAAAACATATTGATTGATGGATTTTTTTTAGAACACATTTATAGTACATCAATCAAATCTAAAAAAAAAAATTTACAATGAACAAAGAACTTTGCAGTCCGTTATTTATCTTCTATTTTTTTTATAATCAATATTTTTTTTATAGGGGAGTTATATTCTTGTAATTAACCATTTTTTAATAATCAATAAAAGTTTATTAATTGTTTTCTCATTTCTCACCACTTACTCACAAAAGATGTGTGAGTATATATTATACTTTAACAAAAAGAATTCTTTCAATTATACATGTTAACAACCATACAAACCATATCTTTTAACTATATTATCATAAAAAGTTTAGAAATTATTTTATTTGAAAACACACACAATTATATATATATATATATATAAATAAACACATCTATTATACATTTTATATTAACTGATCAAATATATATATATATATATATATATATATAAATTGGTATATGAAAAACTAATTTTTCTTTTAATCTGTAATTTGAATATAATGAATATTAAAATCTAGTGTATTGTGATTTTCCAATAATTATTAACTAATGCGTCTCAGGTGCATTTTACTGACACCTTACTCGTCATTGAACTAAAAATTATAATTATTATTATTACTATATATATGAATATATATTTTTTTTTTTTATTTTATAAAAACAAACTAATAGTAGAAGAAGAAGATGAGATTTTTCATACCTTAAAGAGAAAACAAAATATTAAAACATACCGTTGAATCACAAGTTCAGCATCACATGAATTTTCTTTTCTTACTCTTGGATGTTGGCCAATTAAGTTGAGATAAGAATGGATCTGGTTCATGACTAAATCCTTGCAGTAAATCAATAAGTTCACCTTCACTTGTAGCAGAAACTAACATCCTTCGCGAAGCTAATGAAATAAATCCCTGTTCCACAACATCATCAAGAAACGATAGCAGTTTATCATAATAATTGTTAACATTTAACAAACCAATTGGCTTATTGTGGATATTTAATTGTGCCCAACAAACAGTATGAAATATTTCTTCCAAAGTACCGAAACCTCCTGGCAAAGCAATGAAAGCATCTGAATGTTCAATCATTTGAGTAATTCGTTCATACACGTTGTCCACTTTCATTTCTTCTCCTATTGTTGGTCCAGTAAGACTGGCTAAGGTAGTCGGAATAATGCCTAAGACTTCACTTCCACCTGCATGCGCAGCTTTTGCAACTTTTCCCATGAGACCAACTTCACCACCACCATATACCAAATGAATCTTTTTTTTAGCAAGTGTTATTCCAAGCTTTTCTGCTGCCTCTTCATAAATTGAATCTTTTCCTGCACTAGATCCACAAAATACACAAATATTTTTGATTTTACTTACCGTGGACGTCGACATGTTGATAAATATGTTTTCTGCAATTGTTAAATCACAGCATATGAATTTATAAGCGTAACATGCCAAAAGTCAATATTTGAACAGGAAATTATTATTATTAAAAGAAAATAAAAATGACATAAATTAAAACACATATATACAGCGTAGTTGTGATTGTGGCTCACATCTTCCTCTGATTTTACGTTCAGTAACGGCTTCAACGCCTTCTATGAGTCGAGGATATGCTTCCCATCCAATTTTCTTATAAATTGGCAAACAGGGTCTTTTAACGTCAGATTCCCGAGACGAAATTGTATATATATATTTACTTATCTAAACAGATATGCGTTACTACAGTAGGATCTTTATAAGGCTGATTCCACCGTCCATATTGATATTCCTCATGTTGAAATTGCCACCATAGTTTAAGAAGTTCATTTTGCACGTACCCACTAGAATGCGTATCAAGAACCTCTAGAAAATTATCCAAAGGCTCTTTACTCAGACCATTCTTAATGAATAAAATTTTATCTTCTCTATTCATTGATGTCATTCCAACATTTTTGCATTTCCCTTTACAAGTCCACCTTGCACATTTATGACATCCACCTATACGTTTAGCTCTTCGCTTCTTGGCATATGTGCTTTTACCAAATCCTGGCATATGTCTTATTATTATTTCACTTGCTTCCCCAACCAATCGGACTTTTGCTTCAATTATCAACCGGATATCATTCGGTATGCCATATGACATCATCAACCTTAGTCGCTCACATCTAGCTTTATAAATTTTTTTCAACGCATTATCAGGTAAACAAGCAAAATATTTACGAAGATTCACAATACAAGCATCCATATTATTATTATTATTATTATTATTATTATTATTATTATTATTATTATTATTATTATTATTATTATTATTATTATTATTATTATTATTATTATAATATTATATTTCAATTATTTTGGGAAAACTGAAAAAACCGACTTAGATAGTCACGGAGTACCGTTATCCGCCACTTAACCGGGAAATGAACTAGAATCTGCAAAAACAAAATGAAAATATCAAACAACTATTGTGGATCATATAAAGGCATAAAATCATCATTAAGAATTTCATTTTCTATAAAAGGCTTAAGTCTTTGCCCATTAACTTTAAACACGTCATTATTTTTAGGATTTTCAATATCAACAGCACCATGAGGATAAACAAATTTAACTATAAATGGTCCTGACCATCTCGATCTTAGTTTTCCTGGAAATAAATGCAAACGAGAATTATAAAGTAAAACTTTTTGTCCAATTTCAAATGACTTTCTCATAATATTTTTATCATGAAAGGCTTTAGTTTTATCTTTATAAATCTTTGAATTTTCATATGCATCATTTCTTAATTCTTCAAGTTCATTTAATTGCAATTTTCTTAATTTAGATGCATCATCTAAATTAATATTGAATGCTTTAATTGCCCAATAAGCTTTATGTTCAAGTTCAACCGGTAAATGACAATGCTTACCAAAAACTAACCTATATGGTGACATCCCTAATGATGTCTTAAATGAAGTTCTATATGACCATAATGCATTAGTTAATCTTAAAGACCAATATTTTCGATTTTGATTAACTGTTTTTTCTAAAATTTGTTTTATTTCTCTATTTGCAAGTTCAACTTGACCATTACTTTGAAGATGATATGTGGTAGAAACTTTATGTGTAATGCCATATTTTCTTAACAAAGAAGAAAATGATTTATTTATAAAATGACTTCCCCCATCACTAATTATTGCTCTAGGTATTCCAAATCGACTAAAAATATTTTCTTTTAAAAATTTTATAACAACTTTATGATCATTAGTTCTACATGCAATTGCTTCAATCCATTCTGAAACATAATCAACAGCGACTAAAATGTACGTATATCCAAAAGATAATGGAAATGGACCCATAAAATATATCCCCCAACTATCGAATATTTCAATAATTATGATTGGATTTAAAGGAATCAGGTTTCGTTTTGAAATTGATCCCCATCTTCTGACAGTTTTCACAAGATTTGCAAAATAAATGCGTATCTTTGATTAAAGAGGGCAATAAAATCCACATTGTAAGATTTTTGCAGCTGTTTTTTTGGATGAAAAATGACCTCCACATGCTTGAGAATGACAAAATTTAATAACATTACTTACTTCATTGTCGGGTATGCATCGTCGAAAAATTTGGTCAGGACAATACTTAAACAAGTAAGGATCATCCCAATAAAATTTTTTAACTTCTATCAAGAATTTATTCTTATCCTGTGAATTCCAATGAGAAGGCATTTTATTTGTCACAATAAAATTTACGGATCAGATTGAGTTTAGAAGGGGGGTTGAATAAACTCAACGGCAAACTTAATCGATTTTTCAAAATGATTTGCTAGAGTCCTGTTAGAGATACTAGCAGATTCTTGTTCAAGTTTAAAGACCAGCAGATCAGAAGATAATGTGCGGAAACGATATGTTGGTTAGTGTGTGAAAAATAGTGAAACAGAAAAGCAGTAGATGGCACAAGGTTTGTTTCTGGAAGTTCGAAGATGAATATTCTACGTCTCCCCTTCTTCTGTTTCCAGAAGGTATCACTAAAAGACTTTGGTGAATACAGTACAACAATTGTACACACCCACTTCAACAGGACTTACCCTTCGCCTACTGAAACTCTTAGTTTTACAACTCAACTACTTGAAAGATCTTAAGTTCTGGAAAGAACTCTTTTCCAGTTACAAATTCTTCTATTAATGAAGTGAATAGCTTAAGAAGAGATAAAGAAAATAGCTAGCACAAAATGATCTCAAATGATCAAGTGTATGCAATGAAGCGTGTGCTGCTTTTTCAGTGTTGAGCTTTTGAGATAACTGAGAGTTCTAGCGATGCTCGAATGATATTCTTTGATTGAGATTCGTTCACTACTTATTTCTTGAAAAGTGCTCCGTCTTCATATATAGGCTTAAACCAACGTTAAAATCTGAACGGCTCTTTTGACTTTTCAGTGATTCAGCTTTATTGCTGAAAATGGACCCTGCAGAATACATTAAAGCAATCAGTCTCAGTTCATACCAAAAATGGTAAGCCGTCTTAAATTTTCCCGTACAACATTTAATGGCATTAAATGAAGCAATAAATGCTTGTATCACGTTAATAGATTAACGGTAATATTTAAAGACTTGAGATACGCAACAATCTGCTAGTGTCTATTTCGGGTTTCTGGTTTTAGCTAATAAGTCATTTGTTAATTAGATTAAGTAGTACTTGATAAGTACTGCTACTGGTTTTAGCGCGGTACAAGTGCTTCTGGTTTTCTGCTTATTTACATCTACTGGTTTTGTACTAGCATCTCCACAACAAAATTAAGTCTAACAATTTCCCCCTTTGTGGTGATGCCAAAACCTAGATGTCCCTTAGAACGTTAGTAGAATTGAGAAAACAGATTACGAAGCAATTAGTATCCAGATAATCAAGACAAAACAATAAAATTAGTTTGTTCCAATATCTCTAAAAATAGCTTCATCTGGATTTCGATCCCTTCCAGAAGAATGAGGTCTGCTGCTACTCGCTCCAGTTCTATCTTCAGCAGTTCTATCTTCTTCCCCCTTTTTGGCATCATCGGCCATGACCCTGGCAATTAAGTCATCCATTCTCCCAGATAAGTTGTGGATGCCATTTCTGAGTTGAAAGAAATTAGGGATAGATTAGCAGTAGATGCGAGAAAACAGTAGATGCAAAATAATGATCTAAATTCGTAAAATGCAATAAAAATGAACGGTTAAATGAAATGTACAGCCGTCAGTAAACATAGGGACACGTGTCGATATGTTTATGGATGGTAGAGAGAGAAAACATGAGTGTCAGTTACACTTCTCATTTCAAAATTTTAAAAAAATGGCGGGCTGTCCGAGGCGGTTGCTAAAAGATCAGAAGCTGATTTGTCGTTTTATGATAATATCTACTGGAATAAGGTAAAGTGCTGAAACAAATGCAGCACTTCGACAACTTCTGGTAGATACACTATTTTATCGAGAAGACAAATCAGTTTCTAACATAAATGCCATAAAAATGTTCTCCCTCAATTAATGCAGTAATAAAGGATATTAAACACCAAACGATTCTTGGCAAACTTTCAATCTGAATCATTGAAAATGAACAGTCGCAAGGATCTTTATCTCCTTTGAATACCACTATAAATACCTGCACACGTTAAACAAGGTTAAGCGTACATAAGATCAAATGAAAACTAATGTGAATGAAGAAGCAGAATCTGATCCAGAAGTCGAAGCAAGAATGTTCAGAAGACAACTTGCTGCGTTTTCTAAGAAGACGTATGAAGATATCGTTCTTTATATAATGATCCTTGGATCAAACTCCTGGAGTTGTAATGTGAACAATCAAAGAGATTGTTTTCTCTTATTAGGATTGGGATGCAGCATCATTTCCTTCCATAAGCATTCTAATGCAATAAGAGAGTGCTGGTGGATCGATGATACTGAAAAGCTTAGTAGGATAATCTGTGTAATCATTCTGCTGATATCTTCAATTGTACCCCTGTAATGTAATGCATCTGATTATATGAATAAAAGATTTTGTTTTTCCATACCTCTTGTGCTGTTCTCATTTCTGAATATTTCTACTGGATTAGAATAAAGAAACAGAAGACACGTGAAAACAGAAGATAATAAACAGTAGTTATGATAAATCAATTAATCCAAGAACATTACAAAAATACGAAAATTTATTCTCAGGAAGTGGTTTGGTAAAAATGTCTGCGGCTTGCTGATCAGTAGGAATGTATTCCAGACGAATATTCTTCTTTTACACATGATCTCTAATGAAATGATGTCTGATATCAATGTGCTTCGTTCTGGAATGGAGTACTGGATTATGCGATATAGCAATTGCACTGGTATTTGAGAGCAATAGCTTCCAGCAGCAAGATACTCTGCTTCTGCAGTAGACGTGGCTATGGAAGTCTGTTTTTTGCTAAACCAGGAGATCAACCTGTCACCAAGAAATTGACAGAAACCACTTGTGCTTTTCTTATCCAGTTTACATCATGCATAATCAGCATCTGAGTATCCAATAAGATTAAACGATGAGTCCTTGGGATACCAGAGGCCTACATTTTGAGTACCCTTCAAATATTTTAAAATTCTTTCACCAGCAATGAAATGTGATTGTTTAGGATTTGATTAAAATCTAGCACAAATGCAAACAGCAAGCATAATATCGTGTCTACTGGCAGTAAGATATAACAATGAGCCAAAAGACCACGATACTGAGTTACCTCTACTGGAGTTCCCCCTTCATCTTTATCAAGTTTGGTAGACGAGCTCATAGGAGTGGAAGCAGCAGAGCATGCTTCCATCCCAAACTTTTTAAGTAGTTCCTTTGTATACTTAGGTTGATTGATGAAGATTCCAGTATCAAGTTGCTTGATTTGAGGTCCTAGGAAAAATGTTAATTCTCCCATCATGCTCATCTCGAATTGTTCCTGCATTAACTTGGCAAAATTTGCACATAATTTGGGGTTAGTTGACCCAAATATAATATCATCAACATAAATTTGAACTAATAATATGTGCTTGTTTTTTACTAGGGTAAACAAAGTCTTATCCACGGTACCGACGGTGAAATCATGATCAATAAGAAACTGTGAAAGTGTGTCGTACCAAGCCCTAGGTGTTTGTTTCAGACCATACAATGCTTTATGTAATTTTAAAACATGATGCGGTAATAGATGATCAGAAAAACCTGGAGGTTGTTCAAGATAGACTTCCTCTTGTAGTAGACCATTGAGGAACGCACTTTTCACATCCATCTGATACACTTTGAAATTTATAAAAGCAGCAAAGGCTAAAAATATTCTGATAGCTTCGAGCCTAGCTACTGGTGCAAAGGTTTCATCATAGTCTATTCCTTCTTCTTGTCTGAATCCTTGTGCAAAAAGTCTTGCTTTGTTTCTGACAACTGTTCCTTATTCATTTAGTTTGTTTCTAAATACCCACCGGGTTCCAATTACAGCTTGGTGAGATGGCCTAGGTACTAGAAACCAAACTTTATTCCTCTCAAATTGATTCAGCTCTTCTTCCATAGCTTCTATCCAGTTGGGATCCAGAAGAGCTTCTTCAATCTTCTTTGGTTCATCTTGAGAAATAAAAGTAGCATGCATGTATTCATTCATCATCTGTCTTCTGGTCCTTAGCAGAGCTGTTGGATTTCCAATCACCAAAGATGGAGGATGAGATTTTCTCCAAATAAAAGGATTTAGATTATCTTTATGTAAAGCAGTAGATTGTTCTGGAATATCAGCTGCTGGTTCTGGAATGTCAGCTGCTGGTTCTGGAATGCCAGCTGCTGGTTCAGCCATATGAATGTCTGGTTCTGGATTTTGAATGTCCTTGACACTTGCTTCTGCATCATCTTCACTGTCTAGTTCCAGATGAACCCTGTCTAACCTGTTACTTAGATTAGATATGTTAGTAATCTCGAGAGCACTGCTGTCTTCATCAAAGACAACATGAATAGATTCTTCAACATTGAGCGTTTTATTATTGAAAATTCTTAATGCCTTACTAACTGCTGAATATCCAAGAAATAATACTGCGTCAGATTTTGAATCGAATGCAGCTAAATGATTTTTACCATTATTATGCACAAAGCATCTACAACCAAAAACATGAAAGTAAGATACATTTGGTTTACTCCATTTTCAGATTTCGTAAGGAGTCTGATTATTCCTCTTGTTGATCATTGTTCTGTTTTGTGTTTAGCAAGCAGTATTAATAGCTTCTGCCCAGAAGCGCTGAGAGATGTCTGCTTCTGCTAGCATCGTTCTAGCAGCTTCTTTAAGTTTTCTGTTTCTCCTCTCAGCTACTCCATTTTGTTGAGGCGTCCTGGCAGCTGAATATTCATGATGAATGCCCTGTTCATCTAGATAAACCTCAAGAGTCTTGTTAGTAAATTCAGTACCTCGATCACTTCTGATTCTAATGACAGAAACTGATTTTTCATTTTGAATCTTTTTCACAAGTTTGATCAGGAGGCTACTGGTTTGATCTTTTCCAGCAAGAAAGATTACCCAAGTAAATCTAGAAAAATCATCAACAACAAGGATGTACCTCATTCCTCCTAAGCTCATGATAGGGATTGGACCAAATAAGTCCATATGCAATAATTCTAAACACCTTGAGGATGATTTGCTTCCTTTATTTTTGAAACTAGATCTTACTTGCTTACCAAGTTGACATGCAGAACATACATGAATCTTAACAAAATTTATGTCTGGCAATCCATCGACTAAGTTCTGCTTTTTGAGATTGTTGATATACTTGAAATTCAGATGATTCAATCTCTTTTGCCACAGCCAGTGTTTATCACTTAGAGCTGCAACTAAAAATGTAGGAGCAGTGATATGATCTATGTTCCATGAAATTTTGTAAGTGTTGCCTTTTCTAACTCCGGTTAAAACAGTAGAGTCACCAGCATTTTTAACTGTGCAAGTGTGCTTCTGGAATGCTACTGAAAATCTATTATCACATAATTGACTAATACTGATCAAGTTATAACAAAGATTTTCAACTAAGAGCACATCCTTAATAGTGATGTTACCATGGATAATCTTACCCTTACCCACGATTTCACCTTTTGAGTTGTCCCCAAAGGTTATCTCTGGTCCAGCACAACTCACTATTTTTGATAGTAGACTCTTCTATCCAGTCATATGTCTGGAACATCTACTGTCCAAATACCATGTTGAGTTACTGATCTTGGTTTTCTTCACTTGTACCTGCAAACACAAATTTTAGTATCTGGTACCCAATCTATTTGGGTCCAAGCCTTATTAGTCCTTTTGGAACCCACATTTGTACAATTTTTGTACTTCGGGTATCCATGGAGGTGTGTGCAACATAGAGTCTGTTATTTCTAACATTATGCATCTTAGCATGTTGTTCTTCCCTTCTGTTTCTGTTGTCTGGCCTGTATCTCTTCTGAACAGGTCTAGAATTGTAGTACTGGTAGTTTTTAACCTTCATATGAGGTTGTCTTCCTGAGTTGAATCCTCTACTGGATCCAGAACTCTGGTCAACTCTTTCCTTAGGTTCAACATAACCCAGACCATAATGCATCCTTCTGCTCATCTGATTTACATTCCTTTCAATTGAAGCAGTAGGTACTTCTGGTTTCTGTACCACACTGGATTTCACAAAATGAATGTACTTTCCTTTGCACATATCTAGTTTTGGCTTAGTATTCGTTTCAGAAGTGCCTTCATCATTACAAAATCCGAGACCACTTCTGTCTCCAGATTGTTTTTGTAACTCTTGCATCTTTTCGAGTGAAATAGAGGACTTATTCCAAGCATTCACCAGTAGCGATAACTTATGGTTTTCAGAAAGCATCGTCTGGTAATCTGCTTTTACTCTTTCATTCTCAGTTTTTAATTTACTCATCTCAACTTGTAAATCATTACAGCTGTCTACTTGCAAGCAAGTTAACTTACTGTTATGATTTCTTAAGTTCTGATTTTCAATCTTAACTTCATTGAATGATTGAGAAAGTCTCGAATACTCTTCTACTATGTCGTGTAATGCTTTGACTAAATCAGTGCGTGTAAATTCATCAGAGTCAAAGTCAAATACCTCTCCGGATGTCGAGGTTGATTCTGTATTTGCCATCAGACATTTGATCTCATCTTCATCACTGTCACTTGAATGGCTTTCAGAACCAGAAGATTAAGAACTTGAGTCTGCCCATTTGAACTTACTTTCTTCTGCAATCATTGCCTTTCTCTCTCTTCTGGTCTTTTTATCATTGTTTTTGACACCCTTCTTCTTCTGGGCATCCTTCTTTGGTTTTGGACAATCAACAATGAAGTGTCCAAGTTTTCCCCAGTTAAAGCATGCCATATCACCAGAAGGTGATTCCTTTTTGAAATTGCGGTTGGGACTTTGAAATGTTCTGTGATTCTTTCTCATGAATCTGGAAAACTTCTTAACAAATAATGACATTGCGTCATTCACTACAACAAAAATTGCTTTTCGCAGCGCGCAAATTCGCTTTTCGCGGCGCACACTGCACGCTGTAAAGTTGAAAGCTGTTGAAAGTTCAAGACTATCCGCGGCGTGCATAAGCACGCCGTTGTTAAAACTATTATTCGCGGCAAGCCTACGCACGCTGTTGATAGTCATAGCATAACCGTCGCTAATTAGCGATGGTTTTAACATTCCGTCGCTACTTAGCGACGGGATATTTTAAAATCTCGTCGCTACATTGCGACGGTGTTTCAAACATCCTGTCGCTAATTAGTGACCGAATTGAAATAACTGTCGCTAATTTTAGCGACGGTTTATGCCAGATCCGTCGCTAATCTTGTTATTACAATAAAAAAAATTTACGTTTATAATTTAATAAATCTTAAAAAAACGTACACTATAATAACAATATTCATCTAAACTAACATTTAAAAATTTACAAAAAATTGAAACAAAAAAACGTATCTTAAATCGAAACTTAAATTGCTTAAGAGAGAAAAATTTTAAGTGTTATGAAGTGGTGTGGGAGGAAATGGTTCGACTGGTGATATTTAAAGACAATTTGCGACGGTTTTTGTTTTACCGTCGCTCGTAGCAACGGTTTTGTATTAAACCGTCGCTAATGGCGACGGTTGTTAATATGTCGCTAATAGCGACGTACTTTTACCGTCGCTATTAGAGACGGTTTAAATACAACCGTCGCTAATTTGAATTTTGCGACAGTTTTATTAAACCGTTGCTAATGTTAGCGACGGTTTTACTTAAACCGTTGCAAATATAGAAACCGTCGCTAATATAAATATTGCGACGGTTTTCAAAAAACCGTCGCTAAATATTAACGGCGCACAATTACATGCACGCTGTCGTTTATATAATTGTTTAACGGCACACATAAATGCACGCTGCGAATATTACTTATTAACGGCGTGCATTAAAAGCACGCTGCGGATATTACTATCCGTAGCGTGCTTTTAATGCACGCCGTTAATACTGTCAAGTGCAATAATATCAACAGCGCACATATGAGTGCACGCCGTTAAAAGTAATATTCGCAGCGTGCTTTTAATGCCATCCGAAGCGTGCTTTTAATGCACGCCGTTCATACTGTCAAGTGCAATAATATCAACAGCACACATTGAGTGCACGCCGTTAAAAGTATTATTCGCAGCGTGCTTTTAATGCACGCCGTTGATGACGTGCTGCGGAAAACCATTTTTATTGTAGTGATTGCTTATCTGTTCAGCGCTTCTCTCAGAAGTATTATCTATAGCAGTAGCAGAAGATGAACTTGGGGCAACTGTAGCAGTAGAGTTAACAGTAGCTGCGAGAGCTTTGGTTGGTGGAATTGCTAAGGGCTCTTCTCCACTTCGAACTTCAAGTTCAAACTCATATGCCTTCAGATCTGAGAACAAGTCATGCAATCTAACTTGTTTAGATCCTTGGAAGCTCTCATTGCCATCGTTTTGACGTCCCATTCTTTGGGTAGGGCTCTCATTACCTTTAATGCAACTTCTCTGTTGCCAAAATCTTTCACAAGAGCTGAGAGTTCATTTACAAGGCTGCTGAAGCATTCATCAAACTCATTCATTGTTTCTCCAGCCGTCATCTTCATATTCTCAAACTTCTGCATGGCTACGGAAAGTTTGTTTTCCTTAGTTTCTTCGTTTCCTTCACAGATGTGAATCAATTTTTCCCAGATTTCCTTGGCAGTAGGACTCATCTTGATTTTGCTGAAGGTATTTTTGTCGAGTGTCTTGTACAGAATGTCCTTTGCAACGTTGTCAAGATTGGCTTTCTTCTTGTCCTCACTTGTCCATTCATATCTTGGTTTTTCCAGCATCTGAGGTGAGCCTTCAGTAATATCAACAGCTGGATTTGGCTTTAAGATCTTTAATGGACCATCTGTGATGACATACCACATGTCATCATCTTGAGCTGCAAGATGGGCTTGCATTCTGATTTTCCAGTCGCCAAAGTCTTCTTTTGAGAACATTGGAATTTCGCTGAAGTGAGCCATGTCTGTTAAATATTTTTCAGAACAAGAATAACTAGCTCTGATACCACTTGTTGAGGATCGGATTGAGTTTAGAAGGGGGGGTTGAATAAACTCAACGGCAAACTTAATCGATTTTTCAGAATGATGTGCTAGAGTCCTGTTAGAGATACTAGCATTTTCTTGTTCAAGTTTAAAGACCAGCAGATCACAAGATAATGTTCGGAAACGATCTGTTGGTTAGTGGGTGAAAAATAGTGAAACAGAAAAGCAGTAGATGGCACAAGGTTTGTTTTTGGAAGTTCGAAGATGAATCTTCTACGTCTCCCCGTCTTCTGTTTCCAGAAGATATCACTAAAAGACTTTGGTGAATACAGTACAACAATTGTACACACCCACTTCAACAGGACTTACCCTTCGCCTATTGAAACTCTTAGTTTTCCAACTCAACTACTTGAAAGATCTTAAGTTCTGGAAAGAACTCTTTTCCAGTTACAAATTCTTCTATTAATGAAGTGAATAGCTTAATAAGAGATAAAGAAAATAGCTAGCACAAAATGATCTCAAATGATCAAGTGTATGCAAGGAAGCGTGTGCTGCTTTTTCA
>NC_133308.1:14998139-15072197 GCF_012295235.1 Primulina huaijiensis
AAATTAGCAAAATGAAAAGAAATAAAGAAAGAATATACAAAATATAAACAATCTTACTTCACCAAGAATTCATCCTCTTCACCTTGACATAATAGATTTAGCTTTCCATGAACTTACTTTTGATCAACACTAAAAACATCACTCATAATTTGGAAAATGAAAAATATATTGGAACTTAGAACTTTTATACACACTCACACTATATTTTACAATGAGATAGAATGATTCTCAAGCTAGCACAAGGCCTCTATTTATAGGCCAAATGAGAGAAAGGGTCAAAAATTCTATTAATGCAATGTAGTTGTAATAGTAGTCTTTGTCTCCTCCAACTTCAATTCCATGTCCCTTCTTTCAATGCTTTGTTCCACGATTTTAATCACCAAATTTGACTCTGCTCAAAACAGCAAACATGTGGGGAATTGTCTGTAGATGAATTTGGCCACTTGGTTCACCTCATTTGGTTAAATATTGAAATAATTATGATTTTTTTACTATATGCTGGTCATGGTGAAAGTAAATTTGTCCTTCTTTTGATATTTTCACAATTTGATCATCTTAACCAACTTTTTAAGCAATCATGTCTTCTGCAAAGTTGTAGATAATTTCTCAACAATTCCAAACATGTTTGAATTACCTCCATTTGAGTTTTCTAGCTTGAGTTATCATTATTTTACTAACACGTAGAAAACCTGAAAATAAAACATATTTAGTAAGACATTTAAATATAAGCACACAATACTAAAATAACATAATTTTAATGAAACTTAAATTTTAAAATATAAGTATTAACATATAATAAATTATTAATTTTAAGTTTCATCAACAGAGTAATCGATTTATATCGATGGGATATAGGTACAAAGACAGAGTTACTATTTAGATTTCAATCCACCAGAGAACAAGAGAAATACCATCGTTATAGTCATGTTATACTATGTTATTCTATGTTTCAAGAGTTAGATGGTATTTAATGATTTCAAAGTCATGTTTTAAAGAGTATGATATTTATAGATTGTTATGTAAGAGTTCCACTTGCTGAGTTTTATACTCATTCCAGTTATTTCATGTGATGCAGATAAGAGTGACAAGCCAGAACGTTGATTGGAGCCGAGGTCATATGTACAAAAAGATGGAAGGAAGAAAGATATTTTGTTAGCATTTTGACATGCTCAATACAAAATGATATTTTGTATTTTGATACAACACTTTATTGATCATGTATATACTTTTGGATATATATATATTGAAAATGTATTTATGTCAAGAGAATTTTTAAATCCTTATTTTCTTTAAGTAAATTTTAAATTCCGATGTTATTTCATGACATCAGTCAAGGGCGTTACACGTTGGGTGATCGTTGCTACGTTTAGGTATATGGAGTATGATATTGAGATAAGTTTTGATACTTCGTTTCATGTCGATAGTCCTTGGGTGCATTAGAAGTCGTAGGAAAAGATTTGGTGTAAAATTATCATGTTCACGGGTTGTGTTACATTGCTTGTGATGCGTAGTTATTTTGGGGCATTTGTTTGAGTTTGAATCAGTGCAATAGCATCCTAGGATGGGTCTCGAGGTGTTATTTCACGGTCCGCATGATCGAGTTAGGAAGATTAATACAATTCCAGTAGGTAACCGGAGCCGAAGCCGGACCCGGACCCTGACACGGGGTCCGTGCCCTTGTTCCTTCGAAATGTGATTTTTCAGCACCTATACGGACCTGTATCCGGACCCTTACATGGGGTCCGTGTCCTCCATGTTTTAAAAAATAATAATTATTATTTTTTTAAGGGATTATTTTGGGGTTTGATGTCAAGATTTGGTACGATGATTAAACGAGGTCAAGTCATTAGAGATTTATAACGTCATAAGGAAATTTGTCAATTTGGGTGTGAGCGTGACTAATACGTCTTAGTTATGAAAGATAAGTGTTTGTACTCATGTTAGTATGTGCAGCAGTGGCCCCAACTGAGACCCAACGAATCCCTCAACGCCACGTAAGTATGTTCGACGTGAAAAGAAAATATTTTTTTTTGAGATGTGCTAAATGTCTTGTGACCAATTATGAACGGATTGGAAAGCGGTAAAGCATGACCAGAGACCAATCCACCTCGATAAAGCATGACCAGGTTTAGATCAGGATTGGAAAGCGGTAAAGCATGAACAAGGACTAATCCACCCGATAAAGCATGATCGGGGATCTCATGTATGTGATAGTGGACTTTCTCTGCCAGCCTAGTACTGT
The DNA here is from genome assembly GCF_012295235.1 of Primulina huaijiensis. Classification (NCBI taxonomy): domain Eukaryota; kingdom Viridiplantae; phylum Streptophyta; class Magnoliopsida; order Lamiales; family Gesneriaceae; genus Primulina; species Primulina huaijiensis. Next base: position 15,000,382 of record NC_133308.1, read on the forward strand.
TATTTAGTCTGATCAGACGCATTTATGTATGGGTCATTTGCTTTGAAACATATCTCTACGTAAAATAATGTTATGTGTGCTCAAGTATGTATGATGCGAGTATGTTTAAGAAAAACTTTATAATGATGGCACGTCTACGTTTATGCTATTACACCCATGTTTCAAGTATGTTTATGCTATTACGTTCAAGTTTCAAGTATGTAAGCCCTACTTTAAAGATGCATGTGTTTTTATTATGTAGTACTTGCTATCTCCAGTTTATACATGTTGAGTGTTTAGACTCACTAGACTTGATCGATGCAGGTGAGGACGAGTTTGAGGAGACGAGGGGCGGGGACCAATGAGCTGGCTTGGACTGCGAAGGAGGCTAAACCCGAGGACCGCCCATGTTTTTATGAATACTTTTATGCATGTTGTTTCAAATACTCTGATTTTCATTTAGTGGTTTATGATGTTTAAACGATTATTACTTTTGGCAAACTTGGTCGTGGTTGTTTTTATTGCAAATTTTTTTAGACGAGCAAGTTATTTTAATGCAAATTTGAAAGATTATTTTGTATTTAAGAAAATTTTATTTTTTCCGCAAATTTTAAAATGTTAAAAGAACGGTACGTTACATATTCGTCCTAGTTATTCTGCATGGGACGCGCCGGTATTATTTGTGAAGATGAAGGATGGTAGTATGCGACTCTGCGTTGACTATCGAGAGCTAAATAGAGTCACTATCAAGAATAAGTATCCACTGCCAATAATCGAATATTTATTTGATCAGTTGCAAGGAGCATCGATATTCTCTTAGATTGATCTTCGTTCTGGATACCATCAATTGAAAGTGAAAGAGGCCGATGTTCACAGGACAACGTTTCGTACAAGATATGGGCACTACGAGTTTATGATCATGCCATTTGGGTTGACCAATACGCCAGTGATCTTCATGGATCTCATGAATTGCGTATTTCAGCCGTATCTAGATCAATTCGTGATTGTGTTCATTGATGTTATATTGATCTATTCACAGAACAAAGAATAGCATAGTCGTCATTTGAGGACAGCACTGCAAGTACTACAAGATAGAAAGTTGTATGCAAAATTCATCAAGTGCGAGTTTCGGCTTGATCGAGTGTCATTCTTATGCCACATCATTTCTAATGATGGCATTGAAGTTGATCCAAGTAAAGTCGAGGTAGTGAGAGAGTGGCCAGTACCAAAGAGTGTTACCGAGATTCGCAGTTTCTTGGGGCTAACTGGCTATTATCGCAAATTCATTCAGGGATTCTCATCTATAGCGGTACCCATGACTGCTTTGACAAAGAAGAATGCAAACTTTGTATGGGGATCCGAGTGTCAAGACAGTTTTGATAAGTTGAAGCAAGCCTTAATATCAACGCCAATATTGTCTATGCCATCGGGCCAAGGAGAGTATGTTTTCTATACCGACGCTTCTAAACTTGGTTTGGGAGCAGTCTTGATGCAAAATGATTGAGTTATAACTTATGCGTCGAGACAATTGAAAGTTCACGAGAAAAACTACCCTACTCATGATCTTGAGCTTGCAGCGGTAGTTTTTGCATTGAAGATTTTGTGACATTACTTGTACGGGGAGAAGTGCAAAATATTCATCGATCATAAAATTTTGAAATACTTTTTCACCCAAAAGGAATTGAATATGCGGCAGCGTAGATGGCTTGAGTTAGTGAAGGACTATGATTGTGAGATTAGCTATCATACGGGAAAATCTAATGTTGTGGCAGACGCATTGAGTTGAAAAGCAGCAGTTATCACTCAATTATCACTCCAAAGACCGTTGTAATCTGAGATACAGCAGTTTTAGCTTGTAGTGTATGCTAGGGACGAGGCCCTAATCTTGCCACATTATCAGTACAGTCGACTTTCAGAGATAGAATTCGTGAGGGACAGCCTACTGATGAGCAATTGCAGAAATGAAGAGCAAGAGATGAAGCCATGGGCCGGAAGTTATATTTTGAGGTGGATGGTATAGTTCGTTATCGAGATCGTTTATGAATTCTTAATGACGATTCTTTGAGAGATATCATTATGAAAAAAGCTCATGACACACCATATTCCATTCATCCGAGAAGCACGAAAATGTGCAAAGATTTGCAGTTGTTATATTGGTGGCCAGGTATGAAAAGAGATATTCTACGTTTTGTGACCGAGTGTTTGACATGTCAACAAGTCAAAGCATAGCATCAGAGGCCAGCGGGAAACCTTAAGCAACTCCCTATTTCCGAGTGAAAATGGGAAAATATTAAGATTGACTTTGTTGTGAGATTGCCAAAGACTATTGAGGGATTCAATGCCAAATGAGTGATAGTTGATCGTCTTACAAAATCAGCGCATTTTCTACCTATTAAGACGACCTTAACAATATTCAGTATGCAGAGTTATATCTTCGAGTGATAGTTCGTCTGCATGGAATTCCAGTGTCCATTGTTTCTGAGAGAGATCCGAGATTTACGTCATCTTTTTGGAAAATCATGCAAGCAGCGATGGGGACCAAGTTATTATTCAGTACAACATTCTATCCCCAAACCGATGGTCAGTCCGAAAGTGTTATTCAAATTTTAAAGGATCTACTGCGTGCTTGTGTGATCGATTTCTAATGCAGTTGGGAACCAAAATTACCTCTAGTGGAGTTCACATACAATAATAGCTATCAATCATCGATCGGGATGGATCCTTTTGAGGTACTTTATGGAAGAAAATGTAGATCTCCTATTCATTGGGACGAGGTTGGGGAAAGAAGAGAGATTGGTCTAGATGTGATTGAAGAGACAGCCGAGCTTGTAGTCAAAATTCGAGAGAGAATGAAGACTGCACAAAGCCGACAAAAGAGTTATGCTGACAAGAGACGAAGGGACTTAGAGTCTACAGTGGGAGAGCATGTGTTTGTGAATATAGCACCTATGAACGGTGTTATGCGTTTTGGCAAGAAAGGCAAGCTTAGTCCAAGATTTATAGGTCCGTTTGAGATTTTAGAGAGGATTGAAATACTAGTTTATAGAGTGGCGTTGCCACCGATGCTTTCTGGAGTTCACAATGTGTTCCATAACTCGATGATGCGAAAGAACATGTCAAATCCATCACATGTGCTAAATCATGAACCTCTGCAATTGTCTCCAAATATGACTTATGAAGAAAGACCTGTCTAAATATTGGCAAGGCAAGAAAGAAAAGTCCGAAACAAAGTCATTGCAATGGTCAACGTCAAGTGGCTGAATCACTCGGAAGAAGAAGCTACTTGGGAAACCGAGAGGGACTTGAGGAGCCGCTATCCAGAGCTATTCGGTAAGTTCTAATTTCGAAGACGAAATTTTATTTAAGAGGGGAGGAATTGTAAGGTCCAAAATTAAGACGACGTTATCCAACTGCATGCAAATCTAGAGAATATGAAAAATGGTTAATTAAATGATTTTAATTGCTAAATCGATTATGCAACATGTTTATATGATGTTTTAGTAGTTTTTCTACGTACATGCATTAAAATATATTTTTAAGAGTTATTCGAGCTGCTATCGAGGAACGAAGACCGAGGGGTGAAAAAATGAAAGATGTTTTTATTAAATAATTTTTTTAATTATTTAAAATATGATTGATGCTTTTTCTTATTTTTGAAAATAAGAGAGTTTTGAGATGATTTTATACGTCATGACGTAATTTTTAGCAGTATTGGTTTTTCAACAAAAATACAAACGTTTCTATAATCCGACTAATAATTTCACGAACTTTCCTACACGAAATATTTTAAATATGCACTAATGAACTTAATGGGCCTAATTAACCTAGTTAATGGGCCTAAGATACCATTAGAAGTATATTTAGTATTTAAAGTGAAAAAAACCCACCTGACACCTCATAATACACGCCCCACACCCCATCAATTGACAAACTCTTTTTTCCCAACAAATTTACACAACACACACATCATATTCATCAAGGGAGTGTTCAAAAATTTCAAGGAAAATCAAGCCAATATCGTTCGTCGTCGTTATTCGCAATCTTCAACGTTTATTCGTGCGTAAAATACGCAAAGGCACACCACATTCTTCTTTTAACCCATATATAACACCATAGTAATTGTTTAAAAACGTTTTGTATGAAAAATAAGTTACACTTATTATTTTTGTTTTTATGCATCTATTTATCTAAACTCATGAATTATTGCATCAAAACATGGTTTATATGTTCATGAAGGGGCTGCCATGATTAGGGGATGTTCAAGGGTTGTTTTTACTTGCCTTAAGGAGTCCTAGAACACACGAGACACACTGCAAATGGAATAGAAACAAGCTGGAAACAATATGCACGTTTTAGGGTCAAGTGCTTGGTTTATGGGCTGGTTGCTTGGTTCGGATCACGGCTGGGACCAGGGCTTAGCCAGGGTCTGTGAGGGGTCAAGGGAAGAGTCCTAGCCATGCTAGGACTCGAGTCAAGGGGCTGGGAAGGAGCCTTAGCACGCTAGGACTCTACCCGGGCACATCTGCACGTGCTGCGCCCTTGCGTGCAGCAGCGCACAGATGGTTATGTGGTTCGGCCATAGGGGTTTGGCTGGGCTAGGTAAAGTGGTTAGGGTCCTAGGAGAGTGCTTGAGGGGCTGGTTGAAGGGTTGGCTCGGTGGTTGGGGCCCTAGCAGCAAAAACGTGGAGTCCTCGGTGGTTGGGGCCCTAGCAGAAAAAACGTGGAGTCCTAGCATGAGAGGAGTCTCGGCCATGGCTTGGTGTGAAAGTGTAGCTTCGGTTTTAAGCTTAGGGTCAGGTTCTTGGGGTGCTAAGGGTTCAGTAGGTTTCTATGTGGTCTAGGAAGGGGTTGGCTCAAGGTGGCTCCGGCATGGCTCGACAAAATCGAGAGTTGGCTCGAGTAGGAGCTCGACGATCGTATTTCCATTGATACGAATATGATAATATGTTAATACGTTGGACATGGCTCAGTTGACGGGTGAGAGTGTCTCTGATGTCCCCGCCGCCCAGTACTGTGGTTATATGTTGATGGATCCATCGTCCAATACGAATACAAATACGATTCACAATCAACGATCTGAATTAAACGAACACGAATATGAATATGTTTATGATGAATATGAATATGAATATGTTGATATGAAAATGTTTATGTTTAAAGTTTATGCATTATTATGAAAATTTTATTTTAAGTACAAGTATTTTCTCAGTGTTGTATGTGATCTGTATACGTATTATGTTGTTATCAAGATTATGGTATGTTGAGTCTTTAGACTCACTAGGTGTGATCGATGCAGGTAAGTATGATGTTGAGGGTAGTGGAGGTCTTGATGCCTGATCTGACTGGATTGTAGGTGCACATAACCCGAGTACCAACGCTTCTATTTTTTCGCATTTACTTTTATGATTTAAGTTACAGATTTTTCGACTTTTTGTTTATGTTTTTGAGAGGTTTTTGAGATGTGATAGTATGTGCTATGCTTTTCAACTTATTGCATTTTAGGTTTGGTAAAACGTTTGACGATTTCGTGTTTTGACTATTTCCTTCGATTTTCAAATACTATTTGGTTGTTTGATTTAAAAAAAATGGTGCAAAAATATTTTATATATTTGTATGAGTGTTCGGCCGATGCAATAGTTTAGGTTTTTTTTTAAAAAAAAAAATTTCTAGTACTTTTTAAGAAAACGAGTAGTGGACGTCTCATAAAGTTATAAGGGATGTTAATCAAGAGAATTATAGGATGAATCAATATTAAGATTGAAAATCTAAGCGTTAGTAGATGTGTTTGGGATTTTAAGATTGAAATCTAATATGTTGATGAACATTTTGGGTATAATATAAGGAAAGTAATATACGATAAGGGTGGTCATCCATTTTGAATATAGGGAATTGTAAGAAAAGTTGAAATTTGAGGTTATAGAAAAAAATGAACTAGGTCACCATGAGTCGTTATAAGTTGAGATTCGCAAACGAGGATTTAGAAAGTAGATTTAATTGAGATCGAGGAGACATAAGGACACCCTAAGATTTATTATTTTATCAGAGTAGCGCAGCAGAAAAGTGGATTTTTGGGATACTATAACTAAGTCTAAACTTTTGATTATTGAGGATAAGCGAATTTCGTGGACGAAATTCAATTTAAGGAGGAAAAATTGTAACGTCACGAAAATTTGAAGGTCCAAGTGAACCACATGCATGCAATTATTAAATTCCTCGTGTATTTCAATTAGTTGTTTTAATTTCATAAATTAATTATGTTGTGCATGTTGACATGTTTAAAATGAACTTTTCTATATGGTTGCATTAAAATATATTTTTAAAGGTTATTCAAGTTGTGATCAAGGAACGGAGACTGAAGACTGAAAAATGGAAAATGTTTTTATTAAATAATTGTTGTTAATTATTTAAAATATGTTTGATTTTTTTTCTTATTTTTTAAAATGAGGAGTTCTGAGGTGATTTTATACGCCGGGACGTAATTTTTATCGGTGTTAGTTTTTCAACAAAAATACGAATATTTTGGAAACTTGGCTAATAAATTCATAAAACTTTATTAATAAAAATATTTTAATTAAGCACTGATGGGCTTAATGGGACTAATTAACTTTGTTAATGTGCTAAGGCTCGGTTAGTGTTTTAGTTACTGTTTAAAATACAAAATCCTACCCTACACCATCACAATCACACGCCCACCTCTCCTCCACATTCAAAACTCCTTCTTGCAATACAACACACGGCACACACAAAGAATTGAGAGAAAAGTGTTGAGTTCTTCATAGTTTTTCAAGCCAAGGTTCTCCTCGTCGTCGTTCTTCAATCGTCAACGTATAATCAAGCGTTAATAACGCAAAGACACACCATATTCTTTTTTTTACTCATCCATCACACCATAATATTTATTTGATCATGTTTTGAATGAAAAAAGCCACACAGTTTATTATTTTCGTAAGTATGCATATGCATGTGTTGAACTCTTGATTATTGATTCAAAAACATGATTTTCTTGTATCTAAAGGGGCTGCCATGTATTAGGATGTCAAGCGGCATGTTTGACATGAGTTGTAGGTACTTTGAATATGAAATTAACATGCTAATTATATTTAAATGAAGAAATAAAGGAAAAACAAAGAGAGAAATATTATGAACTCAAGAGTTTGTTCATAAAATGAGGGATATCTCAATACATTACAATGCACCCTTATTTATAGCCAAATTTGGGGAGACAACCACAATTAAAATTTTATTTTTTTACACATTAGTTTTCATTGGTGTTCCAAAAAATTATGTCATCATACACATCACTTTTAAAAATCTTCCCATCCGAGTTTTCTTTTCCACATAAAAAAAAATGTAGATAATTGAGTTGTTTGAATTGTGGTATTTTTTTTTTACCATTTGACCAACTAATTTGAGAGATATGGTCAAAATGCTAGAGCATGTTAAAACTGTCACTCCTTTGATAACTTTATTTGTTGCTTAATTTGATCCCAATTGTGAAAATATTTTTATCTCATGCTTGTCACCAATATTGTAGATATTAACATCAACTTTCTACAGGTCTAAGAATCATCTTAATCCCATTTGCAACGCCAAGGTTATTCTTGTTTTATGGAACCTGTAAAAATAGTGAAAACTTATAATTATACAACAAATTATATTTTATACAATTTATTATAAAACATATAATATTTAAACTTTTAATAAAACAAAAAATGTATATTATAAAACATTTAATTAATGTATAGTTTTTTCTATTTATCACACCCTCTAACCAGCTTATTGTTAATCCCTAGCAATTTAAGCGTTAATAGCAATACAAAACATATTGATTAATTTAAATAGAAATGTAATCAGAAATATCCAAGTGTTTAAATTAAATTTGAAAACTGTCTAAATAATATCAAGATCATCATAATTATAATTTATGAAATAATCTGAGCTTATTTTCAGGTAATTAAATGTACATGGCCTTCAAAAATTCCTAGTAAGAGTCTCAATTCCATATCCTCATACGTTAATAAATATTTCAATTCATGGGAACGATTTCTCTCATGAAGTTGGGATACAGATAAACGCTCAGAAAAATGGTTTACAGAATGCAGACAGACAAACGAGCCAAATTAATCAAAAAATAGGAAATCCATTTATTCAAAATCTAGTTATTCTTATTATATATATTTTTTTTCTTGGTCTCTTTTTTTTCATAACATCACAGAATCAGACTAAGTTTATGCTTCTTGACCACATGTTTATTTAATTTGTACAATATATTTCTCTCTTTCTATTTTTTTCCGTTTTTTTTCCTTTTTGTTTCTTTTTTTTTAAGAGAGATAAATGGATCGTATCATATAACTTTAAAATTACATAGATCTTCAACATCTTTCTTTTTTTTCTTTTTTTTTTCTTCAGGAAATATCATAATTTTTTTTTCAAAATAAGAATTCAAGATCTAAACAATAGATAGCCTCTCTCATGATTAATAAAGGCTCGAAAGCTGTTTTCTCAGTCATCTCCACTCACTCACAAAATATGTATGAGTTTAAAATTTAAGGCACTCTTATAAGGTATATATTGGGCCATATATTTTAATACCTGATCTTATCACAATGGTTAATCACTCAAAAATATTTCAGAAATCATATTTTTATAGTGATCAGAATATTAAAATTGACTTTGTTTTTTCAAATAAAAATTTAAACATCCTTAAATAGATTAATACATTTTCTAATTTAAACCTTTCAAACATGTAATGTATGATATTTTTGCAAAAATTACTAAGATACAAACAATAAACATGGTTTTATTTTAAAATAATAATTTTTAAATATATTTTTTTAAATTTTTTTTAAGTTTTTTTTTAAAATAAGTTTGTTCTCCCTCCAATCAGAATATGACATTGTCCCTAATGTCAAAATAACTATTAATAAATAGTACATAATGAAAGAGATATCACCTGGATTTTATTGAAGATAAAAACTGAAATAAATGCAAACCAATCCACGACTTTTGAATCAATGATCCAACTTCCTTTTCTTACTGCTTGATTGCGACCAGTTGATCTTTATTATCATTGGATCAGGCTTATGAACAAAAGCTTCCAAATTATCAATTAATTGGTCCGCAGTCGAAGCAGAGATGAGCATTCATCGTGAATTATCTGAAATGAAATTCTGTTCCACATCTTTATCAAGAAATGTCAACAAACTGTCATAATAATTAATGATATTCAACAAGCCCACAGGTTTATTATGGATATTAAGTTGTGCTCAAGAAACAGTGTGAAAAATTTCTTCTAATGTACCAAAAACACCTGGCAGTGTGATAAAAGCATCAGAATTTTCAATCATTTTGGTTATTCTTTCATACACAGAGGAAAATTTTAATTCTTCCCCAATCGTAACACCTGTAATATTTCTTTCAGCTAAAGCTGTAGAAATAATACCCAAAACTTGACTACCTCCAAGATGAGCAGATGTTGAAACAGATCCCATTAACCCAATATATCCTCCCCCATATACCAAGTGAATTTTTCTCTCAGCCAATATCTTTCTAAGATTATTCGCTACTTCTACAAACACTTCATTTTTTCCAGGACTCGACCCGCGAAATACACAAATATTTTTCAATGTTTGTGCAGAGGATCCAGCCATGTTTTTACTTTCTTTTTGGTCTTCAAAAATAGAGAAAGATAGGAGATTTTATATGGGTAATATGTTATCATGACAAAACTATGAGTCACAGCTGTAAGCAGAATAAACAGTAAAAAAAATAATGACACACATGCAAATAAACAGTAGTGTGATCGTGGCTCACAATTTTCCTATGATTTTACGTCCAGAAACGGCTTCAACGACTTCTATGAGTTGAAGATATGCTTCCTAACCAATTTTCTTATAAATTGACAAACATGGTCTTTTTTAGTCAGATTCCCAAGACTATTAAGATGACGCTCATCTTGGAAATGTTTCCATAAACGAAGAAGTTCAATATGCATGTGTCCACAAGAATGAATCTCAAGAGTCAATAAGATGATATCTAAAAACTCCTTACTCAACCCATTCTTAATGAAACCAATTTTATCTTCTCTGTTTTTGGAAACACATCCCAAAGATCTGCATCGTTTGTCACAAGTCCATCTTACACACTTATGACAAACCCCTAACTTTTTTGCCCTTCGTTTTTTCGCATAAGTGATTTTTCCTAATCCAGGAAAATACCGAATGAACAATGATTGTGGAACTTCTCCTCCTAATCAGACCTTAGCTTCTATTACAAGACGAATATCTTCTGGAATTCTTTTTTGCATTAGCAATCTCAATATTGCTCACATACCTGCATAATTTTTCTTAGAACATTTTCAGAAACAGAGGGAAAATATTTACAAATTTTTTAGAGAATTTCATCCATTTTAAAAAGAAAAGAAATGATTTTTTTTATTTTTGTATCAGCAATTGTGGGAAACTGATTTAACCGACTATGAGAGTCACGGAGTACCGTTATCCATCATTTTACCGAGAAAATAAAAAGATTAAGGAAACCTCAAATAAAAACAAAGAAAATTAAATACAACAAACAAAAAAAATGAAGGATCGGAAAGGAAAATAAACTCTTCTTGAAAGATTTCATTTTCTAAAAATGGTTTAAGCCGTTGTCCATTTAATTTAAAAACATCACCATTTTTAAGATTTTTAATATCTACGGCTCCATAAGGATACACATGCTTTACAACATATGGGCATGTCCATCTTGATCGTAATTTTCCTGGGAATATGTGTAGTACATAATTATAAAGCAAAACTTTTTTACCAATCTCAGAAGATTTTCTAAGAATTGTTTTGTCATGAAATGATTTGATTTTCGCCTTATAAATCCTTGAAATTTTATACGCGTCATTTCTGAGTTCATCAACTTCATTAAGTTGCAATTTGCGCAATTTTTTAGCATCATCCATGCTTGAATTAAAAGTTTTGATCGCCTAATAAGCTCTATGTTCCAATTCCACAGGCAAATAAAAATGTTTTCCGTACACCAACCTATAGGGAGACATATTCAATGATGTTTTAAAAGCTGTTCGATATGCCCAAAGTGCATCATTAAGTCGCAGAGACCAATCTTTTCTATTTGGGTTAACAGTTTTTTCCAAAATTTGTTTTATCTCCCTATTAGCTAATTCAACTTGTCCATTTGTTTGAGGATGATAAGGAGTAGTTACTTTGTGAGATATACCATATGTTTTCATTAATGAAGCAAATGGTTTATTAACAAAGTTAGTTTCCCCATCACTTATCATGGCTCGAGGAATTTTAAATCTACTAAAAATATTTTCTTTCAAAAATTTGATGACTATTTTATGATCATTTGTTCAGCATGGAATTGCCTCTATCCACTTGGAAACATAATCAACTGCAACTAAAATATACAAGTATCCAAACGATGATGGAGAAGGTCCCATAAAATCAATTCCTCAACAGTCAAAGATTTCAATTTCAATGATAGGATTCAAAAGCATCATGTTTCTTTTTGAAATCGCTCCAAATTTTTGACAATTTTCACTGATCTTGCAGATTTCGTGGTATCTTTAAACAAATTGGGCTAATAAAATCCACACCGCAAGATTTTTGCAGCCGTTTTCTTTGAAGAAAAATGTCCTCCGCATGCTTCTGAATGACAAAATTTAACGACACTACTTACCTCAGTGTCGGGTATGCAACGTCGAAAAATTTGATCTGGACAATACTTGAACAGATACGGATCATCCCAATAAAATTTTTACCTTATTCAAAAATTTTCTTTTATCTTGGGAACTCCATTGCGTGGCATTTTTCCTGTCACAAGAAAATTTACTATGTTATCAAACCAAGGTGTAGTATTGATTAAAAATTATCATCAATTGGTGTCATTTCACAAGATGATCCTGTTGCTAGTCTCGATAAATGATCGGCTATGACACCCTAGGTTCCTTTTTTATCTTTAATCACAATGTCAAATTCTTGGAGCAACAAAATCCATCGTATCAGTCATGGATTTGCATCCTGTTTGGTCATTAAATATCTAATAGCAGAATGATCAGTAAACACATAGTCGTTGATCCAATAAAATAAGAACGAAATTTATCTAATGCAAATATTAAAGCAAGTAGTTCTTTTTCAGTTGTGGATCAATTCATTTGAGCATTGTTTAAAGTTCTACTTGCATAATATATCACATAAGGCTTACCGTTTCTTCTTCGACCCAATACTGCACCGACTGCATAATCACTCGCATCGCACATGCTTTCAAATGGTAAAGACCAATCAGGAGGTTGCATGATAGGAGCTGATGTTAAATGTCGAATGATTTTATCAAAAGCATTTTGACATTCTTGAGTCCACTCGAATGCAGTGTCTTTTGTTAAGAGGTTACAAATGGGTTTAGAGATTAAACTAAAGTCTCTTATAAACCTCCTATAAAATCCATCATGTCCCAAAAATGAGCGAATTTCTTTAATGGTTTTTGGAGGGGGTAATTGGCAATTACATCAACTTTTACTTTATCAACTTCAATTTCTTGAGATGAGACGACATGTCCCAAAACAATCCTAGAAGTAATCATGTAATGACATTTTTCCCCATTTAAAATAAGACCTTTTCCTCGCATCTTTTTAAAAAATTTTCCAAATTTTCAAGACAATTATCAAATATATTCCCAAAAACAGTTAAATCATCCTTGAAAATCTCCAAACAATTTTCAACCATGTCGCTAAAATGCTTAGCATAATTCTTTGAAATGTTGCTGGGGCATTGCATAATCCAAATGGCGTCCTTCTGAATGCAAATGTTCCAAAAGGACATGTGAATGTAGTTTTATATTGATCTTCGAGTGCAATGAGAATTTGATAATAGCCTGAATATCCATCAAGAAAACAGTAGTAGGGATGACCTGCTACTCTTTCTAAAATTTGATCCCAAGATGGTAATGGAAAATGATATTTTATAGTGGCCTCATTTAATTTTCTATAATCAATACACATCCGCCAACTAGATGGGACTCGACTTGTTAACAATTCACCTTTTTCATTTTTTTATCACTGCGATGTTAGATTTTTTTGGAACTACTTGTGTTGGACTTGCCCACTTACTATTAGAAATAGGATAGATAATTCCAACATCAAGTAGTTTGAGAACTTCAGTTTTCCCAACATCTTTCATGTGTGAATTTAATCTCATTTGTGGTTGTTGAGATGTTTTAGCATTTTCTTCTAAATGAATTTTGTGAGTACAAATTAGTGGATTAATGCCCTTGAGATCTTTTAGTGTCCAACCAATTGCATTTTTATTTCTTTTAAGCATATCAACTAATTTACCTTCTTGATCACTTGCTAGTTTAGAAAAAATTACCACCGGATATATTTAATCTTCTCCAAGAAATGCATACTTCAATTCTTCTGGCAAGGATTTTAACTCCAATATGGGTGGTTCATCTTTATTCTCATATTTGCCTCAAATTCTTTATCTGATCCTGGTAATGAGTGATACCTGATAAAATCATGAAGATCAATTTCAATATTTTCTTTAACAATTTCAATTGAACAAATATCTAATTGGTCATGGGTACTCCCTTCTTGAATGTTTTCTTCCACGAGAGTTTCAATAAGATTTTCATCTTCACTTTCATCTCCTTTGTCATATGGTTGGTTACAGAGATTAAAAAAATTAAGCTCCAAGGTCATGTTACCAAATGACAACTTCATTATTTCATTCCTGCAATTTATTAGAGCATTAGAAGTTGCTAAAATGGACAACCCAAAATTACAGGAATTGCATTACAAGCTTCAATAGATTTTGTATCTAAAACTATGAAATCGACAGGATATACGAAGTTATCAACTTGGACCAACACATCTTCTACCATACCTCTTGGAACTTTAACAGATCTATCAGCAAGTAAAAGTGTTACCGAAGTAGGTTTTAACTCGCTTAGATTGAGTTCTTGATAAACTGAATATGGAAGTAAATTCACACTAGCTCCAAATTCAAGCAAGGCTTTTTTAATATTTCTTTCTCCAATAATACATGAAAGAGTAGGACAACCAGGGTCTTTATTTTTTAAAGTATTATTATTTTGAATGATTGCACTTACTTGTTCGGTTAAAAATGCTTTCTTTTTCACATTCAATTTTCTTTTCACAGTGCATAAGTCTTTCAAATATTTGGCATATGATTGTACCTGCTTTATTACATCTAATAAAGGAATATTTACTTTTAGTTGTTTAAAAATATAATATATATCAGAATTCAAATTTGATTTTTTTTGTTTTTCAATGCATGAGGGAATGGTGATGGCACTGTTTGTTGATCTTCCTCTTCGCAAGTTATGGGTTCCACTTCCTTACCCTTTGGAGTTGATTTATCATCATCTTCACAAGGTTCAAGAATGGATTTTTCCACAACCTTACTACTGCGAAGGGAAATAATAGATTTTACCCGATCCATCGGTTGAGTTCCAGAAGTTCCAGTTTGTGAATGATGATCCTTGGGATAGGCTTTGGTTGTAAAGGAAATTTACTTTTTTCATAAACATTAAGTGCAGATGCAAATTTAGCAAGAGTATCTTTCAAATCTGTCATGGTTTGAGCAGTTTGAGTATTGATAGACTCTTGCTTTGCAATGAAAGAATTCAATATATCTTCCATGTTCCTTTTAGGTGGAGGAACATAAGGTGCATAATTTTGAAAATTTTGTTGATTTTGGAAATATAGTTGTGAAAGTTGTGTAGCATTATCATTTCTCCAACTAAAATTTGGATGATTTCGCCTACCTAAATTGTAACTTTGAGAAAATGGTTCAAAATTTGGCCTTTTGAAATTGTTCAAAACATTGGCTTGTTCATGGAGACATTATTTAAAAGAGAGCAAAGTGAGACAATCTTTTGTAGAATGATCACTTGTATCACAGATGTGACACACAATTTCTTGAACAGATTTTAATTGACCATTCTGTTTCAATTCAAGTGCCTCAATTTTTCTTGCCAAAGAGGTAAATCTAACTTGGAGATCATGTTCATCTTTGAGGGTGTACATACCTCCACTAGATGTGGGAGATTGAATCTTGTTTGATGGTTTGATTGTATCTATAATGTCTCAATTTTGAGCATTTTCAGCTAATGAATCGAGATACTCAATTGCCTCGTTTGGATGTTTATCTTCAAATGTTCCATTACACATAAATTCAACCATTTGCCTATCTTTAGGTGTTAATCCATCATAAAACTGCGAAACAACTCTCCAAATTTCAAAACCATGATGTGGACAAAGATTAAGCAATTTTTTATATATATCCCAACACTGATAAAAAGTTTCTCCTTGTTTTTGAGTGAAAGTGATGATTTGTCTTTTCAAAGAATTTGTTCTATGAGATGGAAAAAACTTTTTCAAAAATTGTTGTTGCAATTCATCCCAAGTTCGAATGGATCCCGATCTAAGATTTTGTAGCCAAGTTTTAAATTTATCTTTTAAAGAAAACGGAAAAAGCTTAAGTGGAATAGTGTTCATGCTACAATTTAGATCATTATATGTGTTGCACACTTCTTCAAACTCTCTCAAATGCATGTATGAATTTTCAGAATCTAAGCTATGAAAGTTGGGTAAAAGTTGGATAATACCAGGTTTAAAATTGAAATGACATGCATCAGGTGGAAAAACTAGAAATGAAGGTGCACTAGTACGTGTATGATTCATGTGATCTTTAATTGTTCTTCATCTATCATGATCATGTTGAGATTGAATTTCATCTTCATTTTCCTGGATGGGTTCTAGCGCCATGTTTTGTGAAAATAAAAGGTTATTTCGAATGAGTCGACCACTAAATGTACGTGACCAAATGCTCGTGCAAATGAAAAAGAAAAACACACAAAAGCAATAAAAATTCAAAGAAAGAAAAATAAACTATAAACAAAATTAAATAGACTTGAAATTAAATTATACTTCCCCGGAAATGGAGCCAAAAACTTGTTGCGACTTTGATTGTTGCACTCCCAAGAGCAGGTTGTCCACAAGTAATATAATTCGATGAGTCCGAATATCGTACCCATAGGGAAGCTCAGGTAATTACAAGTCTACTACAATGTTTTTTTGTTTTGTTTTTGTTTTTTATTCTTTTTAATTGTTTGAATCTTTAATTGGTAATTTTTAATTGTTCAAATTTTAATTTAAGTAGTTGAGATTAAAGGATCCACTCTTGGTGTTTTAATAAAGTTAATATTAATGAATATTATTGAAATCCACTTAATAAAATGGTTCCAATATATTAAATAATCATATTTATATTATGTTATATATTATTATCTTATAAGTATATAATATTTACCAAAACTTATAAATGTTGTCATGTATTTATTGTGCTATATATATATTTGTAAACACTAAATCAAGGTTCCCACTTTAAATGGTTGATAAAACTAAACTAACATTTAAATGATACCAAGAAATCAATATTATGATATATTGATATATAATAAATCAAGGTGTCCACTTTAAATGGTTGGTAATACCAAACTAACATTTAAATGGTTCCAAGAATTTAGTGCAACATATAGAAACAATAAATCAAAACTCTCAATTATAAGTAAAGTATAAAAATGCTTAAAGAAATAAATATAACATAAATAATAAATAATGATTAAATAATATAAAACACAGATTATTACCTTTTAATAATCTTATTATCATACCAAGAGTTTCAGCTTTTCATTTCAACTTTGAGAAATTAACTACTCTTTATTCAAAGTATAAAACTTTGAATATGAAATTAACATGCTAATTATATTTAAATAAAGAAATAAAAGAAAAACAAGGAGAGAAATATTATGAACTCAAGAGTTTTTTCATACAATGAGGGATATCTCAATACATTGCAATACACCCCTATTTATAGCCAAATTTAGGGAGACAACCACAAATAAAATATTATTTTTTTACACATAAGTCTTCATTGGTGTTCCAAGAAATTATGTCATCATACACATCACTTTTGAAAATCTTCCCATCTAAATTTTCTTTTCCACATAAAACAAAACATGTAGATAATTGAGTTGTTTGAATTTTGGTATTTTTTTTTACGATTTGACCAAGTAATTTGAGAGATATGGTCAAAATGCTAGAGCATGGTAAAACTGTCACTCATTTGATAACTTTATTTGTTGCTTAATTTGATCCCAATTGTGAAAGGATTTTTATCTCATGATTGTCACCAATATTGTAAATATTAACATCAACTTTCTACATTTCTAAGAATCATCTTAATCCCATTTGCAACGCCAAGGTTATTCTTGTTTTATCGAACCTGGAAAAATAGTAAAAAATTATAATTATACAAAAACTTTTATTTTATACAATTTATTATAAAACATATAATATTTAAAAATTTAAAAAAACAAACACTATAAATTTATATTATAAAACATTTAATTAACGTATAATTTTTTCTATTTATCAGTAGGGTCCTAGCCACACACGAAACACTGCACACGATGATAGAACACAAGCTGGAATCATCTTTCCGTTATGGTGTTTGAAGGGAACGGTTTAAGGGAAGTCGTTGCTATGATTGGTCGGCTGGGACCATGGCGAGCTAAGGTCATGAGAGGGGTCAGGGAAGGAGTCCTAGCGAGTTGAGGGCTGGCGAGGAGTCTTAGCAACCCGAGGGGCTTCATGCAGGCGCGCTTGATGTGCAGCCGCGTAGGGAGAAGATGGCTCGGCCAGGGGGCTTCGAGCTAGGCTAGGGTGACTCACTAGGGTCCTAAAAAAGGGTAGAAAGGGCTGGTTCAGGGTCTAGTTCGGTTGGCTAGGTCCTAGGCGCGAAACAAAGAGTCCATGTCAACAAGGGGTTCTCGGCCGTGGCTTGCAGCTGGAGTTGTGGTCTCCGGTTCGTGCTAAGGTCAGGTCCTAGGGGTGCTTAGGGTCTTGTATGGTCCAGGGGAGGGCTGGCTTGATTTTTGCTCAGGCTGGCTTGAGCATGGATCGATGGAAAAATCAAGTTGGCTCGAGGGGCTTGGTTCGAGAGATTAGGGTTTTCTTCTTTGAAAATAATTCGAAACATGGCTCATGGGGGTCGAGTCATGGTTCACGAGGGCTAAAATAATATAAAAACTCTAATTTTTTAATTCATGAATTTTAAATTAAAGTTGGAATTAAATCGAGATTAAAACGTATTAAAAATGAATAATTAAGAAATAATTAAAAAGTCTAGAATTTAGGCCAAATAAAAATATGAGAAAATTAATGTATACTTAAATAATTATTTGGGATGGCCTAAACTCGACGGAATTAAGAAAATGTCAAAAACGTGAAATTTTACGTCTAGCAGTAAAACGATAATTTTACACCTGAATATTAGTAAATGTCATGGCAGTGTCCTGAATGTTGTTTTATATGCTAAAATGTTTATTTTAAATGTTTATGGATTTTTATGTGAAACGATAATGTTAAAAGATATGTTGCATGCTTGGTTTTAAAGAAAAAACGTTTTATGCATTTTTAATTTTTCTTAAATGATGAGAATACGAAACATTGAAGGTAATGAATTAATTGTGACAAATACGATGATACGAAGATATGTTAATAAGTAAAGCCAAGGCTCAGTTGACGTGTGAGAGGGTTGATGATGTCCTCGCCGCCCAGTACTATGGTTACATGTAGAAGGACCCATCGTCCAATACGTAGACGAATACGAAAGTCACAATTAACGATCCAAATTCAACGAAAGGAAAAAAAATACGTATATGTTGATGCTAATATGAATATAAATATGTTGATGATAATATGAATACGGATATGTTGATGACGATATGGAAATGTTTTTGTTTATGCATGTCATGAAATGAATATGATACGTAAAAGTAGTTTCACTTTTGAATGTGATTGTATACGTATTATTTGTTATCAAGATTATGGTGTGTTGAGTCTTTAGACTCACAAGGTTTGATCGATGCCGGTGAATAAGATAATTGAGGTCTCGACGGTTGACTTTTCTGAACTGAAGGTGCACATAACCCGAGGACCTGCGCTAATTTTCCGCACTAGTTCATGAGTTATGATTTTAAGATTATGTTAAATATATTTTACGACTTTTTATTTATGCTTTTGAGAGGTTTTGAGAGGTTGATAGTATGAACTATACTTTTCAAATATTACTTTTAGGTTTGGTAAATGTTGGATGATTTTATGCTTCAAACTATTTTTCTTTGATTTTCAAATATTAGTTGGTTGATTTATTTTTAAAATGATGTCAAAAATATTTTATATTTTTGTGAGTGGTTCGGCCGATTTATTGGAGGAATTCTGGTAGTTTTTAGGAAAACGAGTAGTGGACGTTTCGTTCACAAATTGCTCAAGAGAAATGTCCAGCTTAGTCTTTGGCTGCTGAACATTCTTGGCATTGAAGACTTTAAATTTGGACGACCTCTCAGCTGGGTCATCCACCAGACCATTATTTTCAGCAGGTAGCTGAGTGGCACAGTGATAGGATCGGTTATGGGGTGAAAGAGTGTTTAGAAAGAGGGGTTGAATAAACACTCAACGATTATCACAACTTTTTGTAATATTGAGTCAGTTTAGTGATAAAATGAAACTCGAGAATCTTGTCAGTCGATATCAATCAATTAACAAGAAATGTGCGGAAATAAGCTGACTGATAGATAGAATATAAACTGATATAAGAACACAAATATTTTATGGATGTTCGGAGATTTCAATCATTCCTACGTCAGTCCTTCTATCACAAGAATATGATATTTACTAAAAGACTTTGATTGATACAAACAATTGTATAGACCCACTTCATTCATGGACTTAACAATGCCAAACTGAAACTCTTAGTTTACAACGTAATTCACAGTAATCAATTGGATTTGAAAAAGATTTAGCACAACTGATCTCTTTAAGATCAAGTTTTACAACAGCAATAAGTTGTTCTAGAAAGCTCGGAGTATAGCCTGAATGCTATAAGTATATACGATAAGTGTGAGCTTTGAATCTTAGCAGAATTTCACCAGAGTAATTGCAAGTAACTCGTACGTTTCTTGTTGCTTTGTCTTTGCTATTTATAGACTTCTCTTCCAATGATAATAATTAATACAATTTGAATCTTTTTATCCGTTGTTTGTCATGACAACATTCCTCTGACATTCGTACACTGCAGCTTTTCTGAAACGCCGCTCTCCCACTATTAGTTGAAGTTTGCTTTGTACTGTTGTCGGTTGAATGTCGTTATTCTTGACGTGTACAGTTGAAAGATCAGCTGATAAGCTCACAACTTTTTGTAGCAACTAATCAGTCAGTTGTTTGCGTAGTTCAGTCCAGCTGGTTAAGTTGCCCTTGATTATCTTCGCATTAATCTTCAGTTAAAGGAAACTGTCAGTTTGCATATTTTGATCAGTTACCGCCAGTATTCTCGATCAGTTAGTTTGATCTAATAAACGTTCAGTTTTTCAAACCACCGAAATTCAGTTTTCAACTATTTCTCCATTTTTGGTGTTTGACAAAACTTAGAGAAAGTGAACTGATCAACTGAATTCATTGTAGATAAAATAATTTCTTTATTGACAACTCTTCCAATGTACAGATTCGTACAAAGAATGAAAGAATAAAGAATCTTGTAATTGATTAAAATAATTTTCAAAATCTGCCATAATCTTTGATTGTGCCATAATCTTCGACTGAATAAGTGTAGAGACTGTCTTCTAACGGATCTTCTATTTCTTAGCTCTTTTATCAGCTGGTTGTTGATCAGTTGGTTGATTGGGTCTCTTTTTAGATTCCTTCTGCTGATCTTTTTCTTCCCCCTTTTGTCAAACGTCTCAACCTTTTTGGATAAAGTTTGAACTTCTGTGCTGATATTTGAAACGACATTTATCAAAAGATCTTGCATTAAATCCATTCGCTTGGTGAGAGTATTTTGTAAAATCAAAGCGTTTTTTGAACATTTATTGAGTATTGAAATGAGCTTCAGTTGATGATCTTTCTTTTCGAATTTGATCCATATGGAAAAACAGGTTCATAACATCCTTTGTGATAGGATCGGTTATGGGGTGAAAGAGTGTTTAGAAAGAGGGGTTGAATAAACACTCAACGATTATCACAACTTTTTGTAATATTGAGTCAGTTTAGTGATAAAATGAAACTCGAGAATCTTGTCAGTCGATATCAATCAATTAACAAGAAATGTGCGGAAATAAGCTGACTGATAGATAGAATATAAACTGATATAAGAACACAAATATTTTATGGATGTTCGGAGATTTCAATCATTCCTACGTCAGTCCTTCTATCACAAGAATATGATATTTACTAAAAGACTTTGATTGATACAAACAATTGTATAGACCCACTTCATTCATGGACTTAACAATGCCAAACTGAAACTCTTAGTTTACAACGTAATTCACAGTATTCAATTGGACTTGAAAAAGATTTAGCACAACTGATCTCTTTAAGATCAAGTTTTACAACAGCAATAAGTTGTTCTAGAAAGCTCGGAGTATAGCCTGAATGCTATAAGTATATACGATAAGTGTGAGCTTTGAATCTTAGCAGAATTTCACCAGAGTAATTGCAAGTAACTCGTACGTTTCTTGTTGCTTTGTCTTTGCTATTTATAGACTTCTCTTCCAATGATAATAATTAATACAATTTGAATCTTTTTATCCGTTGTTTGTCATGACAACATTCCTCTGACATTCGTACACTGCAGCTTTTCTGAAACGCCGCTCTCCCACTATTAGTTGAAGTTTGCTTTGTACTGTTGTCGGTTGAATGTCGTTATTCTTGACGTGTACAGTTGAAAGATCAGCTGATAAGCTCACAACTTTTTGTAGCAACTAATCAGTCAGTTGTTTGCGTAGTTCAGTCCAGCTGGTTAAGTTGCCCTTGATTATCTTCGCATTAATCTTCAGTTAAAGGAAACTGTCAGTTTGCATATTTTGATCAGTTACCGCCAGTATTCTCGATCAGTTAGTTTGATCTAATAAACGTTCAGTTTTTCAAACCACCGAAATTCAGTTTTCAACTATTTCTCCATTTTTGGTGTTTGACAAAACTTAGAGAAAGTGAACTGATCAACTGAATTCATTGTAGATAAAATAATTTCTTTATTGACAACTCTTCCAATGTACAGATTCGTACAAAGAATGAAAGAATAAAGAATCTTGTAATTGATTAAAATAATTTTCAAAATCTGCCATAATCTTTGATTGTGCCATAATCTTCGACTGAATAAGTGTAGAGACTGTCTTCTAACGGATCTTCTATTTCTTAGCTCTTTTATCAGCTGGTTGTTGATCAGTTGGTTGATTGGGTCTCTTTTTAGATTCCTTCTGCTGATCTTTTTCTTCCCCCTTTTGTCAAACGTCTCAACCTTTTTGGATAAAGTTTGAACTTCTGTGCTGATATTTGAAACGACATTCATCAAAAGATCTTGCAGTAAATTCATTTGCTTGGTGAGAGTATTTTGTAAAATCGAAGCGTTTTTTGAACATTTATTGAGTATTGAAATGAGCTTCAGTTGATGATCTTTCTTTTCGAATTTGATCCATATGGAAAAACAGGTTCATAACATCCTTTGTGATCTGTTGCAGACTTTTGAACGTGTTTTCCTTCATCGAATCAATTTTCATTGTATGCGCCAGTTTTGTTGATTTGATGGCAGAAATAGAAGTCATTACACTGACAAGGTTGGTCTGAATAGTCTGAATTTCTTCGAACATTGATTCAGTTTCTATAGGTATATCAAGAGACATGGCTCCAGAGGTTTCTGGTTCTTGTTCCCTATTTTCTTGATTGAAAATCACCAACGCCCTGTCAGTTGTTTCAGTTCTAACCATTTCTGGAACATCTTCTGTTATGTCTTCTTGAAGTTGTGGAGAAGAAGAAAGATTTGGATCAGAAGCGATAATTGAAGGCCCTAATTAAATGGCTTAATAGGCCTAAACCTAGTTAATAAATTATTTAGCCATTTTATTAAAATAAAACACTTAAAACCCTATATCATGGAACCAAAACCATCGGCCACCCTATTTCACAATTTGAAAACTCTCCCCAACCCCTCACACAACACAACGCACAAGGCACTACACAAAGCTTGAAGAATTCGAAGGTGCCAAGGATTCAAGCCAAGGTTTCGCGTCCCGTTCTTCGTCGTCACCGTATATTCGTGCGTAAATAACGCAAAGGCATGCCATACATCTCCTTTTCTCATCCATCATATCATAATATTGTTTTAATTATCATATGCATGAAGAACATGAACTTATCTATGAAATTTTCGGACTTTTGCATGTATGTGTGTTGAACTCATGATTTTGAATCCCATTAATTGTTTTATGCATGTAAGGGGCTGCCATGATGTTATGACATGATCAAGAGATGTTTTTACATGAATTTAAAAGGTCCTAAACTCACGTAAATTGCTGCACCACAAGCTGTACACAGAAATCTGTTGTTGCTGTCAAAAGCTTTAGGGGATTCGATGTTCATGTTTTAATAGGAGGGCTGGCCTGGGCTGGGGCTCATGGCTAGCCGAGGGTCTGATGGTGTCAGGGAGAGAGTCCTAGCCATGCTAGGACTCGGTCTGGAAGAGCAGGTCAAGGGCTAGTGGGCTGGGCCAGGGAGACTCATTAGGGTCCTATGAAGAAGCACTAGGGGTTGGCTTGGGTGCTGGGTAGGCGGCTAGGGCCTTAGGTGCATGAAACTAGAGTCCTAGTATGATAGCAACTCTCGGCCAGCTTATGTATCTTAAGGGAGGGTTTCGTTTTTGGGTTTTGTGGTGTTTTTTTGGCAAGCTCAGAGTCCAGTAGGCTAATTTAACATGTTGGGCAACTTTTGGCTTGATTTGGTTCGGGGGTAACTCGATAAAATTAAGAGATGGCTCGGGGTCGAAGTTTAGGTGTCAAATAGGGTTTTAAAATAAGGAAAAATTGGAAAACGGCTCACGGGGGTCGAGTCGTGGTCCATAAGGGCTAAAATAATATAAAAAGACTAAATTTAGAATTTAGAAATTTTATATTAAAGTTTGGTATTTTTCGGGATTAAAACACCGTTAAAACAATTAAGAAAAGATAATTGAAAAAGTCTAACATTTAAGCTAAATAAAATTACGAAAAAATTCATGTAAGCTTAAATAATTATTTGGGACATGTTAGAGTCATGAAATCAAGGAAAAAGTCGAAATTGTAAAATGTCGAGTCCAGGGGTAAAACGGTCTTTTTACACCTAGAAATTAGTAAAGGTCATGGCAGTGCCCGAAATGCTGTTTTTATGTCAAATATGATATTTTTAAATGTTTATGAAATGTTCATGATTAATTTATGATTTTTAAATGTCTAAAGGATTTTTATGATTTAAGGAAGACATTTAAAATACATGTTGCATGCTTGGTTTCAAAATGGAAATGTAAATATTATTCAGGATTTTTCTAAAGTGATGTGAATGAAAAATGTTGAAGGATGTGAAGTGATTGTGACTAATTCGTTAATAATGGCGATGTCGTGAGGGTGATGGTCCCAGTGGGAGCCCGACGATCGTGTTTCCATTATTGCGAATATGAGGTTATGAGGTTTGAGGAAGAATGGGGATATCGTGAGGGGAGAAGGCCCCAGAGGGAGCCCATTTATGGGAGAAGGCCCCAGAGGGAGCCCCGACGATCGTATTTCTATTCGATCATGTTAGGCCAAGGCTCAGTTGATCGGTGAGAGCGTCGCTGATGTCCCCGCCGCCCAGTACTGTGGTTATATTTAGATGGATCCATCGATCATGTCATGTGAGGAAAGTCACAATTAACGATCTGAATTCAACAAAGGAAAAAGGAAAAGGTTTATGTTCATGTTAAAATGTTTTTATGTCATGTTAAGGATAAAGGAAAAAGTTTAAAGATTATGTTTGCATGTCATGAAATGTATTTTACGTAAAAGTATTTTTCACTGTTGCATGTGATTTTATATGTATTATTTGCTATCAAGATTATGGTGTGTTGAGTCTTTAAACTCACTAGGTGTGATGGATGCAGGTGGGTATGAGGGAGGTCTCGACGGGTGATTCTACTGGACTGATGGCGCACACAACCTGAGGACCAGCGTTACTTTTTCCGCATTACGTTTCATGATGTTAAGTTAAAGATTATTTTTAGACTATTTACTTATGTTTTTGAGAGATTTTTGAGAGGTTTAGTATGGGCTTTACTTTTCAAATTATTGCTTTTTAGGTTTGGTAAAACAAATTGACGATTTCATTTTTATGACTATTTCATTGATTTCTAAAAATGCTAGTTGGTTGATGTTTCATTTTAAAGGATAAAATATTTTATAAAAATATTTTCATGGGATGAACGAAATATAGAAAAAAAAAATTTCTAGTACTTTTAAAGCAATAAGAAAGGGCAGGACGTTTCAAAACTTCAAAATAGAGAGTACATACTTGGAACTTGAACTTGAAATTAAACTTGAACAAACGTACATAAATAGACGTGCCATAACGTGAAACTTTTTTAAACACGCTTGCATACTTGTACATACTTGAACATACATGAACTTCATTATTTTGCGTAGAGGCATGTTTCAAAGCAAGTGACCCATAACATAATCGTCTGATCAGACTAAACCACAGTATTGGGCTGACAGGGAAAAATCCACTGCCACATACATGAGATCCCTGTTCATGCTTTAACGGGCAGATTGGTTCCCGTTCATGATTTAACGCTTTCCAATCCTGATCTAAACCCGTTCATGCTTTAACAGGGTGGGTTGGTACCCGTTCATGCTTTAACGCTTTCCAACCCCATACATAAATTGATCACAAGACATTTAGCATACCTCAAAACTTTAAAATATTTTCTTTTTGCACGTCGAACATACTTACTTGGCGTTGACGGATTCGTTGGATCTCACTTGGGGCCGTTGCTGCACATACTAACATGAATTTAAATACTTAACTTGCATAACTTAGACGTAGGTATACGTGCTCACCACCCAATTCAATAAATAACTTAAGACATTCTAAAACACTCGGGATTTGACCTCATTTAAATCATCGTACTAAACCATGACGTGAAACTCCCAAGAACACAATACATTTTTCCCAAAACAGGTGGTACACGGACCTCGTGCCCAGGTCCGGCTACGGGTCCGTGTAGGTTCGCTACTAGACCTACCGAAAAGAAGGAAGGACACGGACCCCGTGCTAGGGTCCGTGTAGGCACTGGAAAATGGTACTTCGAAGAAAACAAAGGCACGGAACCCGTGCCCTGGTCCGTGTGGGGGTCTGTGTTTGCTCGCAAAAATGACACCAAGAAGAAAACGAAGGCACGGACCCCGTGCCAGGGTCCGTGTACCTGCATGACTTGTAACCCATGCATGACTTGTAACCCACGAAAATTCAATGCCTGCGATGCTTATCATTCAAAACTCGATTGTACGGACCATGAACCGACACCCCGAGACCCATCCTAGTATGCCATAACTTCGAAATAAATTCGTACAAACACCCCACATCAACGACGTCTACTCTACGACACATACAATTCAAAAATACGACAATTGACACCAAATCGTTTCCTACGACTTCTATTGAATTCAAGTGCCTATCAACACTAAATTTTCTAAGCATACCTATATGCAGCAATGATCACCCATCAATCCCCAACGAAGCCTGCAACAATAAAACTTCAAGAACGCATCAATACATAATTTTCTAAAAAAACGCAGTTTGAGCAGTCCCACGAAAAACACCATAACTCACTCAATTTTTATCCAAATAATTTGAATTTACTGCCAAATCGAAGTTATTAAAAATTTCTACGTTTTATATGTTGAAAGTTTTTCAAAATCACGACCGAAAAATCGCAGTTTTAATAATGACATTAAAATCGAGATTTGTGATCCAAAAACCGTTTCAAAATTGATCCAAACATCATTGCTCAAATTCTACACATCACACATGTATTTTTACTCATAAATAACAACACGACGCATAATATGATGAGATCGATGCATAAACGAAAGAATATACGTGACTTTGTATCTATAACGTTACCGAAACGACGACACCGAAGCGGAGATGGTGCGAGGATTGATCCGGGACGAACGTGGCACTATTTCCCTGAAGAAAAATGGACGAAAATCTGCTGGAAAAGTTCAGAGGGAGGGACGCTGCTGATGGCTTAAGAACCCTAAGATTTTCTCTAAAAATAAAAATGAAAGTGCAAGGGAGATGGTGTGTGTGTGTAGGCGTGAATATGTGTGTGTGTTAGTGGGTGTGTGCGTGAGTCTAGTTACGAAATAAGGGAAAATTCCGCATAATTACCTCATTAACAAAATAATTAAAGTATTATCTCCCTACTAACCTCTAATAATAATCTCTTGATTAAAATAACAATGTACAAGTGGAAACCTTTAAGAATTTAAAAAGAATCATAGATCCTCCTAATAATTAAATTAGGCTTTTGAAATACTAAAACTTAGTAAATCATTTGAAATGCCCCAAATCTTGACTTAAAAATAAAATACTACGCTTAAAAATTGCCAATATCGTCACCGGTCTCTATTCCTCGATTCCGCCTCGAATAATCGCCTGAAGCATGAAACTCGAAAAACATTTAACGTGCATCACATAAACGTAAATAATTTAAAATTATGCATTTGAATAAATCATGCATCGCTAAAACTCATTTTAAACTTAAATAAATGATTTAACAATTAAATAAATTCATGGGTTATACGTGTACTGATTTTGGGCTCCACAGTTCCTCCCCCACTTAAATAAATTTCGTCCTCGAAATTAAATCTTACCGAACAACTCCGGGTAGCGAATTTTCATATCTGATTCAGTTTCCCAAGTGGCCTCTTCCACTGATTGGTTCAGCCACTGGATTTTGACCAGCTTCGTCACTTTGTTCCGAAGTCTGCGCTCCTGTCTGTCTAGGATTTGGACGGGTCTTTCCTCATATGACAGATCTGGAGTCAACTACAACGGCTCTGTAGTGCCCAAATTTTGTACACGTATAACCCATGCATTTATTTAAATTGTTAACGCACTTGTTTAAATTGTTAATGCATTTATTTTAATGAGTTTTAGCCCTGCATAATTTATTTAAATGCATTATTTTAAATTATTCATGTTTATTGTGATGCACGTTAAAATATCTTTCGAGTTTCATGTTTCAGGCGATCATTCGAAGCGGGATTGAGGAAAAGACCGGTGACGATTTTGGTAATTTAAAATGTGGTATTTTATTTTAAGTTAGGATTGGGGCAGAGTTAAATGTTTTATGTAGTTTTAGCATTTTGAAAGCCTAAATTATTTATTTAGTAAATTTATGAGTTTAAAACTTTAAAGAAATTATCACTTGTGCAAGTTATTTTAAATTGAGGGATTTTATTAATTAGGGGAGAATTAGCATTTTAAATTAGCTTGTCAATTATTGAATTAAACAATAATTTCCCCTAAATTAATTACTAACACACGCACACACACACACACATTCTACACACTAGAAAGCGTGAAACACACACAACACACACTACACAACTCATTCTCAGATTTTAATTGAAAGAAAACCAGGGTTCTTGGCAAGAAAAGCAGCCGCCCCTTCCCTTGTCAATTTCCAGCAAGTTTTGATCGATTTTATTTCAAGAAAACGTGCCACGTTCGTCCCGGATCAACCTCGCTTCTATCTCCGCTTCGGTGACGTCGTTTCGGTAAAGTTTGATATCAAAAGGCACGTATAATCTTTCTTTTGCTGCATCGATCATGTCATATTATGTGTTGTGTTGTTTTATGCGTAAAAATATATGTGTTACGTTCGTCGTTTGAGCGGAAAATGATTTGGATCAGTTTTGAAATATATTTTAGATCTGAAAACTCGTTTTTATTGTATTTTTAAATACTGCGACTTTTTGGTCGTGAATCTGAGAAAACTTTCAACATAAAAATCGTAGAAATTTTTGATACCTTCGATTTGATATAAAATTTAAAATATTTGGATAAATATTGAGTGAGTTATGGCATTTTTTGTGAGACTGCTCAAACTGCGGTTTTCTGAAAATTATGATATTGATGTGTTCTTGAAGTTTTATTGTTGCAGGATTCGTTGGGGATCAACGGGTGATCACTGCTGCGTTTAGGTTTGTGGAGTAGGACGTCGGGTTGATTTTTGCGGCTTCGTTTCGTGTCGATAATCCTTGGTTGCATTAGAAATCGTAGGAAGTATTTGGTATTAAAATTTGGGTTTATGGTGTTTGTTGCATTGCACGAAGTGCATCGTTTCTTTGGGAACCCTTGGGACATTTTTACGAAGTCTGAGTCAATGCATTAGCGTCCTAGGATTGTTCTCGAGGTGTTGCTCATGCTTCGTACAATCGGTTTGTGTGGTTCAAGTCACCAAAGTCGTGGAATGCAGATTACTCGGCGCCCGAGCGGTAAGAATTTACCGCCCGAGCGCCACCTTCACTGTCGGGGCCAAATTCTTCGAAGGCTCGGTGCCCGAGCGGTAATTTCTTACCGCCCGAGCGCCACCCCTTCTGTCCAAATGTGTTGTTCTTGCTTCTTTTCAAGTTTTAAATAGTAAGTGTACGTCTTTTATTCTTGGAGAATGTTCACACATCTTTTAGGGATCGTTCGGGGTTCAACGTCGTGGTTTAGTACATTGATTTAAATGAGGTCAATTTCCGAGTGTGTTAGAACGTCCTAGTTATCTATGGAGATTGATGGTGAGCATGTGTACCTACGTCTAAGTTATGCAAGTTAAGTATGTGAATTCATGTTAGTATGTGCAGCAACGGCCCCGATCGAAGTCCAATGAATCCCTCAACGTCGAGTAAGTATGTATGACTTGCAAAAAAATATTTTTAGTTTTGAGATATGCTAAATGTCTGGTGACCAAATTATGTTTAGGATTGGAAAGCGTTAAATTATGAACGGGGACCAATCCGCCCGTTAAATTATGAACGGGTTAGATCGAGGTAGGAAAGCGTTAAATTATGAACGGGGACCAACCAGCCCATTAAATTATGAATGGGGATCTCATGTATGTGGCAATGGATACGTCCCTGTCAGCCCAGTACTGTGGTTTAGTCTGATCAGGCGAATTATGTTATGGGTCACTTGCTTTGAAATATTCTCTACGCAAAAATGATGAAGTTAAGTATGTTCTAGTATGTTTAAGTATGCAAGCATGTTAAAGAAAAGTTTTATGTTGATGGCACGTCTATGTATGTATGTACATATGTTCAAGCTTTTGATATGCAAGTTAAAGTTTTAAGTATGTAAGCACTATTTTGAAGTTGCATGTGGTTTTATTACGTATTATTCGTTACTTCCGGTTTATATGTGTCGAGTCTTTAGACTCACTAGACTTGATCGATGCAGGTGAGGATGTTCATGAGGAGACAGGAGGTGGGGATCAAGGAGCAGGCTTGGACTGAGCGGAAGGCTAGACCCGAGGACCGCCCACGTTATTTTAAGATTTTAAGCATGAAAATATTAATACTCTGATTTTATGTTTTGTTGCAAGATGTTTTGAGCAAGCTTTTCGTTTAGCAAAATTTTATTGGTGATGGATGATTTCAAAGATATATTTTTTTTTATGCACGATGAGTTGACGACCGTATGGATGTTTACATTTAAGAAAATTTTTGATTTTTCCGCAAATAAAAAGTAGTAAATGTACGGTACGCCACAGGCTCGTAGCTGAGTTAATGCGAAGGATTAGCTAGATACTTTCTCAGCATCGAGACATGGAACACATCATGTACCTCGGCCAGACTCGGCGGAAGGGCAACACGATAAGCTAGTGTCCCAACTCTATCAAGAATCTCGAACGGTCCAATAAACCTCGGAATCAGCTTGACCCAAATCTCATAACACCCTTCATAGGTGCTATATTTACAAAAACGTGATCACCTATGGCAAACTCGAGATCTCTCCTCCTTTTGTCAGCATAGCTCTTTTGACGACTCTGGGCGGTCTTCATTCTGTCTCGAATCTTGACCACCACATCTGCAGTCTGCTGAACAATCTCTAGACCAAGTTCTGCTCTTTCACCGACTTCATCCTAATGAATCGATGATCTGCACTTCCTTCCGTACAATGCCTCGTATGGAGTCATACCTATAGACGATTGGAAACTGTTGTTGTAGGTAAACTCCACTAGAGGTAGCTTAGACTCCCAAGTCCCATGGAAATCTATTATACAGTGTCGCAATAAATCTTCCAAAATCTTAATCACTAGCTCAGACTGGCCATCTGTCTGAGGGTGAAAAGCTGTACTGAAAAGTAACTTCGTCCCCATGACTGCATGTAGGCTCTTCCAAAAGAACGATGTGAATCTCGGATCCCTGTCGGACACAATAGAAACTGTGATTCCGTGCAACCGGACTATCTCCCCGATATAAAGCTCCGCATATTCCTTCATGGAGAAATTCGTCTTCACTGGCAGGAAGTGCGCTGACTTAGTGAGTCGATCCACTATAACCCAAATAGAATTGAATCCTCTGACTGACTTTGGCAACCCAATGACGAAGTCCATGGTGATATTCTCCCATTTCCACTCGGGGATAGGGAGCGGCTTAAGCATTCCTGCTGGCCTCTGATGTTCCGCTTTCACGTGTTGGCAAGTAAGGCATTTTGATACGCATCGGCAGATGTCTCTCTTCATGCCTGGCAACCAAAACAGGACCTGTAAGTCCATGTACATCTTGGTACCTCCGGGATAGATGGAATACGGAGATGTATGTGCCTCTGACAAGATATCCTCTCTGATGGAATCAACATTAGGCACCCGCATTCTATCTCTGTATTTCACAATACCATCTGACACTGTGTAGATCACACTGCCCTTAGCTTCATCCTTCAGTCTCAATTTCTGCAACTACTCATCTGAAGACTGACCTCTACGGATTCTGTCTAGCACAAAAGACTAGACTGTCAGATTAGAGAGCTTAGGAGTTCTGCCCTTATGATAAACGTTTCAGTTAGTATCAGAGCAAGGTTCCTGTAAAGGGTAACGCCACCGCCAGCTTCTACAGCTCAGTCTTCAAGTCTCAAGTCAGTGAGTTTTAAAGGTTTAAATTGTTTTGAAATTTTATGATATCACCTGCATGTTTACATGATATATGATTCACAGTACATGTTTATCTGTCGTTATGTTTTGAGATTAGATGCTTTAAAATTTTGATGCATGTTACGACATGAAATGAAAAATTATATGATTTTCATGCATGATGGCTTTGTGGAGGAATTGGACATGATTAAGAATTTGGCTATTCTGCGTTAGGAAAAGTTGAAAATGATTTGCCTATATTAATTTTTTGTTAGTAAGTACTGATGTTCTACTATTTGGGTCATAAGTTAGTCATGAAGATAATGAATACTTTTGGGACTTGTAGATTTTCTAAGAAATTACTGATGGTTTATGGTTAATACTTGAGTTAATTATTGATGATTTCATATAAAGAATAATGATTCGAAGACTACAACAATCTGTAGAAGTATAAAAATAAAATGTAGAATTTATTTAGGATATATACACTACCTAGTTGGATTTAAGGATTGAATTGCATGAATTTAAAATTTTAAGGACCTAACTGTATTAACCAATAATTTGAGTACCTAAGTGCAAAAATAAAAATTCTAGGACAATATTTTCGAATTTTCTGAATTTTTGCGATTAAATTTTGAGTTTCGAGAATTTTAAGGTTTAATGGGGCTGAATTCCAAAATATTATGGGGACAAAATGCAAATTTCGAAGAGTTAGAGGGCCAAAAATGTAATTTTCGAGAACAACAAGGGCCAAATTGCATATTTCGGAAATTTTTGGGGATTAAGTTCGAAACTTTTAAGGAACACTTGGGTTAAATCAATAATTCTTCGAGATTATGGGAATTAATTTCGGGTTCAATAAGTTAAAAATTATTGAACTTTATGTTACGAGAATCCCATAAAGTGGAATTAGGAATGACAAAACTTATGGGTAATTGTTGGATTCTCGATATTATGGATAAATTGGATAATTTTCGAGAAAATTAAGAATTAATTTTGTAATTTTTAAGAAATTTTGGGACTGGTCTAGCAGTAAGTGATAATCGAATATTTTAAGTGATAGGAATTTTCGATGATTTAAGCTTGAAGAGATAATTAGAACCTTGAAATATCTGGGTTATAATGTTATAAGGAATGATAATCAAGGACATTGTAGGATGAATCAATCTTGAGATTGCAAATTTAAGCGTTAGTGAAATAATGTTGTTGCAAATTAAGAATTTAAAGTGATGACAATTTAAGGTAAAGTTAATCAGTTAGTTAAGTTATAAGAGTAGACATTGAGTTAACGAATTTTTGGAAACTTAAGTTTGATGTATCATAAGTTTTAGTCATGATTTTAATAGTAAGGACTATACATTTGCTGGAATTTAATTTTTCTATAAAGTTGGGTATGTTTGATGGTTAGGTTAATCGATAGACGCATGTAAGAATTGAGGTAGACACCTTGTTTTGAGAAATTTTTGAAAGTCATTAAGAAACTTGGAACTGAGCGGATATGTGTGTTGGAGTTATACTATTTATTAATACTTGGCTTGAGTAAGTTTGAATTCAAGTTTATGAGATAAGTGTTTATACGGAATTTTTGGGTAAAATAAAAATAAAACGAAATTAGTTGTGTTCAACATAGGTTTTCAATGAACGAATATTAAGATTTGTATCGAGTAAGAAATCTAAAATATTGATATGGGGATTCTAGAACTCTACGGGTTTTAAGTGAAGTTGATTTATTAAAGTTAGTCTAAGGCTACCATGGGATAATTTATTATGTTTTATACGCTAGTACTAATTAAGTATTAAGAATACGTAAGAATGCGACATTTGTTTCAAAGATGAAATTCCAAGGGTCTTAAGCCTCAACTATATTGTAATTGAAAAGAAAATAGTTTAAGCATGTAATTGGTGCTTGAAGGGCTTTAATATATAGGTAGAATATCGATATTGTATAATTGAGTTTTATGGATTAACGTTACTCGAGGTTTATGATTTGCAACAATTTTACATTCGGGATGTACTTGTAAATAGTAAGTTACGTAAGTATGGTGTCGTAAGATAAATATTCGATTCAAGGATCTTAAAATAATATTATTATGGGGTTGAGATAATGTTTAACCACTACAAGAAAACTGGTTTTTTGCGGCATGACAATTAACGGCATGCATTAAAAGCACGCCGTTAATGTAATTTTTAAGGGCGTGCTTTAAAATGCACGCCGTTAATGTGGTTGCACCTTACACCAACCACGACGTGCAGAACAAAAACGATGTAAATATATTTATCAACGACGTACTGGAAAGTGTGCTTTTAAAGTCATTTGTTTCAACGGAGTGCATTTAGTAAGCTGTAAAAAATAATATTTACCGCACACAATGCATGCCGTGAGTAATAGCAATAAAATTAGTCATTTACAAAATTAGTCATTTACAATTGAGAAGGCGCCAAATCCCCAAATATTAATCGCGGCTCTCTTTATTTTTTTCCCGATCAAAACCCTCAATCTTCTTCTCTTTTTCCCATCTTCCTCTCATCGTTCCTGCAGATCCAAACCCTCAATATTCTTCTCTTTTTCCCATCTTCCTCTTATCGTTCCTGCAGATCCAAACCCTCAATCTTTTTCTCTTTTTCCCATCGTTCATCGCCAAATCCTCAATCATCGTCCCTGCAGGTGTGCTTGTTTATGTAATACGGTTGTGCTTGTTCATGGGTGTGCTTGTTTGTGCGAGTGTTCTGGTAATACGGGTGTGTTTTCGTTTCTTGAATGCATTAATTTAGTATTTAATTCAAATAATTTCCAGTTTAGGATGTTTCACATTTAAAGTATTTGGAATGTAGTGGTTTGGAGATGGGCTGTTTATGATATTATTCTTTTGTAGAAAATCCAATGTTCGCGATTTTAATAGCACCGATGGTGAGACGAAAAGGACTGTGTAACCTCATTGATGGTTTTTGTTTATGCACCTTGCTTGGAGAATCATAATTTCGTTGCTCGTATTGTCTGTTGTGTATCAGTCAGGGCCTCCTGTTTATGTTTGTGTTTCACTTCATCTATGCAGATGAATGATAAGTGTGTATTTAATCTTTTTTGGCTTTATTTAAGGATCATAAATCATTCATCTATATGTCATTTGGAAGAAAATGTTTGGACCAATAACGTCTGCGTTTCAGTTGTCCACAACTCTTGTAAAGATTGTAGATGTTTAGATTGTTTGATTGATTAGTGCGATTTGGTGTACTTTATAAGGTTTTAAAAATCAGTGGCGTATAAAATAGACTGAATTTTGTCGGTATTTTTCACCCCCGATCGTTCTCTTTAGATCCTTGGTGTAGAAACACTGAAGAGAGACTGTTACTGGAGTCAGCTTGGATTAACTGTACTCTTTATCCTAAAGATGTATCAATTGCAGGAGTAGATGGAAGGCATCTTACCAACAGTTACAGATTAGTTAGTAGTTTTGAAACTTTTGGGGGCCAACTCATTTTTCCACTCGTTTCAGTATGAATTTCTGGTTAATTTGCCGAAATTATTAGTGTTCAAGGCTTGTTTTATCCTCCATTATATAGTTTAACTCATGGCCTCATTGTTTGTTCTCTTATGTGACTTGTTGAGGACCAACTGTAACTGTCTATATGAATCTGAATTATTTATTTTTGGTAATAATTGATGTCTTGCTTTTCAATCTTTCAAGAACTGGAGAACTTGCATGAGTTAAGCCCCGTGTAATGGCCAACCATGAATTCATTTGAAGAATTTAATTCTATACTCGAAGAAAACTAATGTGTGAAAAGTTTAATGGGGTTTTTGTTATGTTTGTATGGGAAAACACTCCCCGTGAGTTCAATATATATCGAGACTCACATTTCTGTTCTTCTATTTTATATGCCACTGATTTTTATACTCCACAACTTAAGCGTCCCTTAGTTTGTGTGTTTCTCTTCTTTTTTTCTCAAGTGACACAAAAATTATGGCTTTTCGATCAATTGCTTTGTTTGCTTGCATTATAGTTCTAGTTCAACTCGTGGCAGCGCATAAGATCAACGGGAACAAGCTGCTCTCCCAGAAACACAGGTTCCATTTTTTTTATTTCATACTTTTTGCTGATTTATGATTATTTAATTAAATTTTTTGGTGTAAATGAAATTTATTATTATAAAAGAGAAAAATGTTTCGGGACAACATTAGATTCCTAGATTTGGTTTTACTGTGAAAATTAGATGCATTCTTTTGCACGTAAGTTAATTTTTTGTCAATCGACAACATCAGTAGCTTATTTAATCTATTTTTGAGACATTCTTTTTTATAAAAATATAAGTGTTTGTTAATTTCAACTTCGATAAATTTTTTCTGCTGATACAATTATTACTGGTATAATTAACGAAATCTTATTAAAAATATAAGTATTTTATAACAAACCTTTCATTTTCGCAAAATACTATAACATATTCAAATTGTTGAAACCCTATCTACTATTTTTTCTTTCTATGGACTCCACATGTGAAGATGAACATAAAACATTCCTTAGGTAATGTCTAGCGCATGTATAATCTCATTAATATGACTCCACCACCTAATGGCCAATTAATGATGCATGTTATTGATAGAATTTATTTTTCTTATCATAAAAAAATAAAAAAAAAGACATAAAAAATAAGCATTCCTTTCATTTTTTTGATTCGCAATATTAATTGTCTTTTTGAAAAATCACATTTCTTGGTGCTGGTGCTATTCGTTTTCCATATATTAAGTGTATTGCTTGATGAATCTTTAGGTTCTAAATTTTGTATTATTGGTCTTGAATTTATGTGGCTAATATTGGAGCTAGATTACAGGTAAATTTTATTTTGGATTTGAATTAAATCTACTTTAACAGTTTTGTGGCTAGTTTTTAATATTTATGGCAGAAGTTGAGGTTATATTTTTATTCGTTTTCTCATTTTATTTATAAAGTAATGAAAATTATTTGAAGTCGTATATTAATTTGAATGTTAAGGTTTGGGTCATTTACGAAATGGACAAAGAATGGATTCATTTGCCTTCAAGACTTTTACCCGAGTATGAAGATGGGGTTCAAAAATTTCTTGCACAAGCCAAGGACTACGAAGAGTCTAGTGTAAAAACATCAAGGCACGCCATGTATCTCTTTTTCTCATCATTTACACCAATTATATGCTGATATATATTTACTTGCTCGAGGAATCCCTTAATCTATCATGTGGTTTCATTTGTGTAAAGTTTTGACATGAAAAGTGCTTCCTTCTGTTACAAACTCATGTTTCTTAATTTGGTGTAAGGGGCTGCCGAGTTTTGTTGTCAAGGGGCTGTTCACGTTGAAAATAATGGTGTCAAAGAGCTGGAGTATGACGAGAGGTAAGATTATTCATAGGCAGAAGGGTTCAACTTGTTTGCTTGAGTTATGTGTGGCTAAATCGGAAGAGTTGGGTGTGCCGGCTGTGCAAAGGTCATCCCTAGACCTGGACCAGACCCTTGTGGGTCTGAGCCGTGGCCTAGGGTGGCTCGAACATGGCTGGATTTAGTGGAGTAGTCGATAGAGGGTGAGTAAGTCAAGGTGGTCGCGGGTTGAGGTTCTTTTGTTGACTCTCGGCTGTCGGCGTGTTGAAGCATGCATGGGGCTGTGAGCTTGGGTTAGGTCGGTCCAAGAAGGTCCTAAGGTGGGCTAAGAAGGGTTGGTCAAAAGCTAGTCCGAGCCGGTAGGGCCTAGGGTAGAGAATTGGCAAGTTTAGTGCACTGGGGTTTGAATATGTTTTGTGCAAAAAATTCCAGCAACATTTGGGGCTTCTCTCTACGTCCTAACTGGTCTGAAATAAGTGGGTTAGAGGCTGGTCATGGAGGTTTGAGTCATGGTTCGAGTTAGGAAAAATTTTGTTATGTTTCAGGTTGATTCGGGTTAAACCGGGATTTCGGTCCAAGTCTTAAAACCGGGACTTTGGCCCTGAGCACAAATTTATCATGCTTTTAAATTTTAATGCATCATGATCACTATTTTTATGAGGTTACGAAAGTTACGTTGCATGCTTGATTTTAAGAAAATTTACGCTTATGCATGATTTTGTTAAATGATGATGCTTTGAAGGGTGGAAATTAGTTGTGATTAACAATGTATATGTAAATGCTTAAGATGTATATGTAAATGCTGATGATGAGGCTTAGACACAGTGGATGGGTAATACTGTCGCTAATGTCCGATAGCCGCCGGGTACCACGGTTTCATGTAGATGAATCCATCGTATAATGATGAATGATGATATGAAAGTCACAAATAATGAACTGAATTCATTAAAAGAAATGATTTTTAAGTATATGATGATGCGATGAGTTGTTATGACATGTTATGATTTCATATGACACGTTTACATTTACGTTTTTTAAGTTCATGAAATATATATTGATTACAATATTTTTCACTGCTGTGTGCCATGTATATGTACTTGCTATTAACATTACAGGTGTGTTGAGTCTTTAGACTCGCTAGGTGTGAATAATGCAGGTGAGCTTATTGATGTGGAGGCTGGAGGTGATGATGACTGAACGGACGGAGCTGGTGGCGCACGTTAACCCGAGGACTTTGTATTCTTTCGCAATAATATGATTTTATGGGAACACATTTAAACAGTTTTTAATTGATTGATGAATTTATTTTGTTGAGTGTTTTTGACAGATTTTTATATGTTGGACGTTTTATATTTTTAAACGGTAAATTGTTTACGTTGGTTACTCTTTTCATAATTTTAACTGTAGTTTTTTTTTTATTCTGTAGTGGGATGATTTTACAAAATGTATGCTTTCGAATTTTATGGTTTTATATGGGCATGGTTTCGGCCATAGCATAAAAAAAAAAGTGTTCAGTAGAATTTTAAAATGCGTAGAAGTTTCATATTGCATGCATTTAAATCAAGTTTTAAAAAAAAATTAGTAGATGTTTCATAAATAAGCATGACATGTAACTCTTTCAAAAATTTGATTTAAAAATGATAAAGAAAAATGATCTTTTTTAATGACATCATTCAATTTTTTTTAATCAATACATATACGCCAATTAGAATGGACTCGACTTGTTAACAATTCACCTTTGTCATTTTTATCTCCGTAACGCCATATATTTTTGGAATTACTCGTGTTGGATTATTAGCAATCATGGGCACAAAATGACACCCTTGCTCAAACTTTCTCACAAACTCTGCCACTGTGCGGTCTCCTTGCCTCAGCATCATAAACTCCCTAGTCAGTCGGAAGCGGACATCATCTGTGAAGTACTTCGAGTAGAATACTTCCTTGAAGCCCTCCCATGTAAGGGTCTTAAGGTTCATCGTCATTGACACTCTTTTCCATCATAGTCTAGCATCATCTTTCAGCACGTAGGTGGCACATCTGACTCTATCGGCTTCCTGCAATTTCATAAAGGTAAACATCACCTCTATGGACATAATTCATCCTTCTGCTACCATAGGATTTGTCCTCCCCACAACGTCCACGGGGTTCGTTTTGCGAAAGCGCTCGTAAACTGCTTTCAGCCTCATCCTCCTTCCCACCTCGGCACT
This sequence comes from Primulina huaijiensis, assembly GCF_012295235.1. Classification (NCBI taxonomy): domain Eukaryota; kingdom Viridiplantae; phylum Streptophyta; class Magnoliopsida; order Lamiales; family Gesneriaceae; genus Primulina; species Primulina huaijiensis. Next base: position 15,039,975 of record NC_133308.1, read on the forward strand.
GTTACCAGCGAACTGGTCATTCATGCATTAATTTGTGGGCCACCGATCAATAATTAAATTTTTTTTTTCCATCACTCATCTTTTGCCGACTATCTAATCTAACTACAAAATGGTTTTATTAAAGTAAATTGTATGTGAGATTTATTCTATATTTTATTGAACAATACTCCTAATGCACATATAATTTATATTTGGTTAATTGCACAATTGCTTTAAGTTAGAAAAATGGCTGAAAGGACTCTTACTAGTCATAATTTGAACTGGGTCAAGCCTGCAAGCATCCGAGTCTAATGATTTGGTGGTGAATGTGGAGGGGAAGTAGCCCTTTCTTCCTCATGATCCCCACGATCTTGATCAACCACACGTTTGGGAGGTATACTGTTCCACAATCCAACCCAATATGTAACCAACATGCATGACAATAATATTCATATAACATACTAAATGTGATTCAAAACTTAAACACGTCATTAAAGAAACTCACACTTTAATACTTTTTACATTTAAAAATCGTAAAAACATACAAACTTGAGGCGTGACTTCCTAAAATTCTCGTAATCGGCAGTAGGCACAACCCTTTATCACGACCTTGCTCTGATACCAATAGTAACAGTTCATACATACTTTACTACTTGAAATTTCGAAAAATAAAATTTTTCTATTTATTTAAATCCATAATTCTTAGCTTTTAAACTTACTAAATATTTAATCAACATTTTCGAAGATTTCAGTAACTAAACCTAAGATATTCGAAAAGTAAAAAAAATTAAACAATTCCAATATTTATTATTTTTAGGTCTAAAAATTATTTGCCTTAGACATCCTTAAAATATTTTAAAACGAACCTAATAATAACTTGTTTATAAAGCAAGTAATAAAATAAATTCGAATAATAAATAAATTTTAACGTGCATAAAGACTCATAATGTCACACCCTTACTCTATACTTAGCATAATTACCATAATAAAAATAGGGTTTGACTGATATAACTGTAGTATGAAGCAAATCAAACAAGGGCATCACTTTGACGGTTTATAAAAATTTCGGCATGATGTCCCTACATTCTTGTAAAAACCAAAAACTCAACTCAATCATCAACATCAACACATATATATAATCGTATTCTTACATACAAACATATTCTGTATCATCATACACCTAGACATAAACATTGTAAAACTTGTTTCAAACCCTGACATATTTTCGTACAATACGTATGCGGAAGCTATACAATAAGAAATTCCGGTTCTTGTCGAGGTAAGGCACGTCACAAGCATCCATTGGCGAACCGGCATCCTATATATCCTCACTACCTGAACCTGTAATACATGAGCTACGTGAGTTTATAAAACTCAATAAGTTGGCACTTGTATGTATCAATATGCATCGAAGGAACATACGTATCAAGTCGTGACAACAATGAATCTTTAAACCATGTCATATCATAGCATATATTCATGTTCATTTTTGTACTTGAGCCTCATTAGTTGACCTGTACTACCGTGCTTGCTTTATTATATAGCTACTACTGTGTTTGACGTCAGGGAGCAACCTTTGGCAACCCCACGCCCCATGAACATATATTGGCCAATAGGTTTGGTGGACTTAAAACCACCCATGATGTCAACAAGCTCTATACCATGTAAAAATCAGTCATTTTCTTTTCATGTTCATGTTCATGTTCATGTTTATAACATAGCACCCATCATCAATATCCATGAGTTTCTTACATATTTAATACATAACAATGGAATATGGTGCTATTTTTTCATCAATAAAGATACTAACAATGTACATATATCAATAATCAATGGGAAGTACTTGAAATGATAATATTACTCATGTATTAGTTCAAAAACATGCCAACTTACAGTTCAAGCGTAAGAACAATGGTTTGAGACGATGTTTCTCGTTCCTATGCTGTCAAACATATCAATAATTCAATTACTATGTCTATTCTATGTGAAGTTTGCTCCTCTACATTTATAATAACAAAAAGAGATGAAAACTTACCCCGTTATGAAGTTCTTGTGATGGAGAACTAAGTTCTTACCTCAAAGTGATGAAAGGAATGAAGAAGAGAGCTTTGGTGGAAGATTTCGAAGTTTTCTCTCGAGTTCTTGCTGCTAAGGAAAGGAAATAACTCATAAAATGGCTTAGAAAATCGATACTTATCTTTTCTCATGCAAGACGACGCTCGGGCGGTCATTTTTTACCGCCCGGGCGCGGAATGTTCTTTAAAAATACTGAGCTTGAAATGCACCGACGCTCGGGCGGTCATTTTCTACCGCTCGAGCGCCACATGTTCTGCCTCTGCGCACTACTTCGTCAACGATCGCTCCAGAAATGGCTCTTCCGTTCATAATCTGAAAAAGTGGTAAACATGAAAGTTGTAGCTCTATGTATTGCCTTGAATCTCCAACTAGTTTCAGGTCATTTGGAGGTCTGAGTAAAAAGTTATTTCAAATCTCATAACATGTGTCAGTGAGAGAATGACGGTATACACGACACATTTTGGGGCACTTTTGGCTTGTCTTCCACAATGATTTGGATAAAACCCAAAACATGAAAGTTGTTGTATTATATCTTAGCTTTCTAATGGTTATGACCTCACTCAATTTGGATCAATATTCAAATCATTATGCTAAATCTCGTAAAAATTACCACAATTTCATCTCATTTCCTATCTACTTCATAACACTATTTCTACCTACACATCTTACTATAACTATTTAGACATATTTTCATTCTCAATACACCATGAACAATATAAAAGTCATGTTCAATCTCAATATTGATACCTCAATCAATATGTAAAACATAATGAGCTAAATAACTATCTATAATGACATAAACGTATTACTAATCATTTGTACGAGTAACCGGGCATTACAATTCTCCCCTACTTCAAAGAATTTCGTCCTCGAAATTTGACATACCATATAGTTCAGGATATCTCTGTTGGATCTCGTCTTCTCGCTCCCAAGTTGCTTCTTCAATTGCATGATTACGCCATAATAATTTCACCAAGGGTATTTTCTTGCCTCGTAACACTTTTGATTTCCTGTCGAGGATTTGAACCGGTTGTTCTTCATATGAGAGATTCGATGCAAGCTCCAACGGTTCGTAATGAAAAACATGAGAAGGATTGGCTAAATACTTTCGTAGCAAGGAAACATGAAAACCATTATAAACGTTTGATAAACTCGGTGGTAATGCAACTCGGTAGGCTCTGTCTCCTATTCTTTCCAAGATTTCAAATGGACCAATATATCTTGGACTCAATTTTCCTTTCTTACCAAAACGTAATATGCCCTTCAATGGTGATATCTTTACAAATACATGGTCACCAACCTGAAATTCCAATCGTCGACGTCGCATATCAGCATAGCTTTTTTGCCGACTCTGGGCAGTGTGCATTCTTTCTCTGATCTTGGTCACCAATTCGGCTGTCTGTTGTACCAATTCAGGGCCTAATAACTTTCTTTCTCCAACTTCATCCCAATGTACTGGAGATCAACATTTTCTACCATATAATGCAGTATATGGTGCCATTCCAATGCTTGACTGATAGATATTGTTGTAGGTAAATTCAGCCAATGGTAGTTTACTGTCCCAACTGCCTGGAAAATCAATAGTACAGGCCCTCAACATATCTTCTAAGATCTGATTTACTCGTTCTGATTGTCCATCAGTTTGAGAGTGAAATGCTGTACTGAATGCCAATCGAGTTCCCATAGCATGATGTAAACTTTTCCAAAATGCAGACGTAAATTTGGGATCTCTATAAGATACAATGGACACTGGGATGACATGAAGCCTCACTATCTTCTTGATATATTCTTCAGCATATTGATTCATTGTATATGTGGTTTTCACTGGAAGAAAGTGAGCTGATTTCGTAAGTCGATCCACAATAACCCATATAGCATTGAATCCTCTTTGTGTTCTTGGCAAACCAAGGATCAAATCCATTGTAATATGCTCCCATTTCCATTCAGGAATAGGCAATGGTTTCAAGAGTCCTGCTGGTCTTTGATGTTCAGTCTTGACCTGTTGACATGTTAGACATTGTGCAACAAATTGAGCAATGTCCTTTTTCATACATGGCCACCAAAATAATGGTTTCAAATCTTTGTACATTATTGTGCCTCTTGGATGGATTGAGTAGGTGTTAGCATGTGCATCAATAAGAATGTCGGTCCTGATTGTTCCTTGTTTCGGCACGCACCATCTATCTCGATATGTCCATATTCCTCCCCCATTCAACTCAAAGTTCAAATTTCCTTTTTCTTTATCTCGCTGCCTCTGTTGTTGTAATTCATTATCTGTACTTTGTTCGGCCTTAATTTTGTCTGCAAGTGTTGGTCGAACCATGAGAGATGATAACTGAATTGCAGCTCCTTTGGAATAACATCAAGCTTCAAGTACTGCAAATCCCATAAAATTTGTTCTTGTACTTGCATTGTGGCAATAGAACTGAATTTTCGACTTAAAGCGTCTGCAACAACATTGGCTTTACCTGGATGATAATTAATAACACAATCGTAATCCTTCACCAATTCCAACCAACGTCGTTGTCTCATATTTAGTTCTTTTTGCGTGAATAAATATTTCAAACTCTTGTGGTCCGTGTAAATTTCACACCGTTCACCATACAGATAATGGCGCCATATTTTCAACACAAATACCACTTCTGCCAATTCTAAATCATGTGTGGGATAGTTCTTTTCATATTCTTTCAATTGTCTTGAGGCATAAGCAATGACCTTTCCGTGTTGCATCAAGACTGGTCCTAAACCATGTTTTGAAGCATCACTGTATACTACGAAATCTCCTGATCCTTCTGGAATAGCAAGGACCGGTGCTGAGGTCAATTTTGTCTTTAATTCTTGGAAACTGTGATCACATGCTTCATTCCATACAAATTTCACATTCTTTCGTGTTAACGCAGTCAAAGGCAATGCTATCTTAGAAAATCCCGCTATAAACCGACGGTAATAACCAGCTAGCCCAAGAAAACTACGTACCTCGGTAACAGTGGTAGGTCGTAGCCAGTTATTAATAGCTTCAATCTTAATTGGATCCACTGATATGCCTTCTTTTGAAATGATATGACCCAAGAATGATACTTGTTCAAGCCAAAATTCGCATTTCTTCCATTTGGCATATAATTGTTTATCTTTCAAAGTTTGCAAAACTAATTGCAAATGTTCTCGATGATCCTCTACAGTTCGTGATTAGATGAGAATATCATCTATAAACACAATCACGAACTTGTCTAAAAATGGCTTGAAAATTTTGTTCATCAAATTCATAAAAGCAGCTGGTGCATTTGTTAGTCCAAATGGCATTACAAGAAATTCATAATGCCCGTACCTGGTTCGGAAGGCAGTCTTTGAGATATCATCTGATTTCACTTTTAGTTGATGATAGCCTGATCGTAAATCAATCTTCGAAAAGATGGCAGCTCCTTGTAATTGATCAAACAACATCTGTATCTTTTAACTCACAAATAGGTGGATCAATAGTTAACGCAGATGCTAAATATCCTTGACACCCCTTCTGTAGTAATTTACAAGCTTTCATACAAGAGATTATCCGAAGAGGTAAGGTGTAACGCCCCGAAAATTTAAAGGTCCACGCGAACCACATGCATTTGAGTTATTAAATTCTTTGTATTTTAATTAAATGTTTTAATTGCATAAATTAATTATGTTGTGCATATTCGCATGTTTAAAATATATTTTTCTACATTATTGCATTAAAATGTATTTTTAAAGGTTATTCGAGTTGCGATCGAGGAACGGAGACCGAGGGCTGGAAAAAATGTAAAATATTTTTATTAAATAATTGTTTTTAATTATTTAAAATATGTGATGATTTTTCTTATTTTTGAAAATAAGGGGTTTTGAGGTGATTTTATACGTCAGGACGTAAATTTTATCGGTGTTGGTTTTTTCAACAAAATGCGAACATTTTGGAAACCCGGCTAATAAATTCACAAAATTTATCAAACAAAATTATTTTTAATATTTTAATTAAACACTAATGGGCTAAATGGGTCTAATTAATATGGTTAATGGGTCAAAGATTTGATTAGTGTCTAATTAACTATTTAATGGGTAAAATAAATCCCATAACCTTCCATATGCACGCCTCCACCCAAGCACACAAATTCAGAACTCTTTTCCACCCCAAAAACACACGGCACACACATATTAATTGGAGGAAAGTTCAAAAGTTTGAGGAAAATTCAGCAAGCCTCACCGCCGTCGTCCCTCGAATCGCCGCAACGTTTTCGTGCGTTAAATACGCAAATGCACGCCATATTTCTTTCCTTCAACCATCTATCACACCATAGTATTTTATTTAATTGAATTTTGCATGAAAAACAAGTGACTTTTTATTTATTTTTCGTTTATACATGATCATGGATTTTTAAGGCTTGAGTTTTGTTTCAAAATCATGTTTGTATGATGGAAAAGGGACTGCCATGAGTTAGGATATGATCAAGCATGTTTTTACACAAGTTTAGGGTCCTAAGCACTCACACGAAACGCTGCACAAAAAAAAAATAAACAGAAACGTTAAGCTGGAACAAGGGAAGAGGGCGTGAGGTTGTTTTGGGTTTTGTAAGATGCAGGGTTCGGTTGTTTTGCATGGTCCCTTGGGGCTTGGTCAGGGCTGGCTGGGGCTCAAGTAGGGTTGGGGGAGAGGGCCTGGTTGAGTCCTAGAGGGCTAGGACGCTCGCAGCCAGGCTAGGGAAGAGTCCACGCTGCATAGGACTCTTCCCGTAGGGAGTCGGTGATCGGCCAAGAATTTCAGGGGGGTGGCTCGGTTGAGGGCTGGGCTAGGTGGTCTAGATGGTGCTTTAAGATGGTCCAGTGAGGGTTTGGTAGGGCTGGGCTCGGTGGTAGCCTGAGTAAGAACCTCCACGAAGAATATATCAGCAGTAGCGTGAGGGATGCTTTGGGCGAGGCTGCTGTCCTTTGGTTCAGGGGCTTCGCTGTTGCGTTCTAGGGAGTGGGCTGGTCTGGGTCGAGTCTGGCCATGGTCCAGGGATGTCTAGGGTCAGGTGGGCTCGGTGGTTAAGGGCTGGAAGAGTTCTAGACTAGGTAGGAGTTCTATTGTTCATGGGAGACACACACACACGAGCAGAATTTTTTGGGGCAAGTTTAAGTAGGTATTTGAGCGAGCCAGGGCTGGTTCAGGGGCTTGGGCTTGGTCAAGAGGGTCCCTAGGTTGGTTGGCTAGGTTTTGGCTCAAGGTGGCTCGTGCGTGGCTCGAGTAAATCAGGAGATGGCTCGGTATGTTCGTATGTGTGTCAACTTCGAGATTTAAGAACTAAAAAGTGAATCCATGGGTCCACGGGGGTGTCTCATGACTTGGAAGGGTAGAATACATCTTAAAAATGTTATGTTAAAAATTTGGGATCAAAATAACGAGTTTTGGATTTATTCGGAATTTAATCGCCGCACGAAACGCTAATTAGTGAGTTAATTGAAACGCCTAGTTTTAAGCTTTATAAAATTATGAAAAATTATATTTAAGTTTAAATAATTATTATAAGTCTAATTTTTTTAATTCGGAAATTTTATATTAATGTTTGGTTTAATTCGGGATTAAAACGCAGTAATACGTCGTATTTAAAAACTAATTTGAAAGTCATCGATTTAAGCTAAATAAAAATATGAAAAAATTCATGTAAGCTTAAATAATTATTTGGGACATGTTAGAGTCAATGGAATTAAAAAAATGTCAAAAACGTGAAATTTTACGTCTAGGGTAAAACGGTCTTTTTACACCTAGAAATTAGTAAACGTCATGGCAGTGTCCTGAATGCTGTTTTATGTGCTAATATGATTATTTTTAATGATTATGAATGTTTATGAATTCTTATATGTTAATATGTCAATTTTAAATGTATATGGAATTTTTATGTTTATGGATTTTTATGTTAAAATGTTTATTTTAAATGTTTATTTTAAACGTTTATGATGTTAAAATGTTTATTTTAAAATGTTTATGGCTTTATATAATTTTTATAAGCTAAAACGTTTATTTTAAATGTTTATGGATTTTATGATTTAACATTGACATTTAAAAGATATGTTGCATGCTTGGTTTAAAAGAAAAACGATATTATATGCATATTTTTGTTAAGTGATGAAAATACGACATGTTGAAGGACGTGAAGGGATTGTGACTACTACATGTTGGAAATATCGTGAGGGTTATTGTCCCAGTGGGAGCCCGACGATCGTGTTTCCTTGGATACGGATACGAATACGAATATGTTAATACGTTGGCCAGGGCCCAGTTGACCGGTGAGAGTGTTGCTGGTGTCCCCCGCCGCCCAGTACTGTGGTTTCTTTAGATGGATCCATCGCCCATTAAGATTAAGAATACGAGTCACAATCACGATCTGAATTCAACATACACGAACATGAATATGAACATGAATATGAATATGGATATGAATATGGATATGGATATGAATATAAATATGTTTATGTTAATATGAAAATGTTTATGAAAAGTTTATGAAAATGTTTATGTTTAAAGAGGATGCATCATTATGAAAATGTTTTTATTTAAAGTTTATGCATCATGAAAATGGTTTTGTTTAAAATTTATGCATCTTCATGAAAACGATATTTTAAGTACAAGTATTTTTCACTGTTGTATGTGAACTGTATTACGTATTACTTGTTATCAAGGATATGACGTGTTGAGTCTTTAGACTCACTAGGTGTGATTGATGCAGGTGATTATGATGATTATGTTTATGGAGGTCTTGGTGGTTGATCTGACTGGACTGAAGATGCACATAACCCGAGGATCGACGCTAGTTTTCCGCACTAGTTATTATTTATGGTTTTAAGTTATGTTAAGATATTTTTACGACTTTTTATTTATGCTTTCGAGTGATTTTTGAGAGATTATAGTATGTGCTGTATTTCTCAAATATATAGTTGGTAGTTTTAGCTTTTTAAAATGGTTCTAAAATCTTTTTATGCAAATGTGTATGATTCGGCCGATGCTATGTAATGTAAAAAAAAAAAAATTCTAGCACGTTTTAAGAAAACGAATAAGCAGACGTTTCATAAGGATATACCTGCACTTGCTACTCTGAATGGTTCAGCTCCTATCGGCGCAAATTTGATCATCTTTATGCCACAGTCAATAGTAACTCTGTACTTCGAGAGCCAATCCATTCCCAATATCACATCAAAATCAGTCATCCTCAGAACTATCAAGTCAGCATACATTTGGTGGCCTTGGACATATATTGGACACCCTCGCACAATCTGATTTGTCTGTAATTCTTGCCCAAAAGGTAAGGCTATGGCGAGTTTTGCCTATGTTGTACTTGCTGTAGTGCCCAATCTCCTTACAAATGATTCCGAAATAAAGGAATGCGTGACTCCTGAATCTAGTAAAACAATAGCAATAATACCAAAAATCAACAACATACCAGTGATCATCGATGTATCCGCATCCACTTCCTTATTAGTCATGGAGAGAAGGCGTCCCTGTACTTTCTCAGAACTCCCTGGACAATTCCTGGCAAGATGCCCTGGCTTTTTACAACGATAACAAACATTGGAACCTTGCATACATTCCCCGTCATGAAGTTTGCCACATTTAGGACAAGGTGGTCTATCTTGTTCCTTACGTGGAGGGGGACCCTTGACACGAGGTTCCTCTGATCGAGTACCTTTACTATCAGTCTTTTTGCCTTGTCCTTTTCCTTGACTCTTTTGAAAGTACTGCTGCCTTCGTTGTTGTCTATCTCTGTCAATGTCTTGCTCATCCTGTTCTGCCATAAGTGCTCTTTCCACTATCTCTCCATATGTAACAACCTTCGACATCCGTACATCTCTTCTAATTTTCAGAGCGAAGTCCTCGCATGAAGTGTTCGCCCTTACTTGTGTCATCCCTTGCAATATATGGTACATATTGAACTCCAGCTTCAAATTGTTGTATGTATTCTGTCGTTGACATGGTTCCTTGCTTCCGGTTAAGGAAATCGCTGGCTTTCTTGGCTCGTACTTCTTTACTGAAATACTTGTTGTAAAATAAGGTTTTGAAAGTTTCCCATGTCAATGGTCCAACTGGTAATGCAACCCTTGCACTCTCCCACCATATTCTTGCATGTTTTGTTAATAAAAAGACGGCACAAGTTATTTTGTCAACATCTTCCATACGAAGGTAGGAGAAGATGGACTCCAATAACTTAATCCACTCTTCTGCTACTGCTGGATCGGTGCTTCCCATGAATTCAAGAGGATTCAGACGTCGAAAACGATCATACACATTAGTTTGAGCAGGTCCTTGTCTGGGGATCATGGCTTGTGCATATGCCTGCTCATGTGTAGTCCGTTGCATCTCCAGTAATTGCTGTATCTGCTCCCCATGGACTTTCGCTTGTTGGTGGAGCAGCTGAGCAAAATCATCTATAGGTCGTGGTGCACTGCCCTCACCTTCGACCGCTGGGGCTTTGCCCTTAGATGACTCTCCTTCATGTACCTTACGTTTAGGTGGCATCGTCGCTTATCTTGACCTACCTATAGGTCACGTAGAAACACATAACTTAGTATAAACTATGGGATACAAAGATACTTACTTGCCGAGTTCCCCATGTATGGATGAAGTGCAGTGTCTTCCCTGTCGAAGAACCGTGGGCTCTGATACCATTTAAAATATCACACCCTTACTCTATACTTAGCATAATTATCATAATCAAAATAAGGTTTGACTGATATAACTGTAGTATGAAGCAAATCAAACAAGGGGCATCACTTTGACGGTTTATAAAAATTTTGGCATGATGTCCCTACATTCTTGTAAAAACCAAAAACTCAACTCAAGCATCAACATCAACACATATATATAATCGTATTCTTACATACAAACATATTCTGTATCATCATACACCTAGACATAAACATTGTAAAACTTGTTTCAAACCCTGACATATGTTCGTACAATACATATGCGGAAGCTATACAATAAGAAGTCTTGGTTCTTGTCGAGGTAAAGCACGTCACAAGCATTCATTGGCGAACCGGCATCCTATATATCCTCATTACCTGAACCTGTAATACATGAGCTACGTGAGTTTATAAAACTCAATAAGTTGGCACTTGTATGTATCAATATGCATCGAAGGAACATACGTATCAAGTCGTGACAACAATGAATCTTTAAACCATGTCATATCATAGCATATATTCATGTTCATTTTTGTACTTGAGCCTCATTAGTTGACCTGTAATACCGTGCTTGCTTTATTATATAGCTACTACTGTGTTGGACATCAGGGAGCAACCTTTGACAACCCCACGCCCTATGAACATATATTGGCCAATAGGTTTGGTGGACTTAAAACCACTCATGATGTCAACAAGCTCTATACCATGTAAAAATCAGTCATTTTCCTTTCATGTTCATGTTCATAACATAGCACCCATCATCAATATCCATGAGTTTCTTACATATTTAATACATAACAATGGAATATGGTGCTATGTTTTCATCAATAAAGATACTAACAATGTACATATATAAATAATCAATGGGAAGTACTTGAAATCATAATATTACTCATGTATTACTACAAAAACATGCCAACTTACAGTCCAAGCGTAAGAACACTGGTTTGAGATGATGTTTCTCGTTCCTATGCTGTCAAACATATCAATAATTCAATTACTATATCTATTCTATGTGAAGTTTGCTCCTCTACATTTATAATAATCAAAAGAGATGAAAACTTACCCCCTTATGAAGTTCTTATGATGGAGAACTAAGTTCTTACCTCAAAGTGATGAAAGAAATGAAGAAGAGAGCTTTGGAGGAAGATTTCTATGTTTTCTCTCGAGTTCTTGCTGCTAAGGAAAGGAAATAACTGATAAAATGACTTAGAAAATTGATACTTATCTTTTCTCATGCAAGGCGGCGCTCGTGCGGTCATTTTTTACCACCCGAGCGCGGAATGTTCTGTAAAAATACTGAGCTTGAAATGCACCGGCGCTCGGGCGGTCATTTTCTACCGCTCGAGCGCCACATGTTCTGCCTCTGCGCACTACTTCGTCAACGATTGCTCCAGAAACGGCTCTTTCGTTCATAATCTGAAAAAGTGATAAACATAAAAGTTGTAGCTCTATGTCTTGGCTTGAATTTCCAACTAGTTTTAGGTCATTTGGAGGTCTGAGTAAAAGGTTATGCCCATTCTCCTAACATGTGTCAGTGAGGGAATGACGGTAAACACGACACACTTCGGGGCACTTTTGGCTTGTCTTCCACAATGATTTGGACAAAACCCAAAACATGAATGTTGTTGCATTATATCTTAGCTTTTTAATGGTTATGGCCTCACGCAATTTGGATCAATATTCAAATCATTATGCTAAACCTCTCAAAAACTACCACAATTTCATCTCATTTCCTATCAACTTCATAACACTACTTCTACCTACACATCTTACTATAACTATTTAGACATATTTTCATTCTCAATACACCATGAACAATTTAAAAGTCATGTTCAATCTCAATATTGATACCTCAATCAATATGTAAAATATAATGAGCTAAATAACTATCTATAATGACATAAATATATTACTAATCATTTGTACGAGTAACCGGGCATTACACATAAGCTGTAAGGTCATCGGGCATACACTACCTACACTCCGAGCTCGGTCACTAATGATCGCCTATGTGATGAATCGTATCTTAAAATACTATTACTTTAATATTTGCATAAATTTTTTTTATTAAATAAAAAAACCATCACAACTCATACTAAAAATAAATTTAATATAAAAACTCCATCATTTTAAATTCGACAACCCAAAAAATCCCAAGTTAAAACATCTACCATAATTTGAAGATTCCAATATAATATAAAAAGTTTCCAATTGCTAGTCACCAAAACCAATGCAACAAAGTCAGAGTAAATAGTTTTAAAATGTTCATAATAAACTCTCGTAAACTACAAGGTCCTCAAGTTTGCACTGTCACTGAACCGAGCCTGCTCACTGGTCACCACCCCAGCCTCCTCATCTACACCATCTAGATCGATCAAGTCTAGTGAGCTAATAACTTAGCATGCATAAACCGTAAATAACTAGTAATATGTAAAAAAAATCCATGCAATTTAAACATATCTTGAACATAGCATAATATAAACATAAATATGTATCATGCGACTTCTTGCATAAGCATTTTCATAAAAATCATATTTTTGTGCTCGCAATAGTAATTGTAATTGTAAATCATTTTACATAAAGTTATGTTCAATGCAAGTGGCCCATAACATAAATCGTTTGATCAAACTAACCACAGTACTGGGCCGGTAGGGATTACCACAGTCTTTGAACCAGATGTCCACTCCATAACATAATATAATTCCTCCAAAGAGGTTGGAGATGTTCCAGGGTACGTTTCATGGCTTCTACATCCGTAATATAATTTGGCCACAAGACAAATCGCATACCTCAAAAATAATTATTTTCACATCATACTTACTTACGAACATCGTGAACCTCGTTGGATCGTCCCTGGACATACTATCGGAAAGGAGATCGATTAAGGTGCCCGAATACACAACGGAAGTTTCAAAATAATTTTTCATAGCAAAAATCGAACACCTCAAGCCTATAATGTGTAGCAAATACGAAAAACACAAAATGTCATACATAGGGTATTTTAAAGAAATATACCTATCAATCTTAAAAGATTGATTGACTCCAACTTAGTTGACAAACAACTAAGCTCTTCAAGGATGAGAATCTACAAGCTTTCCTTTGAGCACTCCTTGCTCAAAATTAAGCCCACCACCACCAAGCTAGAACCTTTCTAATTTTGCACTAGAAAAATTAGAGGATTTTTCTTTGAGAAGTATTTTCTTTCCTCAACAATTGAAGAAGAAAAATTAGAGAGATTTGGGAGTGAAATTTTCGGCCATCTAGTGTGTGAGGAGAGAAGGGATTTTTTTTGGTTGTGTGAAAAAGTAAAAAGCACTTTTCAAAGGCATGCTTGCCTAGTTTATTGAAAAATTTACCTCCAACCCTTCACTGCCACGCATGCATTTTATTTGGACATGTAACAATTACAAAGCCCATGTACTTTTATTTAAATGTATCAAACATATTTGATATTAGTTAAACTTTACTTGAATTTACTCAAGCCCACTAGTTTAATAATTATTTCTAATTGGGTTTTACAAGACCCAATGTTATTTAATTAATTCAACACTTGAATTAATTTAATTATTTAAACTCTACTAGGTCCACTAGTGTTTAATTAATTCAACACTTGAATTAATTTAATTTAGTCCATAATAATGTTTATGAAAATCACAATTTTCAAAGACATTATTTATTTGGCCAATTTTGTATTTAGGAACACTTCCACTAATTAAAAGTTACATTCCCCTCATAGAAGTCGTACTTCTATTTTTCTTTACGCTTATAAACTCCTTTATAAGCCGTTCAACACATTGAACTATTTTAATTCTCAACATGATCTAGAAAGCTAGTACTTGTGTGGCCCTCAATGGTTTATAGATAAAACTAGCAGTGGGTTCACATCTCCATGTGATTCGGGACTAAACATGTCCTTATATGAGCATACCCCAATTGCTTCATTCTTACTTATCAACTCCTTGATAATAAGAACGTCAGAACTCAAGTTTGATAGTACCCAACCAATCATGTTAAACGCCTAGCAGCATCGCTTACATGATTCCCTAGGTATCAAATGATGGTGCCCGCAAGAACTATTCAATTATGGTTAGCGTACAGTACGGTCCCTTCAACTCATATATCCCGACCGATTCGACAACTATTGAAATATCGAGAGCTGTCAAAGAATCGATATTATGTGTCATGTCGTAGTTGTATCGATGGTGTAATATATGAAACCTCTTTCATAATTACCACCATACTCTGATCAGAGATTTCAAACTACATATACATGAGATCACATAGGATATCCAGCCCCGAAGGAAAGCGGCGAATCCCCGACTATAATGCATCGACTCCTATATGTTTCGAAAAAACACCCAACCTTGCCACTTGATGACCCCATGAGAGTCAGTAAACAAGTCAAAGTGCAATGCTAGCACATAGCGTCTCAATGTTGTCCCGGGTCATAAGGACTAATGGTGTACAACCATAAACTAAGACAATTCCACTCGATAAGTCAAAACCACTTGGAAACTACTTTATGGAGGGTTGTTCAGTGCACTCTACAAAGAGCACCTATCTGCATGTTCGGACATCACAATGTCCCCTACCAATGAAACATGGTACTCACATCGCAGATACTAGTCTCGAACTAGAGCGGCCTATATCTTTCTTAGCGGCGGCTGAATCGACTAGGAACTGTTTAGAATATACAGTATTGCAAATATGAGTTTCATTGTACTCATCATATGAGCATCTCATATTCTTTCTACTATTTGTATATTTTAGGACTTTATCTATGCAACTAGCATGAGTATATAGATAAAGATGTGCCAAAAAATTATTTCAAATATAATTAAAATAAAGATTGTATATACATAGAGTTTCATTGTGAACACTCGGCAACACTTGGCTCGACGGGCACCTACTTTAACAATCTCCCAGTTGCACTAGAGCCAACTACCCATATGCTTCAAACCCATCGATTCGCGATGCTTCTCGAATAATGGTCCAGGTAAAGGCTTAGTTAGTGGATCAGCAACATTATCTGCGGAGCCGACTTTGTCAATCGACACTTCTCCTCTTTCCACAATCTCTCGGAGGATGTGGTACTTTCTCAATATTGCATTTCTGATGAGACCTTGGCTCCTTTGCTTGAGCTATAGCTCCCGTGTTGTCACAAAACCCCGGTACAGGAGCAACTCCATTAGGAATGACGCCCAATTATTGGACGAAATTCCTTATCCAAACAACCTCCTTTGCTGCAGCTGATGCAGCAATGTATTCGGCCTCAGTGGTGGAATCCGCAGTACTGTCTTGCTTGGAACTCTTCCAAGAGACAACAACACCATTGAGCATGAATACAAACCCACAAATTGACGTCGAGTCATCAATATTGCTTTGGAAGCTAGAGTCGGTATAGCCTTCCGATTTCAGTTCTCCACCCCCATAGACCAAGAACAACTTATAGGTCCTTCTCAAATACTTGAGGATGTCTTTCACAGCTTTCCAGTGTGGAAGAAAAGGGTTCGATTTATATCTACTCACTACACTTAGTGTGAAAGCCACGTCAGGACGGGTAGATATGTAGAGCCCAAAATCAGTACACGTAAAACACATGCATTTATTTAAATCGTAAAAATATTTATTTAAGTTTAAAAGGAATTTTTTTATTTACATGCATGATTTATGAAATTGTATTATTTGAGTTTTAGTTTTTCAGGCAAATACACGAGTCCGGACCGGGGATAGGAATTTTAAGTTATGGAGTATTTTATTCTATGACAATTAGTATTTTTATTTTCCCTTAATTGTGGTGCAACTTTTGTAAATTTAGGAATATTTTATGTATCAGTTTTCAAGTCTCGAGTAGTCTAAAATTTTATTTGTACTACACCATATATTGATTAATTAGTTTAAACCTAATCAATATATTTAAATTATCCACAAATTACCCTTATTCCATTCCACTTGCCTTCAATTACAAGACTTTGGCCATGTCTTCTCCGGAAGAAAATTCATGCCCATCAATTCTCCTCCATTTCCCCTCATTTATTTCCCTTCTCTCCTCAAGGGTTCTTGAGCTCCATTTCCATCTATTCTACCATCTGAGAATAGCAAGAAGCTCCAAATTTCTTCCTCGTGTCCGGATCGTTGAGATTTGCGAGATCTCCTACGTTTCAAGACCAAAGGCATGTATGTTCTTTCGTTTTATGCATCGATCTCGTCATAGTAGATATTTTGATGTATGTTATGCGTGAAAATTTGATTGTTATGAGAAACGTTTGAGCGATTATGCATTGAATCGATTTCAGAAACATTTTGGATCTCAAAACACAAGTTTGCTGTCATTTTAAAAACTGCGACTTTTTGGTCAATATTCTGAAAAACTTTTCAACATATAAAACATAGAACTTTTTGATACCTTCGATTTGATAGTAAATTCAAAATATGTGGATAAGAAATGAATGAGTTATGATTATTTTTGTGGGACTGCTCAAACCGCAACTTTTATGAAAATGTGTTCTTGAAGTTTTATTGTTGCAGGCTTCGTTGTGGATCGACGGGTGTTTGCTGCTGCATTTAAGCATGTTGAGTATGATGTTGAGATGGTTTTTGGTTTGTCGGTTCACATCGATAGGCACTTGTTTGCATTAGAAGTCATAGGATGCGTTTTGGTGTCAAATGGCATGTTCACGGATTGGGTTGCGTTGCTTGTGATGCATAGTTGTTTTGGGGTATTTTTTTTAGTTTGAATAAGTGCCTTAGCATCCTAGGATGGGTCTTGAGGTAGGATTAAATCACAAGTGTAGGGAATTCCGTTTGTTCACGATTCCAGCACCTACACGGACCCGAAGCCGGACCTGTACACGGAGTCCGTGTTATTTTTCCTTCAAAATGCGAATTTCCAGCATGTACCAGGACCCCTACACGGGGTCCGTGTACCCCCCTTTTATAAAAAAAAAATAAATAAAATAATTTTTTTTTTAAATTTTGAGTATAAATTATAGGATGTGTTTTATGGTTATGAATATAAATATAGGATTTATTTTGTGGTTATGAATATAAAACATAGGATTTTGTTTTGGGGTTCAATATCATGGTTTAGTACGATTATTAAACGAGTTCAAGTCTTGAGTGATCTTCAATGTCATAAGCTATTTATTTATTGTGGTGGCGAGCACGAATATCTACGTCTAAGCTATGAAAGATAAGTGTTTGAACTCATGTTAGTATGCGCAGCAATGGCCCCAAGTGAGATCCAACGAATCTTCAAAGCCAAGTAAGTATGTTCGACGTGCAAAAAGAAAATACTTTTAAGTTTTTGAGGTATGCTAAATGTCTTGTGACCAAATTATGAACGGGTTTGGAAGTCGGTGAACGTGGCCGAGGACCTCTCCACCCCGGTAAAGTATGACCGGGTTCAGATCAGGATTGGAAAATGGTAAAGCATGACCAGAGACAAATCCACCCGTTAAAGCATGAACGGGGATCTCATGTATGTGGTAGTGGACTTTCCCTGCCAGTCCAGTACAGTGGTTTAGTCTGATAAGGCACATTTATGTATGAGTCACTTGCTTTGACACATATCTCTACGCAAAATGATGTTATGTATGCTCAAGTATGTATGATGCAATCACGTTTAAGAAAAGTTTTATAATGATGGCACGTCTACGTTTATGCTATTACGTTCAAGTTCAAGTATGTTTATGCTATTACGTTTAAGTTTCAAGTATGTACGCTCTATTTTAAAGATGCATGTGGTTTTATTACGTATTACTTGTTATTACAAATTTATACATGTTGAGTCTTTTAACTCACTAGACTTGATCGATGCAGGTGAGGATGACTTTGAGGAGACGAAGGGTGGGGACCAATGAGCCGGCTTGGACTGAGCAGGAGGCTAAACCCGAGGACCGCTCATGTTTTTAAGACATTATGCAATGTTTCAAATATTCTGATTTCATGTTATTGTGTACAATATTTAAATAAGTGTTATTAGAAAACTTTATTTGTGATTTTTTCATTGCAAATATTTTAAATGATCAGTTTATTGTTATCGCAATTTGAAGGTTTCTATTTAATTAAGAAAATTTTTATTTTTCTGCAAATTTTAAAGTAGTTAAAATTACGGTACGTAACAAGATATCATTCCATACATGATGCTATCGATCGCAGATGCATAAGGAATGCTCATCATCGCCGCTATTTCTGCATCAATCTTTGGAGACATAGACTTGGATAGGGACACGCCATGACACATTGGTAGATGTCCCCCTCTTGGACTCATCCATCGAGAACCGCTTCACGATGGTATCAATGTATGTTGACTGGGTGAGACCAAACAATCTTCTTGATCTATCTCTATAGATATGTATTCCAAATACAAAAGTTGCTTCACCCAAGTCCTGCATTGAGAACTTACTTGCTAACCATATTTTAGTTGATTGCAACATCCCTACATCATTCTCAATGAGTAGAATGTCATCAACAGAAAGCACCAGGAATATCACAGCACTCCCACTGACCTTTTTATACACACATGTTTCCTCAGGATTCTTGGTAAAACCTGTAATGCCCGAGATTTGATTATTGTGGTCAGATGGTACTGAATTGATAGAATTAAGGTTGTAGGAACTCAAATGAAAAAGCCGGGCGTCGGTACAACTCAAGAGCCAAAATTTGTACAGAAGTCGTGGCGCCCGAGCGGTTGGCGCCCGAGCGGTAGAAAGAGACCGCTCGAGCGCCAATGGCTACCAAGAAAAGTTATCGGACAGAAAGTCTGGCGCCCGAGCGGTGGTTTGTGACCGTCCGAGCGCCAGGGTAGAACAAAATTGATATCCGGACAGAGAATGCCGCGCCCGAGCGGTATATTTCAACCGCCCGAGCGCCGCCTGAAATACACAAAAATTCTGAAGAAGCCACGTACGAGATTTGCATGCAATATATATATTTTATTCACTCTCATTTCCTCCACCTTGCAATCAGCACCACCGAGAGAAGAATTCAAGAAAGCTCAAGATCCTCACATATTAGACATTTGATTGTGAAGAATCCAACCATCCGATTTTTGATCCGAGTTTAGATTCTTGTTCCTCTCCTTAAGAGCTATCAAGGATGTAAGTTTCTTTACATTTCAGCACGGTTTGAAGTTTAGAGGTTGTGGAAATTGTGATATGATTCCTATTATGTGTTGGTATGATAGTGGTAATCTTATATTCGATACCGGATCGACGAAATGATATCGTATGCAATTTATATGAAATTCCAGCATGTATTGGGTGGAAATTATGCAGATTTTGCGATCTTGATATATAGATTGTGATGGTTGTGAGTTGTGATATGGATTATGTTGCGACTTGAGTTGATCGGTATTGAGAAATCACGCCGTTATGCCGTCGAATTGTATTGAGATTGAATAATGAGTTGTACAAGATTTGCTTTGAGTTGTGTCTTGATAGATTATATCTATTCATTGCCATTTCAGAGTTGATATTATCAGATTAGACATCGAGACTTCGACTAAGACAAATACTGTACAACGAAAGGTATAATTCATGTGAATGCGGGAAGATATAACTCGAATTAGATCTGATTTGAGTTTCCCAAAATCACATACTAGATTGTTACCTTTTTATATGTTGATGCTTTGTTTATAGATTTATATTCAAGCATTTAAGATAGGAGAGTCATTGGCAGACTTGCCAAGCTAGA
Source organism: Primulina huaijiensis (assembly GCF_012295235.1). Classification (NCBI taxonomy): domain Eukaryota; kingdom Viridiplantae; phylum Streptophyta; class Magnoliopsida; order Lamiales; family Gesneriaceae; genus Primulina; species Primulina huaijiensis. Next base: position 15,060,396 of record NC_133308.1, read on the forward strand.
CGTTCGGTGATATCGACGCATAGGAGCAGAATTGACTCCGAATGTAGACATTCGATACAGACAGGACCGAAGTCTAGGAATAAGACGTACCGTCACCCCGATTGGGAGGGTAGGTGGCAGACTGTGACGTCTTATTCACACTGGGATCCCTAGAGTTAGAGTCGATTTGAATCAAGACATGAGTTTGAGTTATGTTGCATTGATCTTGTTTCATAGACTATGGAACATGTTGTTGTTGAATTTTATTCATGATGGCAGGTTTTATGATTATGTATTGAATTGCATGACATGCATGTATACATGTTTTATACTGAGATTTGTTCTCACCGGAGTTTCCGGCTGTTGTTGTGTCTGTATGTGTGCATAACAACAGGTGGAGCAGGATCAGGGTCACGCAGAAGATGAGAGATCGAGATAGCGTGGAGATTACGGGCGTAGAAGATCACTAGTTGTTGCTTACTAGACATGTACTGAATTTCTAAACACTAGTATGTTAATTGTAGTTGAACATATGAATGTTATTTGCAGGTAAATAAGATGAAAGTATTTTATATGATGTCTTGTGCTTGGTTATATACATTTGAATAAATGTTAAAAGCAAAATTTTGACCCACATTTTCTAGCAAAGATCCAATTAATCCCAAAAGATAATCGAGTTAGAGCCCGGGTCCCCACAAAACCAAACTCTTTGATTGTACTATCGAATCTGAGGTTCCAACTCCTAGATGCCTGCTTTAGACCATAAATAGATCTCTGAAGTTTGCTTACCATATGCTCATTTCCGATAGATGTAAACCCTTCAGGTTAAGACATGTAAATCTCTTCCTTAATATCCCCATTAAGAAAGGCTGTCTTGACATCCATATGCCATATCTCAGAGTCATACCATGCAGCTATGGCTAGCAATATACTTATAGACTTAAACATTGCAACTGGAGAAAAGGTTTCCTCAAAGTCAACTCTTTGTCTTTGAGTATATCTTTTTGCCACCAATCGCGTCTTGAAGGCCAATACCTTTCCATCCGCCCCAAGTTTCCTTTTTTAAATCCATTTACACCCTATTATAACAGTTTCCTCAGGTGGATCCACAAGATTCCACACTGGGTTCGAATGTATGGAATTCATCTCAGATTCCATAGCTTCAAGCCATTTGGATGAATCGGCATCATATAACGCTTCCTTGAAGGTCCTTGGATCACATCCATGGTTAGGCTCATTATAGCCCTCTTCAAGAAGCAGACCATACCTCATAGGTGGTCTCCAGACTCTCTTGGATCTTTTAGGAGCTTGTATCTCCTCTCTTGGCTCTTCGGGTGTGGGTTCTATAATTGTGGGTGTCTCTCGAACCTCTTCGAGTTCTATCATCTCCTCTTTTCTATCCAATATAAATTCTTTTTCCAAAACTGTTGCATTCCTAGAAACAAACACCTTTGTTTCTTGGGGATGATAGAAATAATATCAAACTGAATTCTTTGGATATCCCACAAAGTAACATAAAATGGATCGACTATCCAATTTATCTCTCACTGCCTACTTCACATAAACAGGGCATCTCCATATTCTAAGATAAGAATAATTGAGAGGCTTACCCATCCATATCTCATATGGTGTCTTTTCAACTGCCTTTGAATGGACATTGTTCAACAACAGTGCCGCTGTCTCAAGCGCATATCCCCAAAAGGATGGCGGCAACTCCGTGAACCCCATCATACACCGAACCATGTCCATCAAAGTCCAGTTACGACGCTCTGAAATATCATTCAACTGTGGTGTAGTGTGCGGAGTCCACTGCGAGAGAATCTCATTCTCCCTACGATACTCTTGGAACTCGGCACTCAAATACTCATCACCTCGATTAGATCGAAGTGACTTGATGCTTCGTCCCAACTGTTTCTCTACTTCACTTTTGAATTCTTTGAATCTTTCAATGGCTTCAGACTTGTATTTCATCAAATACACATACCCATCCCTCGAAAAGTCATCGGTAAAGGTGATGAAGTAGGCATGTCCATGGTTAGTAGTGATGCTAAGTGGACCGCACACATCGGTATGGATCAAATCCAATAACCCTTTGGCTCGCTCCACGTGGCCCTTAAAGGGAATTTCTGTCATCTTTCCTTTTAGACAGGATTCACAAGTCCTGAGAGAATTAATATCAGACATATCAAACATGCCTACTCCCACTAGCTTGTTCATCATTCTTAGGGAAATATGTCCTAATCGAGCATGCCACAATTGTGCTGAATTTAGAGTATCTTGTTTTCGCTTGTTTGTTGTTATAGCTTGGACATTGTTTAGTGGAATATCTTTCAATTTTAAGTTGTAGAGATCGTTTTCAAGTTCTCCAGTACCAATTAAACATTCATTCTTGTAAATGTTGCAAACACATTTGCTAAATAAACAAAAATATCCATCTTTATCTAGCATAGAAATGGAAACAATGTTTTTCATTAACTCTGGTACAAACAAAACATCTTTCAAAATTAACTTAAAATCATTGTTCAATAATAAGTAAACATCTCCTACGGCCTTGGCAACAACTCTTGCTCCATTGCTCATCCTCAAGAAGGTCTCACCTTCCCTAAGCCACCTACTTCTTCCCATCACCTGTAAATCATTACAGAGACGTGAGCCACAACTGGTATCCAATACACAAGAAGTAGAGTTAATTGAAATGTTTTCTTCAATGTAGAACATACCATTTCCAGAACCTTTCTAGGCAAGATATTCTTTGCAATTACGCCTCCAATGTCCAGGCTTGTAACAGTGATGACATACATCAGCAGTCTTGTCAGCCTTAACTGGTGTGGCTGCCACAGCGGGACTCGGAGCTTGCCTCTTCAAGGGAACGTTCTTTTTGGGATGGTGGAAAGAACGCTTCTTTCCCTTCCCATGTGTACCAGTCTTCGTAACAAATGAAGAAAACACATAAAGAATCGGCCTCTCTTTCTTGATGGTGGCTTCAAACGTAACAAGCATATTTACCAACTCCTCAAGGGTAGGCTCTAGCTTGTTCATATTGAAATTCACCACGAAAATATCAAATGAGCTAGGCAGCGACAAGAGCAACACGTCGGTGGTCAACTCCGAAGGCAACGTAAGATCCATGCCAATGAGCTTGTCCACAAGCCCAATCAACTTTAGGCCATGCTCATGGACCGAGGCCCAATTTCGCATGCGTAAAGTGATCAGCTCCTTGACGGTAGCATGCCGAAGAGGCCGTGTTTGCTCACCAAAGAGCTCCTTGAGATGCAAATGAATGTCAGCAGCACTCTTTGCATTCTCAAAACGCCTCTGCAGCTAATCATTCATATAAGCCTGCATATAACACCAGGCTTTCAAGTCATGGTCACACCATTCCTTGTAAGTCTGCAATTCCTCAGAAGTTCAGTCAGTCAGAGCCTCAATAAGGGGCGACTCAGTCAGTGTATATGCTATCCTTTCCGAATTCAAGACGATTTTTAGATTTCTTAGCCAATTGAGGTAATTAGGTCCGGTTAATATGTGTTTGTCGATTTTTGAAGATAAGGGATTGCGAATCGAAGACATTGTCAATTTTGTACTGAAAAGTAAAACAGATAAATATTAATGACTATTTTAAAATATTTAGTAAGATATGAAGTATGGACTTTTACTTCATAAATATTCGCTCCCACTGTTTTGACATCTTTCACTACCCTCTAGTGAAAACGGGAAACTCCTTTCCTCAGTAGGTACGTAAGGTCCAATTAACGAATTATGATCCTGAATAATATCAGCCAATCATAATTCCTAAAAGGTAGTCCCTAGTTGTAACACCATGCAACCCTGTACGTAAACTTTTGTCTCACGTTTGATTAGGACCCAATAATATGACGTCGTTCATCTTTACGTGTCAAGCCATGCCCATTGATGTTGAACCTTAATGGACGGCCGCAATGAGTTTCCTCAATAATATGAGCCGAAATAATGGAAGTTCCACGTAGTTCACATCACAATGTCAATGGATGTCACAACTTTCCGGTGTCCAAGGCCCCCCCAATAATATGAGCCGAGCTCGGAACACGGGTAGCGTTCATCATGCACCCATTGTCGATGCAAGACATGGAAATTATAAACAACTTTATAATTCGCCTTTTCGAGCTTGATATTAATTTTGAATCTTATTCAAAATGAGGGTTTTTAATTTAGAAAGGTCTCATCATTAATTTTATTTAAAAGCTCGCCATGTTTGATCGTATGTTTGCCAGATTCATGCAACTTTGTTATTATCATAATAATAATGCAATACTCATTATTTATAACATATCATGCATATATTATAAATAGTAAACAAAACAAGGATGATCAATTGCTCCAACACTAATGGCCCTTGTGAGCTAAGCACGGGCCTAGGTCAAATCCTAGGGAAATGCAAGGGATGCAAATACAACTATTACATAAGCATCGAACATTTACATGTCTTCGATCTTCAAAATCATCAAGGCCACCATTTTCCAATCTTGATCTTCCACTATAATAATATTTACAATTAAATATCCATGGCAAATAGGGATACATCTCATTGGGTGGGAACGGGCCATAAACCAAGCCCACTTGAAATTTGATAATTATTACAATCATTCAACACAAATTATCCTAGCATACACTTAGCAAATTGGGCTTGGGCTTTTCATCATCCTTCATGCATAATATCACATTCATACACCATCAATTAATTATTACAATAATCAATTGATCAAATATTATATATCTTGATCCAATCACTAACCGCCACGATTATAAACTAAATTAACAAAGTATACAAACTCATTTGTCTACTTTCTAATTAATTTATTTATAACCGAATTTCTTGTAAATCAACATTTACTATAAATAATTAATGTCCAACTTCAATTATTTATTTTATGAGAAAATATGTACAACTTTTGTAAAATTAAACTTCAGGGCCAAAAAAATAATTTTTCACCAAAAACATTTTGGCCCATTAAATTTCACAAATTATGTTAGCCATCTTATGGAATCGCTCATATACTGCTTCAGGCCTCGTCCTCCTATCCACCTCAGCATTTTTCCTCCGCAAACTGGGTCATGCTCGCAAGCATCCGAGCCTGAAGGTCTAGTGGTGGACGTGGAGGAGAAGCACTCTTCTCATCATGAGCCTCACAGCACTCACGGTCGGCAAAATGTCTAGGAGGCATACTGTTCCAAAATTTAACCCAGCACGTAACCAACATGCATAACCGAACTATTCATATAACATGCTAAAAATTATTTCAAATATAAAAATACAATTAAAGAAACTTGTACTTAACACTTAATACATTTAAACCCGTACAAAATTATAGACTTAAGATGTGACTTCCTAAGCCTTTCGCAATCGGCTTTAAGCAAAACACAATATCAAGAACCTTTCGTATGATACCAACTGTGACGAACCGTGTCTTAAAATACTACGACTTTAATATTTGCGGAAAAATTTGAAAGTTTTTTATTAAACAATTTATTATAAATATAATTCGCAAAATTAATTAACGGTCACCACTCATAATAAAAATAAATTTAATATAAAACCTCCATCATTTTAAATTTCACAACCATAAAAATCTCAAGTTAAAACATCCACCATAATTTGAAATTTGCAACATAATATAAAAAGTTTCAATCTTCTAATCACCGAAACCAAAGCAACAAAGTCAGAGTAAATAGTTTTAAAATGTTCATAATAAACTCTCTTAAACTACAAGATCTTCGGGTTTGTACTGTAAATGGCCCGAGCCTGCTCACTGGTCACTACCCCCAACCTCCTCATCACACCATCTGCATCTATCAAGTCTAGTGAGACTAATGACTCAGCATGCATAAACTGTAAATGACAAGTAATACGTAATAAAAATCCATGCAATTTAAACATATATTGTACATAGCATAATATAAGCATAAATATGTATCACACAACTTTCTTGCATAACCAATTTCATAAAAATCATATTTTTGTGCTCGTCATAGTAACTGTAATCGTAAATCATTTTACGTAGAGTTCTGTTCAATGCAAGTAGTCTACAACAAAATCGTTAGATCAAACTAACACAGTACAGGGCCGACAAGGATTAACACAATCCTTGGAATGGATGTTCACTCCCTAACATAACATAATTCCTCCGAAGAGATTGAAGAGGTCCCCGGACACGTTCACGGGCTTCCAAACCCGTAACATAATTTGACCACAAGACAAATCGCATACCTCAAAAATAATTATTTTTGTTTCATACATACTTACAAACTTCGTGAACCTCATTGGATCTTCCCCAGACTTGTTACCACCACAACTTAAAATAATAACCCCAAAATGCCCCTAAAGTGCATTAATGTACGACTCCCGAATTAAATAAAACCACTAAGGAAGTACGAATCGACTCGGGACTCGATCCACATGTAAAAACATCCTAACATACTGACCAAGGAACCAACCTGGAACGCCCAAACCCCGAACCATGCACTGCGAATCATGAAGACACAAGCTGCCCAAAGAGTGACACTATGGAACTTATGCTTTCCGTATGACTTCCTAACAATTCCAACTCAAACCAAGCCCTATACCCGAGCCTTAGACATAACATAAGACCCTAGTTCATCCCGTTCCAGCCCATACACAAGCAAAGCCCCTTAAACCACACCAAACTCGTATCCCTAAATCACGCACAAGCTTCATGTGCGCATGGTGCAATTCCAACTCCAGCAGCTATTCCGTCCAACCAGACCCTAACCGACCCATAACAAGCCTACCCCAGGACCCTAAGACCTCACCTAGACCCTAGCCATAAGCCTTGATCCAGCGTGCACTGAACCCGACCCCTTCCACAGTCGTGATCACCATGCACGCGTGAAGCTTCCTTCGATTTCTAATGTACCAGTGGCATATCGGCCAAGCTCGGACCACCTAATGAAACCCAAACACATCCCATAATGTTACCATACGTAGAAGCAAGCCATAGGATTGGTCCATTTAAGACGACGATTAAAAACTCGAGAAAACGAAGGAATTCATGCATATTATATAAAGAAATGATTTTTAATAACGTTCTACATAAATATAATCAAACCCATGTCTTTTCATGCATAATTTGTGTCAAAGTATAGTGTATAACTTGATCGATGCATAGAAGAAAAGTTTAGACGTGCCTTGCATTGAAAACGCACGAAATATCGAAAACCATCGTGAGGAATAATGGAAGCTGAACGGAGACGGTTTGCTGTGTTTTTATGCTTGAAAAGTGGCATAAATTAAGGAACATTGTGTGATGTCAGATTAAGCTACTGTTGGAAGAAAAATCACAAGAATCCAAGCCCTAGGTGTGGAAGATTTCGGCTAAGCTGTGTGTTCTTGGTGTGTTATGAGATAGACATTTAATGCATAGATTTGTACTAGGAATCTTTCTTTTTATTTAATAAAAATATTGACTAGGGTTTCTAGGTTAATTAATCAAGTTTTTAATTACTAATTAAGTCCTCCAATTTTTTTAAAATTTGATAATTCAAGAGTCCCTAAAATTTTAAATTCTACCCATAAGTTAAATATTACTTAATTTAATTAATCATGACATAAAATAACTATTAAAATATTATATTTCTAGTGGAAGTACTTAAATCTCTTATTTTCGATTTTTACTAATTAAAATGCTTAACATATTTTTATTTCACTCAATAAATTAAATTTAGGCAGAAAATGCTAAAATTCATAAATCCCTTTGATAGGATCGGTTAATACAGCCAAAGTGTTTAGAAGGGGAGTTGAATAAACACTCGGGATTTTTGAAATATTTTAAGGTGTGAATCGGTATTTTATTTGACTGATCGTAAAATCTTGTTTGTCGATATAAATCAGTCAACTAATAGTAGTGCGGAAATAAACTAAAATATAGATTGAATACTCAGTGCAGAATATAGTAAAAACTGAATAGATAAGCAATTAGAATATGGATGTTAGGAGTCTTCAAATGCACCTACGTCACCTCTTCTATCTCAATATATGTTTTTCACTAAAAAAAATTAGATGTTTTACAACAGATTGTAATAATCTTCTTCAGTTGGACCTATACACTGCCGAATTGAAACTCTTAGTATTTCAAATTCCTTACAACAAAAAACTGATTCGCTCTTGATAAGTAGCATGAATGCTACGAATTAATACAATAAATATAAGAGCGTAAGAGTGCAATTTTTGTATTCATAAAATTCTTGAAGAGAGTATCGCAACTGATCTGTGATCATCAATAATGTGTTCAGTATGTTCACCAACCTTCTTCAACTGAGTTGATCAGGTATATATAGTCTTCGATCCCAACAGTCGTATTGAATGCATTTAATGACAAATATTTGTTGAATTGTCGTTTAGTTCAAGCTGTTGACTTTATTTAACAGTAGTACGAAATATCAGATTGTTCTGCTCTACTAAATTTGTTTCGCTTTTGTACGAACTATCAGTATGTCGGCTGATAATTCAACTGATGTCGTGGCTAACTGATCAACAGCTGGACATTTTCAGTTCAAATTGATGTCCTTTCAGTTTGGGATACTTCAGTTGAATAAGATTATTGCAGTTCAGTTAACTGATTTCTTCAATTCTAAATATCGATTTGTTTACTGGACTTTATGTTATCGGTTTTAAATCTTCTTTCAGCGACGATTTCTCCGATTAGTTTGGTTCTTCAGTTCTCTTGAGAATAATTGTCAGACTCTGAAACTTAAAATATTCTAACAATTTTTCCCTTTTCGGTGTTTGGCAAAACTTAGATATCTTAAATTGATGAACTGATTAATTTGATAGTAGATAAAATAATGTGCAGATTCGTACATAATCAGAAAAGACTTTTTCATTGAGTTTGAAAGAGGTAAGTACAGATTTGTACAAGCATTTCAAAATGAAAAAAAATACAGATGTCCAGAAGACTAGCAACTGACTTAGGACACTTGATAATTTCTTAGACTTCTTCTCAGTTGGTCCTTTGTCAGTTGTTTTGTCTGGTTCACTTCTTTTGCAGCAAGTCCCTACTGCTGTCGTCGGCTGTTCTTCCTTTTTTTTGTCACACCTGCTGAACTAGTGTGGAGAAAGACCGTTGAACTTACTTGAGCAGAAACTTCAACAAGCTGATCTTGTACCAAGTCAATTTTATTTGAGAGACTTTTGTGGACAAAATCAATCATGTTGCTTAGAAGTTCTTGGGAGGAGAGTAGAATAGGGATTGTAACTTTTTCTTTTTTCATTTTCTCAACTGATTCAAAGAGAGCAGCTACGTCCTTTTTCAATTTCTTCAAGTCTTTCATCATGTGATCTTTCTGAGAGTCTAGACTCAAAGAATGCAGAAATTGAGTAGATTTGACTTGAGAGATACTTGAACCAAGATTGGTCAGTTCTGATAAAATACTGTCTAGTATCACATCAGCTGCTAGTGGAAGTTCAAGGGAGAATTCTTCAATTTGAACTTTTCCTTTCCCTTTTACCTTCGGCACCGAATATTCGCCTGAAACTAAAACTTCAGAAAACCTTCTAGATTACACACTAAAATAAATATATACAGATTTATAAATAATTTAACACATATCATGTAATAGCCCAACCTTTATCATGTTAATCTCTATGGTTTATTATTGTTATGATCATGTTTTATGATTTAATGGTTGAGATTAATGGTTATGGTTATGTTTATTGGAATAGTTGTTGGAGTAATGTTATATAATTGTCATTGGGAATGGTAATGAATGGGTAGAATAGAAAGTTGATTTTGAGCCAAATAGGAATTGGACGTGCAGAAACAATATGAAAAATATGGCAGTAGATGTGATTTTTAGCATAATGTTTTGTATATTGATCCAATTGATGTTAGGCTACTTCCATTAGAAAGATAAGATATAAGGCTATAACTTTTATGTTTTGAGTTTTGTTTAAATAGTTGAGGAAGATGAGTCAAAAATGACCCGAAGTGGGTCATATGTATCGTTGTTCCTGCACTGACACATGTTGAGAGAATGAGCATAACTTTTTACTCAGACCTTTTAATGACCTGAAACTAGTGGGAGATTCAAGAAAACACATAGGGCTACAACTTTTATGTTGACCACTTTTGCTAATTCGGAAGAAAACGTGCAGTTTTTGCCCTTGGACAGAGGGTACACGGACCTGTACACGGACCCCTACACGGGGTCCGGGTCTTGCCAAGAAAAATGAGTGATTTCCAGTGTGTACATGGGCCTATACACGGAGGGGGGCACGGTGTCCGTGTCTAAGGCATAGAAAACACGTTTTTGGTGTATTTGAAGGCTTATAAACTTAATTCTAGATGCTTCTCCTCACTTCTCATTTCTCTCTTTTCCCTTGAAGCGTTCCTTGCCCTTCTACTCTAAGGTTTTCTTTTCTTCATTTTTCCACTCCAAGTTCAAGAATTTTAGTTTATTTTTAGTGTCTCCTATCTTAGACTTCAAGCTACAAGGTAAGAATTCTATTATTGGAGTTGGAAGGGTTTGAGATATTGAGGTTTATATTGAAGGGTTAAGTTGAATTGATTGATTCCTTGGATTATTGGTAATTATTTATGGTTATTGTTGTGATTATTGTTGTAGGAATCATTCAAGATCATCATAGCAACCATAGTGCTTGTGGGTGGTAAGTAGAAGCTTTCCCTTTCAAATGCTCACATGATATATATGTATATAAGCCATGTTTATTGATGTCTAGTTCCTTCCATTGTCATATTATTGATGTATGTATTGCTATTTGTTTATTTTTTTATTGATACAAGAATACCATTATATTCATTGATAAGGAGCTACTACTCTATTGTTTCCTACCAAGTATTTGTTAAATTGCCTCAATGAAATTTCCTATAATTGAAGCCAAGGAATGATAGTTATTACATGCATGTCATTGGCCCATCACATGATTATGAGTATTTATCACAGTTTTTATATATTTATATATCAAAGAGATACTATCCACAAGTCACAGGTAACAGAACTATCATTTCCTTTCCTTTAATTTATGCCATGAAATACCATCTAAATTGCTTAATTTGTTATCTATTGTTCATTGAAGATGGAATTATTTATTGTTTATTGCCATTGATTCATTGTTCATTGCCACTGATTCATTGTCCATTGCCATTGCTATAGCCATGTTTCAAGCCAAGCCAATGTATATGTGTTTGTTATTTACAACTTTCTACTTACTGAGTTTTATCTCATTCCAGTTAATATCATGTGATGAAGGTGATAAAAAAGATTGAAGCGGATTGTCCGAGGCAGGAGAAGTCATATAATAGGCAATGGGAAAGATTTTGTTTGTTCATGTCACTTTTATTTTGATTATGGTGAACATGAGAAGTTTCATTAATTGCTAAAATGAATTATGGGGTTAATGATGTTGACTTTTGGTTTTCTTTTGGATGATACAAAAGTTAATGTTTATGTAAACTAATTTTGAAAATGTTATGACGTTAAATGGGATATTGTTCTTTTCCTTTCAAATGTTAATGCTTCCGCGTATGTTTTTCCTTTTAAATTTAAATGTCATGAGAGGGGGTTGTTTCAATTGTTATCAGAGCGAAAGTTCTTCGGACCATATATGACTTCTTCTACGTTCTCCGGCTTCCAGACGTGTACATGCATAATTTGGCCACAAGACAACTTACATACCACAAAAATAATAATTTTACACGTTATATTTATTTAAGAACGTCATGGACCTCGTTGGTTGGTTATCTTGATTTGTTGTTTAATTTTGATACAATAAAAATTTCATCAATTATTATTGTTATATTATACATACAT
>NC_133308.1:15072766-15073622 GCF_012295235.1 Primulina huaijiensis
ATAATATATAAAGTAACAATATATATATATATATTTTTAATTTCTAAATTTTTTTTATGATAATATAGTCAAAAAGATAATTCACACCACCCACCATAACATGTATAATATCGAGAATTTTTTTGTAAAAGTCTCAACTCCATATTCTTTCAGGTCAAAATATTTAATGGATAGTTGATTTACACTCATGGAGTCGGAATGAATATTAACTGTCATTGAAAAAGGCTAATTAGTAAAGCAAACAATTAAATAAACTAATATTGAAAACAAAATAGGAAAATTTACAAAGAATAAAATCCCCTTTTTTTCTTTCTTTTTTTTTCTTTTTATTTTTTTTATTAACGTGACTACAAAGTTTTACAATGACATAATTTTTATTTTTTTTATCCAAACATTCTACCATAAATGTCTACATATATAAATATTTATATAACGGATACATTCGACTACCTTTGAAACTTATCCAACACAAACAAATCTTTTTTTATTAGAACATATTGATTGATTGATTTTTTTTTAGAACACATTTATAGTAAATCAATAAAATCTAAAAAAAAAACAATTACAATGAACAAAGAACTTTGCAGTCCGTTATTTATCTTCTATTTTTTTATATAATTAATATTTTTTTATAGGGGAGTTATATTCTTGTAATTAACCATTTTTTAATAATCAATAAAAGTTTATTAATTGTTTTCTCATTTCTCACCACTTACTCACAAAAGATGTGTGAGTATATATTATACTTTAACAAAAAGAATTCTTTCAATTATACATGTTAACAACCATACAAACCATATCTTTTAACTATATTATCATAAAAAGTTTAGAAATTATTTTATTTGAAAACACACAC
>NC_133308.1:15073845-15170824 GCF_012295235.1 Primulina huaijiensis
TCGTCATTGAACTAAAAATTATTATTATTATTATTACTATATATATGAATATTATTTTTTTTATTTTTATATAAAAACAAACTAAGAGGAGAAGAAGAAGAAGAGATTTTTCATACCTTAAAGAAAAAAAAAATTAAAAACATACCGTTGGATCACAAGTTCAGCATCACATGAATTTTTTTTTCTTACTCTTGGATGTTGGCCAATTAAGTTGAGATAAAATGGATCTGGTTCATGACTAAATCCTTGCAGTAAATCAATAAGTTCACCTTCACTTGTAGCAGAAACTAACATCCTGCGCAAAGCTAATGAAATAAATCCCTGTTCCACAACATCATCAAGAAACGATAGTAGTTTATCATAATAATTGTTAACATTTAACAAACCAATTGGCTTATTGTGGATATTTAATTGTGCCCAACAAACAGTATGAAATATTTCTTGCAAAGTACCGAAACCTCCTGGCAATGCAATGAAAGCATCTGAATGTTCAATCATTTGAGTAATTTGTTCATACACGTTGTCCACTTTCATTTCTTCTCCTATTGTTGGTCCAGTAAGACTGGCTAAGGTATCGGAATAATGCCTAACACTTCACTTCCACCTGCATGCGCAGCTTTTGCAAATTTTCCCATGAGACCAACTTCACCACCACCATATACCAAATGAATCTTTTTTTTAGCAAGTGTTATTCTAAGCTTTTTTGTTATCTCTTCATAAATTGAATCTTTTCCTGCACTAGATCCACAAAATACACAAATATTTTTGATTTTACTTACTGTGGACGTTGACATGTTGAGAAATATGTTTTCTGCAATTGTTAAATCACAGCATATGAATTTATAAGCGTAACATGCCAAAAGTCAATATTTGAACAGGAAATTATTATTATTAAAAGAAAATAAAAATGACATAAATTAAAACACATATATACAGCGTAGTTTTGATTGTGACTCACATCTTCCTCTGATTTTACGTTCAGTAACGGCTTCCACGCCTTTTATGAGTCGATGATATGCTTCCCATCCAATTTTCTTATAAATTGGCAAACAAGGTCTTTTAACGTCAGATTCCCGAGACGAAATTGTATATATATATTTATTTATGTAAACAGATATGCGTTACTACAGTAGGATCTTTATAAGGCTGATTCCACCGTCCATATTGATATTCCTCATGCTGAAATTGCCACCATAGTTTAAGAAGTTCATTTTGCACGTACCCACTAGAATGCGTATCAAGAACCTTTAGAAAATTAGCCAAAGGTTCTTTACTCAGACCATTTTTAATGAATAAAATTTTATCTTCTCTATTCTTTGATGTCATTCCAACATTTTTGCATTTCTTTTTACAAGTCTACCTTGCACATTTATGACATCCACCTATACGTTTAGCTCTTCGCTTCTTGGCATATGTGCTTTTACCAAATCCTGGCATATGTCTTATTATTATTTCACTTGCTTCCCCAACCAATCGAACTTTTGCTTCAATTATCAACCGGATATCATTCGGTATGCCATATGACATCATCAACCTTAGTCGCTCACATCTAGCTTTATAAATTTTTTTCAACGCATTATCAGGTAAACAAGCAAAATAATTACGAAGATTCACAGTACAAGCATCCATATTATTATTATTATTATATGTTTCAATTATTTTGGGAAAACTGAAAAAACCTACTTAGATAGTCACGGAGTACCGTTATCCGCCACTTAACCGGGAAAAGAACTAGAATCTGCAAAAACAAAATGAAAATATCAAACAACTATTGTGGATCATATAAAGGCATAAAATCATCATTAAGAATTTCATTTTCTATAAAAGGCTTAAGTCTTTGCTCATTAACTTTAAACACGTCATTATTTTTAGGATTTTCAATATCAACAGCACCATGAGGATAAACAAATTTAACTATAAATGGTCCTGACCATCTCGATCTTAGTTTTCCTGTAAATAAATGCAAACGAGAATTATAAAGTAAAACTTTTTGTCCAATTTCAAATGACTTTCTCATAATATTTTTATCATGAAAGGCTTTAGTTTTATCTTTATAAATCTTTGAATTTTCATACGCATCATTTCTTAATTCTTCTAGTTCATTTAATTGCAATTTTCTTAATTTAGATGCATCATCTAAATTAATATTGAATGCTTTAATTGACCAATAAGTTTTATGTTCAAGTTCAACCGGTAAATAACAATGGTTACTAAAAACTAACCTATATGGTGACATCCCTAATGATGTCTTAAATGCAGTTCTATATGCGCATAATGCATCAGTTAATCTTAAAGACCAATCTTTTCGATTTGGATTAACTGTTTTTTCTAAAATTTGTTTTATTTCTCTATTTGCAAGTTCAACTTGACCATTACTTTAAGGATGATATGTGGTAGAAACTTTATGTGTAATGCCATATTTTCTTAACAAAGAAGAAAATGATTTATTTATAAAATGACTTCCCCTATCACTAATTATTGCTCTAGGTATTCCAAATCGACTAAAAATATTTTTTTTTTAGAAATTTTATAACAACTTTATGATCATTAGTTCTACATGTAATTGCTTCAATCCATTTTGAAACATAATCAACAGCGAATAAAATGTACGTATATCCAAAAGATAAGAATAAACTCTTGATAAGAAGTTTATTAAAATGAAACGTCCACTAATTGAGGGGTCGAATCCTGGGAAGGCACAAACTCCACTTTCCTGGCGTGGAGGAGTCCGATTAGTAAAGTAAGCTGAGCTGAGTGCCAAGAAATGTGATTGCAGGGTCTGAGGACAGGCTCAGGGCTTTACATGTAACGTCTGAAAACCATATGCAATCAAATTATTTGAATTGCTTAATTGTTTTATTCAATTGATTTTAAAAGCTTACTTGATACATATTAAATGATTAGAGGTATGATTGCATGATTAAATGATTATATTGTATGATTTCATGAAATTGAAGGATTTTACCTGATAGGCTGGGAAAAAGAGACCGGGAACAACCAAGACAAGAATATTTATTTTTACTTAATATTTTCAAGGCTTCTTAATATTATTAAAAATGATTTAATTTTTCTAAACATTATAGAGTTTGAATTATTTTATGGATCAAGCTCGATTTTTCCTGGGAAGACGGTTTTGAGCAAACAAAGAGTTTTTAAAATATCAAAAATATTATTTTTGAAACTAATTTTATAAACTTTATGTTTCAATTAAATAAAAGGTATTGGACCCAATTTAACTAAATTGAGTAGGCTCAATTGCTCCTAAACTTGCAAGCCCAAAACCCAAGCCCATTATTATGCAATTAAAATCTATAAATAAGATACCTAAGCTTTGGAACCCTCATATCAGCTCCTTGCAGCCGAAAATATACTTTAACACACACACACACAAAGTTTCAAGAATAGGATAGGAGGAAAAACAAGGAGTCTTCGTCGCCCGTTCGTTATTCTTCGCGCCTCACGCCGACGATCGTTTATTCGAGTGTTCTAAAACACAAATGCACGTTTTCTAAACTTTTTTTCTCAACATTCAAATCATAATATGCATGTTATAATTGTTTTTGCATAAAAAATATTTACGTTCGATTGTTTAACGGCATGACGATTATTTTCAAAAATTTTGAATGTTTTTACGTATATATGAATATGTAATGATTTTCAACGAGTACGCTGCCAACATAGGATGAATTATGGTTAAAACATGAACAAAAGTAAGATAAAATACACACTAGAATCGAAGGTGGCAAGGGGAAAGATCAGCTAGGGTTTTCGCATGGAACCATGGCATGTAAGGGACGACTAGCTTGAATGGTCACGTGGGGCTCGGCTAGGGCTGATCTAGGGGCAGGGTTGGTCTCGATCTAGGGCTATGAAGAGTCCTAGCATGGCTAGGACTCGAGTTCAAGGGCTGGGGAGAAGTCCACACGAGTTGGGACTCCTCCCCCATGCTCGGATAAGGTAGCAGTAGCCAAGGTGGCTAGCGACTTGGGTTGGGCAGACCAAGGTTGGTCTAGTAGGGTGCAAAGAGGGTCAGGAGGGTTTGGGCTTCGGAGTGGCTCGAGCAAAGAATCCTAGGCGAAGTAGGAACCTCATAGATGCATAAGGGAACTCATGCGGCTTGTTACTGTTGCAGCGGCTGCAGCGGTGGTTCAGGGGCTTGGGCTAGGTTTGGTTTGGTCTGAGCGTGGTCCAAGGTCGGTGAGGGTCAAGTGTGGTCGGTGGTTGATAACCTAGGAGAGTCCTAGCTCGACTAGGACTCCAACAAGTCAAGGGAATGGAGTCGCGGGTGTCATGGCTTGTGCAGGGGGTTTGCGTGAGTTAAGGACTGGTTCCTTGGGTCAGGGCTGGTCAAGAGGGTCCCAAGGTGGGTTGGTCAGTGTCTGGCTTAATGTGGCTCGGGCATGGCTCGATCAAATCGAAAGATGGCCCGATGGTTTTTGTCAAGTGTCAATAACTCAAAATTAATGAATAAGTTTCGAAACATGAGTCCGCGGGGGTGGTTCATGGATCACAAGGGTAGTTTAGAAAGTCTATTTTTAAAGTTTGGGAAGAAAATATTTGAGTTTGAAATAAATCGGGATTAAAACGCTCTACGAATTAGTAAGTAGGAAATTTATCGAAAGCCTCGAATTTAAGCTAAATAAAATTATGGAAAAGTATATTTAAGCTTAAATAATTATTTGGGATAAGCTCATGTCGTTAAAAGTAAGAAAAAGTCAAAATCGAGAAATTTTACGTTTAGGGGCAAAACGGTTATTTTACACGTTGGTAATACGTATAAGCTTGGCAGCATCCCGAAGGTGTCATAACGCATGTAAAATGATTTAAAATGATGATTTTGATGAAAATATGATATTTTCTGATTTACGGTAATATTGTGCAATTCTTACTGTTAAAATGCTAGTTTTGGAAAGTTATGATATTATATGCTTTTAAAAGACAAGGAAAAATATTTTGAGGGATATGAATTGACTGTGACAAAAGATAGAGGATATGTGGGGGATCCGTTTTAAGAAAGAACGGTGAACTTAAAATTTTGTGGGAATGTCGAGAGGGAAAACGCCCTAGAGGGAGCCCGACGAAAGTATTTCCATGGCGGTGCCTAGTGCCCGTCCCCATGGGCCGTGTGGAGCTAAAGACTGATCAGTAGACCAAAGGATAAAAGCTAGTCATTTTCGAGGATCAAACTTCACCCAAAATGATAAAAGATTGAAAGCTTTACGATTAAATGGTTTTACGATCTACGATTTATTTATGCTTAAAATTATTTTAAATTAAAATATGATTTTTAAATGCTTGTGATTGTATATGTATTACTTACTACTCATCTTTAGAATGTGCTGAGTCATTTGACTCACTAGATTTGAATGTTGCAAGTTTGATGATTTGAGGGAGGCGCTGATGCTTGAGTGGATCGAGTGCGACAGTACACTCTAGAGGGACATTTATTTTCCGTACTAGCTTAATAGATAAAAGATTATTTTTCGTACTAGCTTGATAGATAAAAGATTTAAAATATTATTGTTATTGATTTTATTAAACATTTTTTATGCTTTATTTTGATGTTATTTGATCTTTCTAAAGCTCAATGTAGGATTTTGGGTAGTTGACGATTTAGAGATTTTTATGCATTTGAGATTCTAATTGTTAAATTATTATGATTTATGGAGATGTTAAGTTATTTTTATTAGAAATTTTCGATTTTATGATTTATGCTTTTATTTAAAAAAAAAAAATTAGTGGACGTTTCACTTGGTTTTAGAACCAAGGAACCCCAAAGGGTTTTGTATTGTCACTCCGAGAAGCTCAAGAAAAGTTACGCATCAAGTATGTGAGTTTTTACTGCCTTATATTTTATATGCTAAAATTCTTTTAAATGCTTATATAAAACATGATATAGAGGTTAGCTACATGCTCCATTTAAAATGTTAAACGCAGATTGGGTAGCGGAATTGATTGGTTTAATGAAGAACTTAGAGGAGAATTGGTTGCATGCCCTACTTGAGCTGAATTTTATAGACGACATTGAAAATTTTTGGGATAGAAATACAATTTTCGAGACTTTGAGGACCGAACTGAAGAGAAAAATTTAAGTTAAAGGGTTAAGTATGAAGTGATTAGGGGAGCCAAGCTTTCCAATTACCAAGATAAGTCAAATTTCGAGGACGAAATTACATTTTAGGGGGGGGGGGAGATTTTTAACCTCCGAAAGAACAACCTACGTAATGCAAATTATTTGAATTGCTTAACTGTTTTATTTAATTGATTTTAAATTCTTACTTGATGCATATTAAATGATTAAAAGTATGATTGCACGATTAAATGATTATATGGTATGATTTCATGAAATTGAAGGATTTTATCAGAATATTCGATAATAGGATGGGGAAAGGAGACCGGGAACGACCAAGACATGAATAATTATTTTTCATTAAATATTTTCAAGACTTCTTAATATTATTAAAAATGATTTAATTTTTCTAAAATGATAAAGTTTGAATTATTTTACGGGTCGAGCTCTATTTTTCCCGTGAAGCCGTTTTTGGGCAAACGAGGAGTTTTTAAAATATCAAAAAAATTATTTTTGGAAAGTAAATTTATAAACTTTTATGTTTCAATTAAATAAGAGTTATTGGGCCCAATTTAATTAAATTGAGTAGGCTCAATTGCTCTTATACTTGTAAGGCCAAAACCCAAGCCCATTATTATGCAATTAAAATCTATAAATAAGATACCTAGGCTTTGGAACCCTCATATCAGCTCCTTGCAGCCGAAATTATACTCCAACACACACACACAAAAAATTTCAAGAATAGGATAAGAGGAGAAACAAGGAGTCTTCGTCGCTCGTTCGTTCTTTTTCGCGCCACGCTGACGATCGTTTATTCGAGCGTTCTAAAACTTAAAGACACGTTTTCTAAATCTTTTTTTGTAACATTCAAATCATAATATTATGCATGTTATAATTGTTTTTGCATGAAAAATATTTACATTCGATGGTTTAACAGCATGACGAATATTTTCAAAACTTTTGAATATTTTTACGTATATTTGATCGTGATATGATTTCCAACGAATACGCTGCCAACCTAGGATGAATTATGGTCAAAACATGAACAAAATTAAGATGAAATAAGTGCTGGAATCGATGGTGGCAATGGGAAAGATCACCTAGGGTTTTTGAATGGAACCATGGCATGTAAGGGACAAAAAGCTTGCATGGTCACGTGGGGCTCGGACATGGCTGGTCTAGGGGTAGGGTCGGTCTCGGTCTAGGGCTAGTAAGAGTCCTAGCATGGCTAGGACTCGAGTTCAGGGGCTGGGGAGAAGTCCACGCGAGTTGGGACTCCTCCCCCATGCTCGGGTAAGGTAGCAGCAGCCAAGGCTGCTCGTGGATAGGGCTAGGCAGACCAAGGTTTGTCCAGCAGGGTCCAGAGAGGGTCAGGAGGGTTTGGGCTTAGGGGTGGCTCGGTGGTTGATAAACTATGGGAGTCCTATCTCGACTAGGACTCCAACAATTCAAGGGGACGGAGTCGCGGGTGTCATGGCTTGTGAAGGGGGGTTTGCGTGAGTAAAGTACTGGTTCCTTGGGTTAGGGCTGGTCAGGAGGGTCCTTAGGTGGGTTGGTCAGGGTCTGGCTCGAGGTGGCTCAGGCGTGGCTCGATCAAATCGAAAGATGGGTCGAAGGTTTTTGTTAAGTGTCAATAAATCGAAATTAATGAATAAGTTTCGAACTATGGGTCCACGGGGGTGGTTCATGGCTCACAAGGGCAATTTAGGAAATAAAAAGTCTATGTTTAAATTTGGGAAGAAAATATTCGAGTTTGAAATAAATCGGGATTATAACGCTCTACGAATTAGTAAACAGGAAATTAATCGAAAGCCTCAAATTTAAACTAAATAAAATTCTGAAAATTAGATTTAAGTTTAAATAATTATTTGGGATAAGCCCATATCATTAAAAGTAAGAAAAAGTCAAAATCGAGAACTTTTACGTCTAGGGACAAAACGGTCATTTTACACTTGGGTAATACGTATCAGCTTGGCAGCGTCCCGAAGGGGTCATAACGCATGTTAAATGATTTAAAATGATGATTTTTATGAAAATATGATATTTTATTATGTATGGTAAAACTGTGCAATTCTTATTGTTAAAATGCTATTTTTGGAAGGTTACGATATTATATGCCTTTAAAAGACAAGAAAAAATATTTTGAGTGATGTGAATTGACTGTGACAAAAGATAGAGGATATGTGAGGGATTCGTTTTAAGAAATAACGGTGAAATTACAATTTGGTGGGAATGTCGTGAGAAAAAAGACCCCAGAAGGAGCCTGTTTACGGGAAAATGCCCCAGAGATAGCCCGACGATCTTATTTCCATGGAGGTGCCCGTCCCCATGGGCCATGTGGAACTGAAGACTGATCAGTCGACCAGAGGATAAAAGCTAGTCCGTTTCGAGGATCAAACTTCATCCAAAATGATAAAGGGTTGAAAGATTTACGATTAAATGGTTTTACGATCTACGATTTATTTATGCTTAAAATTATTTTAAATAAAAGTATAATTTTTAAATGTTTGTGATTGTATATGTATTTCTTGCTACTCATGTTTAGAACGTGCTGAGTCATTATACTCACTAGTTTTGAATGTTGCAGGATTTGATGATTTGAGGGAGGCGGTGACGCTTGAGTGGATCGAGTGTGGCAGAACACTCCCGAGGACATTTATTTTCCGCACTAGCTTAATAGATAAAATATTATTTACCGCACTAGCTTGATAGATAAAATATTTAAAAGATTATTGTCATTGATTTTATTAGACATTTTTTTATGCTTTATTTTGATGTTAGTTGATCTTTCTAAAGGTCGACGTAATTTTTGGGTAGTTAGCGATTTAAGGATTTTTATGCACTTGAGATTCGAATTGTTAAATTATTATGATTTATGGAGATGTTAAGTTATTTTTATTAGAAATTTTCAAGTTTATGATTTATGCTTTTATTTTAAAAAACGGTAGTGGACGTTTCACCACGACTCGGGACTCGACTCAACTTTGACCAGCATCCTAACTCGCTGTACAGACCCTCAGAACCACCTCTGGAACAGCCCCAAACCATCCAGAAACAAGACAAGCAATCTCTAGGCCATTCTAGGCTCTATTCGGTCTTTTTTTACATGTTCCGGTTCCATACAACTCCAAACATACCACGGCTCGAACCAGCCCTTAACCAAGCCCTATACCATGGCCTTAGACCCTAAACAAGTCACTGTTACAGTCCTTTCCAACTAAGGTCGCACACGGAAGCGTGGAGGATGAACGGGGAATGATTGCTAAACATTTTCCTTGACAAAAACTTGCGAAAAACTCACCAAAATATGGAGGTAGGAATGGAGAAGGGGTGGTGGCTGCTTAAGAGCCAAGAACCCTAGATTTCTTGTGTGTGTTCGTGGGAGGTGTGTGCGTGCGTGCGTGCGTTTTTATCTTCTTTTTTTAAAAATTTTTTTTTCAATTAATTAAATACTAAGTAAATAATTTAATTAAGACATAAAATAATCAATACATTATTAAACATCATGCTCAAGAATTAAATCTTTTAATTTTAGAAATTTGCTAAGAAGGTGCTTAAAATATTTTAATTTACCAAAAATTTAAATTTGACATTAAAATGCTAAAATTCATAAATCGCTTAAATTAACCAATATTTTGGTTTAAAATAAAAATATAACATCTCCGGACAAGCATCGAATATTCACCCGAAAAATCAACTCAAGAAATACAATTAAATATCATAAAATACGTATATAAATATTTAAAATAAATTTAACATGTTTAATACATCAATTAATCAATTTAAATAATTTAAATTAATCAAATAATTAAATTATGCATGCGGATTACGTTTACTGTGTTTTGGTCATTAAGCAGCGGCTCGGCGGCGGCGCATGTTGGTGGATTCGAGGAACTCGACTGTTGTGTGGGAAGAGAGAAAAAATTTTGGTGGACAAAAACATGTGTAAAATTCGACTATTTATTACATATATATTAAAAGTCTCTTCATTATCTAATCAGGATTCTTCTTTTATCAGGATATTATTTTTATTATTCAAAAGCTTTCATGTATGTATTTTTCACTTTTACAAATATCATGCATAATTAAATTATGCATGATCTAAATTAAATAACTTTTATTTAATAGACACACACACATATATACATATACACATGTATATACATATATATTTATCTATGATCTAAATTAAATAACTTTTATTTAATTACTTAATTAATTATTTATTAATTAATTTGTCTATACATTTTTTGTGTTCCACGAGAATTTTGCACTTGGTAGTCTCTACTACAATTTATTATTTAATTAATATATTGAAATTTACTAAATAAATAAATATCAGCTCATTATAAGTCCGATTAATAATCAGACAATGTCGATAATCGAGGGTACAAATCTCGTTCACATAATGAAAATGAAAATTTCAATGGACAAAATTTCATCTGATTCATTTTTTACAGCTACCAGTTTTGTGAACTTTCCTAACATAATTAGTAGTTAAGCTAAGTTCCACAACTTCTATAGCATGAAATCAACTTATAAACTCTTTTATAATCAATCTGTTTAATCTCCATCAAACTACAGTAGCCAAATTCACCTCTTGAACTTAACTATCTCAACGGTAATACAAAATTCGATACTTGTGTAACCCTCAATAGTTCAGGAATACCGCTAGTAATGGGTTCTCAACTTCATGTGATTCAGAATAACATTTATTTTTATTCGAGCATATCCTAATTTGCTACATTTTTTCATCAATTCCTTGATCAAGAATGTCAGAACTCAAGTATGATTGCCCCATCAGATCATGGTAAGAGCGTCTAGTAACATCATCTGATGATCTTTTATGTATCACTTATAGTTCCTGTAATAACATTAAGTTATGGTTAACGTACAGTATGGCCCATTCAACTCATATATCCCGATCGAATCTTCAACTATTATTTTATCGAGAGTTGAAAATGAGTTCGATAATGATGTGATAAATATTTGAATAACAATAGTGACATGATATGTTCAACTGAGAAAACATAAATAAAGCTAACTCTTACAACCTCTCAAAACTACTCAAAAACATCATAAAAGTCGTAAATATCTTTAACATCAACTTAAATCATAAAATTCATATAAATGTGAAAAAACTGATGCTGGTCCTCGGGTTGTGTGCACCTTCAGTCCAGTAAGATCAACCATCAAATCCCTCAACACCATCAATATCATGATCACCTGCATTGATCATACCTAGTGAGTCTATTGACTCAGCAAACTATAACCATAATAGCAAGTAGTACATATACAATCACGTGCAACAGTGAAAATACTTTTACATAATATAACATTTAATGAACATACATAACTAAAACATTTTTCCTTTTATCATAAACATATCATAATTCCTTTCATCATATACGTATACGTTTTCCTTTTCATTGAATTCAGATCGTTAATTGTGACTTTCGTATTAGCTGAAGGTTGATGGATCTATCTACGTATTACCACAGTAATGGGCGGTAGGGACATCAGCGACTCTCTCACCCGTGAATTGAGCTTTGGCCTTACAAATCATCGTATCATCATAATCAATTTTATTACTCACAATTACTTAACTTTCTTCAACATTTCATATTTTCATCACTTTATAAAAATTAAAGCATGCATAAATCATTTTCCTTTTAAACCAAGCATGCAACATATCTTTTAGCATCAATGTTTCATCATAAAATTCCTTAAACATTAAAAATAATCATATAAACATATTTTACAGCATTCAGGGCACTGCCAGGATGTTTACTATTTTTCAGGTGAAAAATGACTGTTTTACCCCTAGATGTAAAATTTCTCGATTTGGACTTTTTCTTACGTTCGTTGACACTAGACCATCCCAAATAATTATTTAAGATTAAATTAAATTTCCTATATTTTTATTTTGCTTAAATTCATGGTTTTCTATTTAATTTCATAATTATTAATTCGTAGTGCGTTTTAATCCCGAATTAATTTCAAACTTTATTATTAAATTCTCAAATTTTAAACATAGACTTTTTATTGCCTAGTTTACCCTTGTGAACAATGAACAACCCCCGTGGACCCACGGTTCAAGCCATAACCATTTAACCCCATTAATTCGAACCCTAACATGACCCATCGAGCCACCTCTTGTTTTCTTCGAGCCGATCCCGAGCCACCCCAAACCGGCCCTTGCCCAACCCCTCTAGTAACACTCTTGGACCCACTGGACCAACCCTAACTCGCTGCAGCCCCCTGTACAAAGAACACGAGCCGCGCGAGTTCCCTACAAGAATAAAACTCTCCTCCCTTGACTAGGACTCCTCGCCCAAGCCGTCTCTTGAGTCCAAAAACTCTTGACTACCCCTGGACCACCCTGAACCCTAGTCTAGACCACCCTGCCCATGCTTGGACCCTCCATGCAGCCGCCCCTCGTGGCTACTACTAAATCGAATGGGAAGAGTCCATGCGATCATTGGCTCTTCCCTAGCTACCAGCCATGGCTAGGACCCTTCCATCCCCTTAACCACGCTCCTCACCGAGCCCCAGCCCAGTCCTGGCCAAGCACTCGCTGTAGAGCCCCTTGACCGAACTCTTTAAGAGCCAACATGCAATATTTTGTTCAAGCTTGTATCAGTTCATGTGCAACCCTTAAACCGTGTTATAGGGGCGCTTAAACACCCTTAAATTCTTCTCTTTTGGTGTCCCTATGATGGCAGCCCCTTCATGCAATGATATCTCAAGTTTTGGACATGAAATCGTGATTTATTCACATGAAAGTGGATAAATACGAAATATAAATACATGGTAGACATATTTTCATGCAAACACAATTCCAATATGTAATAAGGTGTGATAGATGAGAAAAAAAGGTTTATGGCGTGCCTTTGCGTATATTACACACGACAAATACGTTGAGATGCGAAGAATGACGACGAACCTTTGCTGAATGTTCCTTTGCAAAACCGTGACTTCCTTTGGCTAATGTTCTCGTGTGTGATGTGTTTGAGGGGTGCTGGGAGTCTTGTGTGTGTTGTGCGTGATGGGGGCGTGTACAATGAAAATAATGGGGATGGTTTGTGCTTTAAAAAATTGATAATTATTAAGTGTAATAGTCTAGGGCCATTAATATGGTACAATAGGAACATTAAGCTCATTAATGTATATTTAAAATATTTAGTTTAGGAAAGTTCGTGAAAATATTAGCCGAGTTCTCGAAAAATTCATATTTTAGTCGAAAATCGAATATCGTTAAAAATTACGTCTCGGCGTATAAAATCACGTCAAAACTCTTTATTCTTAAAAATATCATAAAGCATCAGCCTTATTTTAAATAATTAAACACAATTATTCAATAAAAACATTTTCTATTTTTTAGCCATCGGTCTCCGTTCCTCGATCGCATATCGAATAATCCTTAAAATGCAGCTTACATGCATTCGTGTAGAAAGTACAATTTATACATGCAACCATGCACATCATATTCAATTAAGAAATTAAAATAATTTAATTAGTTACTTTCTTTTTTCTTAAATTTGCATGCAGTTGGATTACGTCATCTTAATTTTGGACCTTACAATTCATCCTTCCCTTAAATAAAATTTCATCATCGAAATTAGAACTTACCGAATAACTCCGAGTAGCGACTCCTCATGTTCCTCTCGGTCTCCCAAGTAGCTTCTTCCTCCGAGTGATTTAGCCAATTGACCATGATCATTGGTATAACTTTACTTCGGAGTCTTCTTTCTTGCCTAACCAACATTTGTGTGGGTCTTTCCTCATATGTCATATTTGGAGTCAATTGCAGAGGTTCATGATTTAGTACATGTGAAGGGTTCAACATGTACTTTCGCAGCATCGAGATGTGGAACACATTGTGTACCCTGGATAGGATTGGTGGCAATGCCACTCTATAGGCTAGTGTTCCAATCATCTCCAAAATCTCAAATGGCCCTGTGAATCTTCGACTAAGTTTACCTTTCTTGCCAAATTTCATAACACCTTTCATAGGTGCTATTTTCATAAAAACATAGTCGCATACTGCAAAATATAGCTCTCTTTGTCGCTTGTCGGCATAACTTTTCTGTCGGCTTTGTGCAGTCTTCATCTTTTCTCGAATTTTGACTACAAGATCCACTGTTTGCTTGATCAAGTCAGGACCATATTTTCCTCTTTCCCCAACCTCGTCCCAATCTATAGGGGATCTACATTTCCTTTTGATAGGATCGGTTGGGAGGTGATGAAGTGTTTAGAAAAGGGGTTTGAATAACACTTGTCAATTTTACTCTTTTTTCGAACTGATGAGTCATTTTAGTGATAAATTGATCTCGGAAATCTTGTTTTGTCGATGTCAATCAGTTAACTGGTGAAAGTGCGGAAATAAACTGAATGACGGATAGAATATAACTGAAATAAATAGACACAGGATTTATGGATGTTCGGAAATTTCAGTCACTCCTACGTCACCCCTTCTATCTGAAAGATATGATATTCACTAAAAGACTTTGATCAAATACAAACTCTTGTATAAACCCATTTCAGTTTTGGACTTAACAACGCCAAACTGAAACTGTTAGTATCTTTACAAATTTATCAGTAACTAACTGTGATAGGATCGGTTAGGGGATGAAAGAGTGTTTAGAAAGGGGGTTAAATAAAAACTAACAATTATCACAACCTTTTCGAATAATGAGTTAGTTCGGAGATAAACTGTAGCTAGGGAATCTTATCAGTCGATATCAATCAGTTAACAATAATAGTGCGGAAATAAACTGACTAATAGATAGAATAAAACTGAAATAAGAACACATAAGATTTTATGGATGTTCGAATATTTCAAACACTGATGTGTCACCCCTTCTATCACGAAGATAGGATATTTACTAAAAGACTTTGATCAATTCAAACAGTTGTATAGACTCACTTCAGTCTTGGACTTAGCAATGCCAAACTGAAACTCTTAGTTACAAAATGATTTACACTACTCAGCTGAATTGAAATAACTTAGCACGACTGATTACAATAATATAAGTTTGTGCTTGTAAGATCGAATTATAGCCTTAAATGCTATGAATGTATATAATAAACGTGAGCAATAATTTCAGCAGAGTAACAGCTTAGTTGTTTGAGAGTTGAAAGATCAGATATTGGATTCAAAATGTTCGATGTTCTTTCTTTTCACAGCTGCTCTTTCTCTACTATTTATAGGCTTTGCCTCCAACGGTAATATTGAATGTGATTTGAAACTTTCTATCCTTTGTTTGCCACATCAACGTTTATCTGACAGTCGTACACTGTAGCATTTCTGAAATGCGGCGTTCCTGCTTTTCTTTGTACAATCTGTCTGTGGTTGAGCTACGTCTTTTTCACTGATGACGTGTACATCTATAAGATCAGCTGATAGGTCATAGATGATTAGCTCACAACTGATGTAGCAACTGATCAGTTTCCAATTGATGAGTCAGTTGTCTGCGTAGTTCAGTCAACTGGCTTAGTTGCCTTTGATTATCTTCGCATTGATCTTTAGTTATGGGCAACCGATAATTTGTATATATAATATTAGTTACTATAAGTCTTTTTGATCAGTTAGTTCAATATATTAAATGCTCAGTTTGTCAAACTTCCGAAATTCAGTTTCCAAAAATTTCTCCCTTTTTGGTGTTTGACAAAACTTAGAAAATATGAACTGATCAACTGAACTTATTGTAGATAAAATAATTTTTTATTGACGACTCTTTCAATGTACAAATTCTTACAAAGAATGAAAGAGTAAAATAATCTTCTAAATGTATAAAATAATCTTCAAAATCTGCCAAATATGTCAACCTCTAACTGATCTTCTATTTCTTAGATTTTTTCTCCGACAGTCCTTGATCAGTTGGTTGATTTGGTCTTTTTGTAGATAGCCTCAGCTGATATTGTTCTTCTTCTTACCTCTTTTTGTCAAACACCTCAACCTTTCTGGATATGATATGAATTTCTGAGTTGATATTTGAAACAACATTCATCAGAAGTTCTTGCATTAAACCCATTCTTTTGGTCACAACATTTTCCAGATAATCAAAGCGTTGATTGAACATGGCTTGAGTTTGGAAATGAGCTTCATTTGATGCTCTATCTTTCCATATTTGATCCATTTTGAAGAATAGGTTCATAATATCCATTGTGATTTGTTGAATACTTTTGAGCGTATTCTCCTTGATGGAATCAATTTTCATAGAATGCGCCATTTGTGTTGATTGGATGTCAAAAATGGAAGTCATCTTACTGAAAAGGTCGGTCTGAATGGCTTGAATTTCATCAAATAAAGATTCAGTTGTCATTGTTATATTAGGGGACTTGATTCCAGAGATTTCTTGTTCTTGCTTCCTGTTATCTTGGTTAAAAATCACCAAGGCCCTGTCAGTGGTGTTAGTTTCAATACTAAATATTTCTTGAACATCTTATGATATGGCTTCTTGTTGAAGCTGTGGAGGAGAAGAAAGATTTGGATCAGCAGTGGTTGCTTGAAGGCTCTTTAGATTTTGTGATAATTGCTTTTTCAGTCGTGGCAGTCGGCTGAACTGGCTCTTCAACTCGTTGCAAAATTGTCTGTTCAGTTGATTCTTCAGTTGGCTCCTCAGCTGATACAGTGGTTGGTATTTCAGTTGTTCGAACAACTGAACTTGTGAATGGTTCTTCAGCTAGAACCTCTTCAGTTAGTACCAGGTGCAGCTGTGCCTCTTCAGTTGTTGCTAGAACTACCTGTTCAGTCATAATGGTTGACTGAACTGGCTCTTCAACTTGATTCAAAATAGCCTCTGCGGCTGGTTGTTCAGTTGCGCTGGGTTCTTCGACTGCTACTGTAGAGAAAATAGTCTGCTAAATATTAGTGGCAACTGATTGAATAACTTCATTGATATTGGCCAATGATAGCTCAGCATTCGTGTAAAGTTGAAGATCTGCAGTTGAAGTTGGAGTAGCTAAAGGAGAAGATTCAGCTTCTTTGGAAGGAGGAGCAGCTGCTGGTTCAGTTGGTGCAGCAACTGGTTCCTTTGATTGCTCTTGCGGTTGAACTGATGATTCAGCTTGCTCTTCAAATGAAAGATCGTGAAAACCTGCTGGAATAATCAGTTCTTGATCCAGTTCCCACTGTTTAATCGCCATCGGCAGTGTGATAAGATCCGCGTCCAGTTGATCATCAACTGCTTTGTCATTAAAGGCAGTTGGACTTGTGAGATCATAGTTTTGGCGCAGCTGAACAATCATTTGACTCAACTTCTTTGCACGTACTTGATCAAAGAAGTACTTCTTCCTTTGCAAAGATTGAACAACTGTAGCCGCTTCGACCATCTTCAGGACTATAGTTTAAGGGTCAATAAATTTTTTAACG
Organism: Primulina huaijiensis; assembly: GCF_012295235.1. Taxonomy (NCBI): domain Eukaryota; kingdom Viridiplantae; phylum Streptophyta; class Magnoliopsida; order Lamiales; family Gesneriaceae; genus Primulina; species Primulina huaijiensis. Next base: position 15,091,293 of record NC_133308.1, read on the forward strand.
CTGATTTCTTCTCTAGTTGCCTGGAAAACACCTCAGTCCTAAACCTGACCCATTCATCATAAGCCTTAAGCTTATTCTCAGAAAACTCATTGATCTCGTTCCAAATTAGATCAATATGTGTTTGAATCACGTTCGTGGGTCTTGGCTCTTCAATCATTTTGCCATTTCCCTTTGAGTCACGCAGAGCATGAGGAATACTAAGCCCTGAAGTAGTTGCATCAATCCTTTCTATAATTAGTATCTCTTTGGGTCTGGCAAATGGTAGAGAAGTTCGGCCAGAAATAGTGATCAGTGAAGCTTGAACTCCAGCAAGTTTCTTTTTATCAAAAGATTCGGTGATAGTCTTTTTTTGTTGAACGACAGGATGAGGTAACTGAACCTCAATTGTAGATACAACTGGTAAAGCTCTCAAAGGAGTATCCTCGATTGGCTGTTCAGCTCCAGATTGCAGCAGCCTGTTCGTTGGCATGGTGACCAGAGAAGCTATTGGTTTGGTTTTAAGCGTCCTTGGCTTCTTGGAGATTTTGGGAGGATAAGTCTTCTCAGAGTCAGTGTCACTGACAATCAGTCTGCGTTTGATTGTCTTCTTTGCTTTCCTGACTGATTTGGGAGCCTTCTGTGTCCCAATCTCCTTCTTGATTTTAAGAAAATGTTCAGGAGAGATGTCCATCTTGAGCTTCAATAGCTGAACTGTAAAGGCTCGTATTTCGTATTCATAATTTTGCGGAATTATTAAAAATTTTCTAAATAAATAAATAACTTGCCCAATTTATAAAATAAACATGTAAATAATTTTAACTTTAAAATAACAGCGAAAGCAAATATTGTTTTTAAACAAAAATTTAAAAATAATCCAACGTATTAAAACTGAGTTTGAACAATAAAAGGTGCATAAATTAAAACATGAGGTCCTCGGGTTTACTACTGCTGCCACAAGATCGCTCACTGGTCTACGCCCTCCGTCTCGACCTCATCAGTACCTACAACAATCAAGTCTAGTGAGTCTAAAGACTCAACATGTATATACCGTGAATAACAAGTAAATATATCATAAAATTGCATGCAACGTAAAAATATAGTATCGTAAAGCGCATGGTGAAAATCGTATCATGAATAATTATAACTACGTGCATATCTGAAAATCATACGTAAAAGCTTTGCTCAATGGAGCTCTGTCATGTCATATCATAATTTTCTGGTAGAGATAATGTTTCTAAGCAAGTGGCCCATAACATAACGTAAGCGCCTGATCAGACTAAACCACAGTATACTGGGCGGTAGAGATCAATCACAGCCCTTGGACTGGATGTCCGTACCCATACATAATCATAAACCGGTCATAAGTCACCGGACGGAGCGCTCCTCGGTTGCGCCTACCGACTTCCAAACCCATAACATAAGGTGGCCACAAGACATATCGAATATATCTAAAAAATAAACATTTTATATTTTTATGCACGTAATATAATTAAAACCTTATTTTTACCTGATGAGTTTTATCGTTTCCAGGCTTGCTGCGACTTAACTATAATATGTGACACATGAAAATAATATTATCTTGATTTAAACTTGACAACCGAATCAAAACGAGACGATTCGGACCAACAACTTGATTTTTAATCATGGCATGTACCAACCCGAACCAACATTAAACCGACGTTTAACCATGATTAAAAATACCCCAAACATACTGAAAAATATGCACAAGGACTGTAAAACATGAAAATAGGTGAATGGATCTCAAAAACATAAAACACTCTTTCGAGAGTCATTTTGGCACCTTTCACCGTAAATTCTCGTACGACCTCTAAACTCGACCAAATCACAAACGGCCAAAAACACGACTTTCCTAACTCATTAAGATAGTGTCCAGGCCAAGGCCACGGGCTAAAAGACAACCAAGAACTCAGAAAAACCTCCTGAACCGAGATGAAAGTGGCTGTCAAAATACAGCAGTAGCATTTTGTGTGTTTGTAGTGTAAATCCTGAAATTTATGCCTATGGGCTTGAACCACCGCCCAAGGACTCTTACCAACATCCTAAGGTATTGATTGAACCATGGCTAAGGGCTAAAAGCCAACCACAAACCAAGAAAACACCTAGGACACTCACAGCTCAAAACAGAGAGAGCCACTTTCTGTATAGTGTGATGTATTGCATTGTTTTTTTGTGTTGTATCGTTCCAATGGCCATTTGAGCGACCATGTCTCGATCTAGACATGATGAAGTGTTGTATGAACCATGGCTATGAGCTAGGAGCCAACCACAATTCATCCAACATCTCCAAAACCGAAAGTTACTCACACCAAAAATCAAATTTTGAAAACCGAAGAGCTCTTGTCATGTTTCTGTAAAAATCTGAGGGATCTATGAAACAAGCTTTGAAAAGATGATTTGGTCACGTCCTAGACATGATAAGGAAGGGCTCTAACCATGGCTACAGTCCCTAGGACAGCCAAGATTCGAACACCCCTTTAAACAATCCAATGACAGAAACTCTGAACCCAAACATGTTGCTGTCATATCTTTGTTTGTGCGTGTATGGATGTAAACCAATGGACCAAACACCCTAACACACTCTAAAACATTCCTAGAAGCAGCCATGGAGGCCTGGAACCGAGCAACATCCTAAAATCAACAAAACTTAGCAAACCCGTGAAGTTGAAAACAAAGAAGTTTAGGAAAATCTGTACAGATTTTGCTTGGCAACTTACTGTCAATTTCGTGTTTTAGCTTGAATCATGGTTATATAATGGTTTAAAAATATCTATAGGACTTGATTGAAGAGCAAAGAAACAACATATACATGCCTGGAATTTGTTTTGTCAAAAACAAATCAATACGACGAATACGAGCTACGTCACGGAGTTGGATCTCTTTCCTTTCTAATTCAGCTGTTGTTGCACGGTTTTAGCTGTTGTTCTTTTCTGTAATTTCGAAGGTAATGGAGTGTTTTTGCTAGAAAATAGAGATGAGTATTATAGGAGGTGTTAAATGGGTATTGAAGTTCACTTAGTTGAGAGTTACAAGTGAGAATTTGAATTGTTTCTTCAACCTTGCTGTATCTGTTCTTATTCTCTCATTCTTGCTGTTAATTCACGATTTTATCAGCTGTTTACTTCTGATATATTCGAGCATCTGGTTGTAGGATATGTAGGTAAGGAAAATGAATGTTACAAGTAGTGTTAAAGGTGTCATAGCATACATTAAAATGGGAGTTACAAGTGAAGGATTTGAATAGTTTTTGAATTGTTTTCCTTTCCCTTAGCTGCCGTTGCTTTTGTTCTTATTCTTGTTGCACGTATTCTTTTAATGGCTAGCGCCTTGGATTGAGGAAGAATTAAGGTGTATTATTGTGTTTGAATTCTTATTACTAATTAAAGAATTAAAATGTGAAATGAATACTCCATGATGTGCAATTAGGAGTGGTTTGAATGGAGAGTTATAAAATCTTGGAAATATATTAAATTTTGAGTCAAAATTATTTTTAATTTGCATGGTATATTATTGCTTTAAATCTTGTATTTTAGCTTCTTAAGTTTTTAACACCCATTGAACATTTTAGTGAATTAACAAATTTATTTAGACTAAACTCTTGCATGGCATTGCATGATTTAAAATTTAATTATTTAATGTTATGTTTAATTTCTTGAATATATTATACCTAGATTAATTCATCCTCATTTGTTTACACATTTTAATTTAAGCTTTAATTAAATATTAACCTAAAGAACTTATTTACTAACTTAGCTCTAATTAATTTAATAAATCCTAAAACATCTTATTTCTTTAAATTAAATTATTTCTTAACTTAAATTATATTTCGGATTATTTTATTATTATTAATCTTATCTCAAATCTCCCAACTCCGGTCCGGCTTCGCGTATTTATCCTGAAAAGGTAAAACTAAACATCTACTTTTAAAATAAATAATCATAACTTAACAATTATAAAATGAATTAAACGATTCTTATATTTATAAAATTCATATTTAATTTAAATAATAGCAATTATGCATAGCTTATACGTAATCTGACTTTTGGGTTCTACATGAACACTCTTGGTATTGAAAATATTTTATTTGGATAATCTCTAAGAGGAGTCCCCCACCAAACCCTTGCTTTTAATCAAATAGCAGAGCTGCACTGCATATCCCTTCGATTGTTTTGAAGACTGAAACATGTTTTTCAAAAGTTTGAAGATAATACCTTTCTATTGCAGTTTTGTTCCAGTCATGATGGCTGTCATGACTTGAAATTTTTCCAGTGTAAGAGCAGTAAAGGATCCTGCTTTGGCTAGTAGCCCTCTGGCCACGATATCAGCCAGCAACTGGATTTATGGCTTCAACTCTTTCTTGGGATCGAAAACTTTGATTTTCCGTCCATCAACAAAGAGTTGAGTCTGCATTTCCTCAACATCAGAAGATTTCACCTCTGAGATATTAGCAAGCCCATCAGTAGGCAGCTTAAAGAGGTTGCTGAATGAGTCTTCATCGATGATCAGCAGCTTATTGTTGATGGTGGTAGTAATGTTACCATCAGCAGAGATGAATCCATTTGCGTAAAGCTCCTGAACCTCGGTTGGAGAAATATCTTGGGAAGATAATCCCACAAAAGTTCTTAGACCAGCAGCTTCCAGTTGTAAAAACATGTTCTTGATCTCCTTGTCCTGGACAGGCAGGACTGAATCGAAATCAATCGCCATAGCATTCACAATGTATGCTGGTACTTGATTTACCATTTCTGAGAGTTTGGTTATCTACGAGAAAGAAAGCTTTGTGTATGGGTTTTCTCTGTAAACTGAAATGCTCGTAAAAAAGAACTGAAATGAAGCGGGTTAATGTACTTATGTATATGACTGTTCAAATTTTTGGACACGTGTTAGTCCGAGAAAAATTTGAATAGAAGCGTGTATACGTGTGATGAAATCGTGTGTAGAATATAAATGGACTATGAGGGACCACATTTCAAATTACTATACATTGAAAGATATCATTTAAATGCATAATTATCAGTCACATCACTTTAATTGGAATATATATTGAATAATCAGTTAAATTATTGGGTAAGATCAGTTCGATCATAGACTGAGTGATCAATTGAAAACTGAGTCAGTTCAGCCGAAGATCAACCGACTATTGTCTTATTAGTTAACCATTTGAATTCGTCATTCCCCCTAAAAAATGCATATTATAATAAAATGACGGTTATAGTAGAGATGCGTAAAATAAAAAAATCTTATTCTCAAAAGATGAATCGTTCGGAATAATGATTATGTCTCTTCAGATGCCTCACATTTCAGCTATAAATAAGAGTGAAAGAGTTAGACGTCAAGCATCAGTAGATAAAGCAAGAAAAGTAAATAGCAATGGATAATGCAGGGAGTTCCACACAACCAAACCTCACGGGGGAGTATATGAAGTCTGTGGTTGCTGCTAGGAAGGCTGCAATGGAAGATAGTATCTTTGAAAAGATACTGTAGCTCTGGATGAAAATCCAGGAGCTCCAAACCTACATTGAGGAAGGAGAGGTTGCGACCCCCCTAAAATGGTGGCAACATTGAAGAAGTATCGACAACGCCTTTGCGTTGCTGATAATGTGGAAATCTTCATAGATGAAGGTGTCTTCCTTCTGCTCCTCCTGAAGAAGCGGAGGGCTCTGAGGAAGATCGCTTTCTCAGAGGACTTCGTAAGGACCTCTACTGGAGGATTAACCATGTGATTATCCTCCTGGAGGTCCGCAGTTAAAAAAGAAATCTCCCATGTACGCTCCCCCCAGAATAAATAAAATTATTATTATGTTTTATTGTTGTCTTACTCTTGTTGCCTTTATATTTTCTGCATACTAACTAGTGACAACTGAATAAACAACAAGATAATAACGTAAAGCAAATTATATTAAAACAAGTCAATTAAGCCAAGAATGATGCGAAAGTGAGAAAACTTAGTCTAGGGTATTGGCTTTGTTAAGATACCTGCTTCTTGTTGTTCCGTTGGTATGTATTCTAGTCTGATTGCTTTCTTTAGAGCATGATCTCTAGTGAAGTGATGCCTGACATCAATATGCTTGGTCCTAGAGTGAAGAACTAGATTGTATGTTATTACAATTATGATTGTATTATCACAAAAGATTGGTGACTCTTTTTCATTGACTCCATAGTCTTTCAGTTGTTGCTGAATTCATAGCAGTTGGGCACAGCAGCTTCCAGCAGCAAGATATCCTGCTTCAGTAGTGGAAGTAGCTATGGATGTTTGCTTCTTGCTGAACTATGAAATCAGTCTGTGTCTTAGAAAATGACATGATCTACTGGTGCTTTTACGATCTAGCTTATATCCTGCATAATCTGCATCTGAATATCCAACTAAATTGAAAGAAGAGTCATTAGCATACCACAAGCCCACATTTTGTGTGCCTTTAAGATATTTTAAAATACTTTTGGCAGCTGAAAAATGCGATTGCTTAGGATCTGCCTGAAATCCAGCACACATACAAACATCAAATACTATATCAGGACGACAAGAAGTTAGGTACAATAATGAACCTATTAAACCTCTGTAAAGTGTCGTCTCAACTGATATTCCCCCTTGATCATTGTCTAGTTTGATTGATTAACTCATGGGAGTACTTGCAGCTGAACATGTTTCCATGCCAAATTTCTTAAGCAATTCCTTCGTATATTTGGTCTGACTGATAAAAGTACCAGTTTCCAATTGCTTCACTTGCAGACCGAGGAAAAATGTCAATTCACCCATCATACTCATCTCGAATTTTTCCTGCATTAACTTGGCAAATTTCTCACATAATTTGGGGTTAGTTGACCCAAAAATTATATCATCAAAATATATTTGCACAAGTAAGATATAATCATTCTTTAAAATCTGAATAGAGTCTTATCAACTGATCCAACAGTAAAATCATGATCAGTTAAGAATTTTGAAAGAGTTTCATACCAAGATCTTGGAGCTTGTTTAAGACCATATAAGGCTTTCTTCAAATGATAAACATGATCATGAAGAGAGTGATTGATAGAACCTGGTGGTTGTTCAACATATACTTTGTGCGGCCTAGGGCTGAAGAGGGCGGGGGTTGATCATAGGTGCCATGAGGTTGCACGGACAATGAGCGGCTCTTGGGAGGCTTTTAGGCGAAGGGAACATGAATGAACCGATCTTACACCGGAAGGAGACGGATTTCGAAACTGTTCAGGTATGGAACTGTGCAGTTGAGGAAGGCTTAAAAGATTTGATATGTACTACTCATATCAAGAAGGTGCATCTTCTTTTCGGTAGCTCATCACATAAAAATTCCAAAGTTAAGCGTGCTTGACTTGTGGCAATTTTGGGATGGGTGGCTTCCTGGGAAGTTTCTTAGGGTGCGTGTGAGTGAGAACATAAGCACGCTGAAAAGATTCGTCTTGGTACAGTGAGAACAGTCATCGAATCTGGGGCGTTACAGTTGGTATCAGAGCTGACCTCTCCTATTACGGTGTGGTTCAGGGATGAACCAAGCGGAAGCAGGTGTGCATGTGAGCACCGGGGCTGAAGAGGGCGAGGGTGATTGCCGGTGTCATGAGGTTACACGGACAATGAACGGTTATTGGCAGGCTTCTAGGCGAAGTGAACATGAATGAACAGATCTTACATCGGAAGGAGAAGGATTTCGAAACTGTTCATGTATGAGACTGTGCAGTTAAGGAAGGTTTAAAAGATTTGATATGTACTACTCATATCAAGAAGATGCATCTTCTTTTCTATAATGGCCCGAAAATTCGTGTTTGAAAATTTGCGGAAAAATTTAAAATTTTCTTTTTAAATTATTAAAATGCCTCATTTATAAAATAAACTGATAAGTAAATTTTAATGTTCAAAATCACAACGGAAGAAATCATTACTCGCCAAAATAACAAGTTAAAGTATCCAACAACTAATAAAATTGTTTGAACATAAAAATGGCAAGTGCTGTAAATGAGGTCCTCAGGTTCCACTACTGCCGACCCAAGCTAGCTCACTGGTCCCCGCCCTCGGTCCCGACCTCATCAGTACCTACAACAATCAAGTCTAGTGAGTCTAAAGACTCAGCATGCATATATCGTAAATAACGAGTAAATAATATAATAAAGTTGCATGGGAATAAAAATATCATGTCATGAGGCATAATGTGAAAATAACTTGTCATGAGCAATTATAATACGTGCATAACTGACTAAAAATCATAAGTGAAATGCTTGCTCAACCGAGCTCTGTCATAAATAACATGTCATAAATTTTCTATTGAGATTATGGTCTACGCAAGTGGCTCCTGCACTGAACTGAACTGACCGGTAACTGACGACCGGGTGAAGTAATGTACGTCTGATCAGACTAATGCCACAGTATACTGGGTGGTACAAACTGAACTGAACGGTAACTGGCGACCGGATGAAATAATAATCCAATGATAGTGAAATAGCCACAAGCAATATCGCATAAATCTCAAAAATGAATATTTTATATTTTTATGCACGTAATATAATTAACTGGCATAATGAAATATCCTGTATTATTTTACCACATGGATTGGATCGTTCCCAGGCTCGCTGCGACCTAAATTTATCATGAAAAATATGCAAATGATTTTCTTGACCAAGATTTGTAATTGAATCCGAAAACGAGACAATTACGCCCAACGACTTCGTATTTAATCATGACTCCGTGCCACCAAAACCAACACCGACCCATCATTTAGTCATGATTAAAATACACTTAAAATGATGAAATAATGCTCCTAAAATGACAAGGTCTGAAATTTTGGTGAATGGAGGCCAAAACATGAAACGCTCTTTCGAGAGTCAATTTGACACATTGCACCGTAAATTCTCGTACGACCTCTAAAATGATCCGAATCACAAACGGTCAAAAACATGGCCTTCTTAATTTGATGAGGCACTGTCCAGTCCAAGTCCATAGGCTAGAAGCCAACCAAGAACTCGAACGAGCCACTGAACCGCAGCAGCAAGTTGCTGTCCACAAAATACAGCAGCTGTGCTTTGGTTTCCTTGCGTCGTTTGCGAGGCTAATGGCCGTTGGGGCTTGAACCACCAACCATAACCTCTTACCAACTTACTAAGGAATGATTTGAACCATGGCTAAGGGCCCTAGGCCAGCCACAATTCGCATCACACTCTAACTCAACCGAAAGTCACACCCGAGAGCACCCTTGCATGCGTGTGGTGTTTCACTACATTTGCTGTCATGGATCGTCCCAGTGGCTATTTGATTGACCATGGCACAATCTAGACTTCATGGGGTATGGTGTGAACCGTGGCTAATGGCTAAAGAGCCAACCAAGATCCACACTAACACCATACAACTCAACTACACTTGCTGAAAAAATGAGGAAGCCGAAAGGGGGAAGGGCTGTTCTTGTTGTTTGATTTAAAAACAGATTTCACCATGGACCAAGCCTCAAAAGGACGACTTGATCGCATCTTAGACATGATTAGGAGAGGTTATAACCATGGCTATAGCCCTTAGGGCAGCCAAGATCAGGTCCATCAACTTTTGACATCAATCAAGAAAATCGAATGCATTTGGGACATATTGGGGAGTTGTTGTCATTTCGATTTCCAGCAAGCATGGGGGCTGAAATAATGGACCAACGTGGTCCTAATCCATCCTACAACATGTCTAGATTTAGCCTTGGGAGCCTGGAATCGAACCATCCACCTGTACTCACAAAAACAAGCAAATCGTGAAGCATGAAAGAAGAACAAAATTCTGCACTTCATTTCCGAAAATGGTATGAAAACATTTCGGTTTTTGAGCTTAAATAAATCATAATTATGATGTTTCCAAATACTACTATGGCTTGATTGAAGAGTTAAAAAAAGGAACATATACATGCCTTGTTTCGTTTTGAAAAGAAAACGAACGAAACGCACGACGCGGCGCGGAGATGGAGCGTCTCTTTTCTTGCTTGCTACTCGATTATTTTTCTTTAAGAGCTCTCGGTTTTCCTCACTAAACCCACGAAAATGCTCTGAAATTCTCTCAATATTTCGGTGATGGGGGAGGGGAAATGGTTAGGAGAGTGAGTGAGATCCAATAATAAAGGGATACAAAGGATATGACCAAGTCTCCCTCTTTTGAATTTTGAATTTGGTTGATATCAAATGTTTGTTGGGGATGGGAAATGGATGAGCAATGACCGATTCATTATGTCCACCAAGGTTAGGATCTTGATCTACTATTAATTAATTAAGGGTGTTAAATAAATGAAAAGATTATCATGCTAATGGATGACAAGGAAAGGGTCAAAGGTGAGTTGGCATAGAATTGTTGTCTCACTAAGGGGTGGCCGAAATTTATCAAATAAATGGAGGGGAAATATTGTTTAGTTAGTGTATTATTAAACCTTAAGAGCCTTACCTATCCTTTAATTAATTTAGTGAATTAACCCCAAAAATTATGGAACCTAAATGAACTTATTTCCTACTTACCTCAAGTTGCTTAAATAATTCCTTATACCTCCTTTTCACTTAAATCAACTTATTTGCTAGCTAAAATAAACTCTGGGAATGATTTCTAAATCTAAAATTTTATATCAAAACTCCAACTCCAGTCCGGCCTCACTGAATTAACTGAAAATATAAAAATTAAACTATTACATAAAATAATTAAATTTAAATACTCATGCAATAAAATTATTTTAATTTAAAATACTAGAATTATGCATGGCTTATACGTAGTCTAATTTCCGGGTTCTACAACTCTCCCCCCCTTAAAAAAAATTTCGTCCTCGAAATTATAACTCACCGAATAACTCGGGGTACCGACTCCTCATCTCTGGCTCATACTCCCACGTAGCTTCCTCCTCTGAATGGTTGAGCCATTTGACTTTCACTCGCTTAACCAGCTTGTTCCGAAGCTTCTTTTCCTGTCTGTCTAAGATCTGCACTGGTCTCTCCTCATAAGATAAGTTCGGAGTAAGCTGCAACGGCTCAAAGTTCAAGACATGCGAAGGATTCGCCATATACTGACTTCCTCAGCATAGAGACGTGGAACACATTGTGTACTCCGGCCAGATTCGACGGAAGAGAAACACGATAAGCTAGCGTCCCAACTCTGTCGAGGATCTCAAATGGGCCGATGAATCTCGGACTGAGCTTTCCTTTCTTTCCGAATCGCATGACCCCCTTCATAGGTGCTACCTTCACGAAAACATGGTCGCCAACGGCAAACTCTAGGTCTCTCCTCCTCTGATCTGCATAACTTTTCTGTCGACTCTTAGCAGTCCTCATCCTATCACGGATCTTGACTACTACATCGGCAGCCTGCTTAATAATCTCCGGACCCAACTCTGCTCTCTCCCCTACTTCGTCCCAATGAATAGGAGATCTACACTTGCGGCCATACAGTGCTTCATACGGTGCCATACCTATAGACGACTGGAAACTGTTGTTATAGGTGAACTCTACCAATGGCAAGTTTGACTCCCAACTCCCTGAGAAGTCAATAACACAAGCACGGAGAAGATCCTCCAAGATCTGAATAACTCGCTCAGACTGCCCATCTGTCTGCGGATGGAAAGCTGTGTTAAACAGCAACTTCGTACCCATGGTCGAATGCAAACTCTTCCAAAATGAGTAAGTAAATCTGGGATCTCTGTCAGATACGATAGAAACTGGAATACCATGAAGTCAGACTATCTCCCGGATATACAACTCTGCATACTGAATCATGGTGAAAGTCGTCTTAATAGGCAAGAAGTGCGCTGATTTGGTAAGACGATCTACAATCACCCAGATAGCATTTGATCCTCTGACTGACTTCGGCAATCCGATCACGAAGTCCATGGTAACATTCTCCCACTTCCACTCGGAAATGGGAAGAGGCTTGAGCAAACCTGCTGGTCTCTGATGCTCTGCCTTCACTAACTGACAAGTCAGGCATTCGGATACAAAGCGTCTGATATCCTTCTTCATTCCTGGCCACCAATACAATAACTGCAGATCTTTGTACATCTTCGTACTCCCTGGATGAATAGAGTACGACGACATATGGGCTTCTGATAGAATATCTGCTCGGATAGAATCACTTCTAGGAACCCATATCCTGTCTCGGTATCTCACAATACCGTCGCTGTCTGAATAAAAGACACTTCCCTTGGCCTCATCTCTCTGCTTCCACTTTGCCAACTGCTCATCTGCTGACTGACCACTGCAAATATGGTCCAGGAGAGAGGACTGAATAATCAAGGAAGATAGACGGGGAACTCTACCTCGAGGATAAGTCTCTAGCCCAAACCTCTGCATCTTAGTGTGAAGTGGTCTCTGAATCGTCAAATGGGCCATCACTGCGACTTTTCTCCTCAAAGCATCTGCAACTACATTAGCTTTACCCGAGTGGTAGCTAATGTCACAGTCATAATCCTTCACAAGTTCCAACCAACGCCTCTGCAGCATATTCAACTCCTTCTGCGTAAAGAAATACTTGAGGCTCTTGTGGTCGGTAAAGATCTGGCACTTCTCTCCATACAGATAATGCCTCCAAATCTTCAAGGAAAAAACTACGGCGGCCAACTCTAGATGATGGGTAGGGTAATTCTTCTCATGGATTTTCAGCTGTCGAGAAGCATATGCTATCACCTTCCCATGCTGCATCAATACTGCGCCACGACCGAGCTTCGAAGCGTCGGTATACAAGACAAACTCACCGGGCCCTGACGGCATGGCCAAAACTGGTGCTGAGATAAGACCTTGTTTCAAAGTATCGAAGCGCTTCTAACACTCCTCGCTCCACAAAAATTTAACATTCTTCTTGGTCAATGATCTGAGTGGAACGGCAATAGAGGAGAATCCCTTAATGAACTTCCGATAATATTCTGCTAGCCCAAGAAAACTGCGGATCTCTGATGCATTCTGCGGCACAACCCAATCTCTGACTGCGGCAACTTTTGCTGGGTCTACCTCAATACCACTGCTAGAAACAATGCGGCCTAAGAACGCCACCTTCTCTAACCAAAATTCACATTTACTGAAATTTGCGAATAACTTGTGCTTTTGCAAGGTCTGCAACACTGTGGTCAAATGTCTGCTGTGATCCTCCTGATTCTCGGAGTAGACGAGAATGTCGTCTATGAATACTATCACAAACTGGTCAAGATACGGCTGAAATACACGATTCATGAGATCCATGAAGATCGCTGGCGCATTCGTCAGACCGAACGGCATCACAAGGAACTCGTAGTGGCCATAACGAGTCATGAAAGCAGTCTTGGAAACATCAGCATCTCTCACCCTCAACTGGTGATAACCGGACCGCAGATCCGCATAAACGAGGTTGCCATGGAGCTCAAGATCTATGTCTCGGATAACATTGGTAGCTGCCATCTCCTCACCAGAAGGCAATACTACTGAATAGGCTACATCTAGCCCAACGGTCTTGACCTTGAGGAAATTAGCAAAAACCTCCGAAATAAATGAGTGAGTGGCCCTTGAATCTATCAAGGCCTTCGTAGCGGAACCAGATATAAAAATTCTCCCTGAAAGATCGGAACTCTAAGTTGAACCCAATAGTTACAAGAACTAAACTTATAAACATGCAAAGGCCAGAGTTCTTCTATCCTAATTCCCGAAAATAATACTAAGTAGAGCATGCAATCCTATCGCAATTCTAAGTTCAAAAATATTAACCTAGATTCTCAAAACATCGAATTTCAAATATAACTCAAAGCGTTAAGATACCTGTCATAAGCATGGTTTCTGGGTTCGTCTCCGTAGAATGGAGAGCGAAAACTCTGCCTTGGGTAGGCAGATTTCTCTGAGGGCACTGCAGAAATAAGTGGTCTGGATTACCACACTTATAACACTTTCCTGAGCCAAACATACATGCTCCAGGATGGCGACGTGAGCACTTAGAGAATTTGGGTGCTCAAAAGTCCTCGGGCTGGGCGTCCCCGCTGCTGCTGCTGCTGATCTCTGTTTCTAGGTGGCCCGTGAAAAGGTCTTTTGTTAAGCTGTTGATGCTGCTGAGGAGGAGGGCGGTGTGGTACATGGACTAGTCGCTTCCCCAAGCGATCTCTCTCAATATCACGCTGATCCTGCTCTGCAGCTAGGGCTTTGGAGACAGCGACCTCATAAGAAGTAGGGTCAGACACCCTAACATCACAGCGCAAGATTGGCCGTAGACCCACCAAGAAATGCATCAACTTGGCTCTAGCATCATTCGCGATCAGGGGCACAAAATGACAACCCCTTTCAAACTTACGGATGAACTCCGTAACAGTCATATCTCCCTGTCTCAGGCTCATGAACTCAGTGGTCATCCTCGTGCGCACTTCCTCAGTAAAATATTTGGAGTAGAATACCTTCGTGAAGCGCGCCCAACTCAGTGTAGCCAAGTTCAGGGCTACTGATGCTCCTTCCCACCATAAGCGGGCATCTCCTCCGAACAAGTATGTAGCACAGAGTACTCTGTCTGCATCTCCAAGCTCCATGGACTCGAAGATAACCTCGAGGGACTTGATCCAGCCCTCGGCAATCATGGGGTCCGATGTCTCTGAAAACTCCTTCGGACGCATCTTCATGAATCTTTCGTATACAGCCTCGGGCCTTGTCGGCCTGGCTACCACAGCATTGTTCCCCGCAAACTGCGCGAAGAACTGAGTCATCCCAGCTAGCATCTGGGCATTCATGTCAGGTGGAGAGGGTGGAGGTCCATTCCTCTCCTGCCTTGGCTCCTCTCTGTCCTCCTGGCGAGGCTCATCATCTCTCGTACGCTCAAGAATACGTCTAGGAGGCATACTGTTCCATACATAACCCATACGTAACCAACATGAATAATTCCATAATTTATTTAAATTTAAACACTGAACAATAAAAATCTGGACATAAAACGTTTCATGAAAACATGCTGTTAAAATATTTCATGCTGTAACGAAATGCGTAAATGTAAAACTTTTAGACCGAAGACGTGACTTCATGAGCTTCTTGTGGTCAGTAGTAGTACAACCCTTTAAAGAACCATTGCACTGATATCAGCTATAATGGCCCGAAAATTCGTGTTTGAAAATTTGCGGAAAAATTTTAAAATTTTTTTTTAAATAATTAAAATGCCTCATTTATAAAATAAACTGATAAGTAAAGTTTAATGTTCAAAATCACAGCGGAAGAAAACATTACTCGCCAAAATAACAAGTTAAAGTATCCAACAACTGATAAAATTGTTTGAACATAAAAATGGCAAGTGCTGTAAATGAGGTCCTCGGGTTCCACTACTGCCGACCCAAGCTAGCTCACTGGTCCCTGCCCTCGGTCCCGACCTCATCAGTACCTACAACAATCAATTTTAGTGAGTCTAAAGACTCAGCATGCATATATCGTAAATAACGAGTAAATAATATAATAAAGTTGCATGGGAATAAAAATATCATGTCATGAGGCATAATGTGAAAATAACTTGTCATGAGCAATTATAATACGTGCATAACTGACTAAAAATCATAAGTGAAATGCTTGCTCAACCGAGCTCTGTCATAAATAACATGTCATAAATTTTCTGTTGATATTATGGTCTACGCAAGTGGCTCCTGCACTGAACTGAACTGACCGGTAACTGGCGACAGGGTGAAGTAATGTACGTCTGATCAGACTAATGCCACAGTATACGGGGTGGTACAAACTGAACTGACCGGTAACTAGCGACCGGATGAAATAATAATCCCATGATAGTGAAATGGCCACAAGCAATATCGCATAAATCTCAAAAAAGAAAATTTTAAATTTTTCCGCAAATTTTCAAACACGAATTTTCGGGCCATTATATTTTCGGTAGCTCATCCTAAGGTACGTATCAGTGAGGACATAAGCACGCTGAAAAGACTCGTCTTAGAACAGTGAGGACAGTCATCGAATTTGGGCGTTACATACTTCTTCTTGAAACTGACCATTCAGAAATGCACTCTTTACGTCCATCTAGTAGACTTTGAAATTCTTGAAAGAAGCATAGGCAAGGAACATTCTGATTGCTTCCAGTCTTGCAACTAATGCATAAGTTTCATCGTAGTCTATTCCTTCTTCTTGGCTATATCCTTGTGCTACAAGCCTCGTTTTGTTGTGGACAACTGAACCATCTTCGTTTAGTTTGTTTCTGTATACCAATTTTGTACCTACAATGGTTTTAGAAACTAGTCTTGGAACTAATTTCCAGGCATTGTTATGGGTAAATTGATTTAGCTCTTCTTACATGGAATTTATCCAGTTAGGATCAGCAAAAGCTTCATCAATTTTCTTATGATTCAATTGGGAAATGAAAGCTAAATAAATAAATAGATTAAACATTTGATTTCGAGTTCTTACTGGATCAGATGAATTACGTATCACCAATTCTGGAGGTTGTGATTTCTTCCATCTGTACTCAGCATTTGATGTGTCCATTTCAACAACTGCTTCAGTTTTTTCAGTTTCAGTTGGAGTTGTAACAGTTGGTAACTGAATATTTTCATTTTGCTCCATCAACTGATTAAAAGTAACAATTTCTTGTTCAACTGATTGATCCAGCATTTCTAGTTCTGGTGTTTGAAGGATATTTCGATTAGTGTGATTATCTTCTTCATTATCAACCTCCAAACTAATATCTGTAAAGCGATCAAGTAGCTCAACTGGATCAATTGGCTTATCAGTTAACACAGATTCATCAAATACCACATGAATAGACTCTTCTACATTCAAAGTGCATTTGTTAAAAACTCTGTAAACTTTACTAACTGAAGAATATCCAAGAAATATTCCCTCTGCAGATTTAGCATCAAAGGCTTTTAAATGATTTTTTCCATTGTAAAGAATAAAACATCTGCAACCGAATATTTTAAAATATGAAACCACACTTTTGCGTCCATGACAGATCTCATACGGTGTTTTCAAATGATTCTTATTAATCATTGATCTATTCTGAGTGTAACATACATTGTTTACTGCTTCTCCCAAAACTTCTGAGAAATACCAGAATCAGCAAGCATTGTTCTAGCAGCTTCTTTAAGGGTCCGATTTTTTCTCTCAGCTACACCATTTTGCTGAGGAGTTATTGCTGCTAAGAGCTCATTATTGATCCCAGTATTTTCTAAAAATTGTGAAAGATTTTGATTGATGAATTCAGTCCCTCGATCAGACATTATTTGATCAATCCCAACTGATTTTTCATTTAATAGTCTTTTGAAAAGCTTAATCAGTTGTGCAGTAGTTTGGTTTTCTGATTTGAGAAAAATGACCCAAGTAAATCTTGAATAATCATCCACCACTACTAAGGTGTATTTCATTTTCCCTAATCTCATGACTGGTATAGGACCAAACAGATCCATATGTAGCAGTTTTAAGCATCTGGAAGAAGATTTACTGCTCTTGCCTTTAAATGAAGATCTTACTTGCTTACCAAATGACATGCTGAACAAATTTTATTTACAAGATCATGGTTACTCAGATAAGCAATAGATTTAAAGTTTAGGTGGTTCAACCTCTTATGCCACAACCAGTTTTTGGAAGCTTTAAGACAAACTGGTGCAAAAAGTTGTTCCATCCAACTAACTTTGTAGGTGTTCCCACAACGATTGCCAGTTAGGATGACCTCATCAGTTGAGTCTCTAACTAAACAAATATGTCTGTCCAACTGAACTGAAAATTTATTGTCGCATAACTGACTGATGCTAATCAAGTTATAGTTCAAAATCTCAACTAGTAAAAAATCATTAATTTTAAAGTTACCATGGATAAGCTTACCCTTACCCACAGTTTTACCTTTGGAGTTGTCTCCAAAACTAATGCTTGGACCAGTGTATTTGATTAGTTGGGATAGCAAATTTGCATCCCCTGTCATATGACGCGAGCATCCACTGTCCAGATACCATATTGATTCTTTGTTTGTATCTATCACCTATAATCACACACAATATATAATTTTGGTACCCACATCTATTTGGGTCCTAAACTGATTAGTCCTTTAAGAACCTAGACTTGGATCAGTCTAACTGACTTTCCAGTTGTTGTGTTCCAAATGGAGTTTCTCGGCTTGTGTGTGCTTGGTGTGTTGTGTGCAGATGAGACAATATGAAATTTATCTTTGTTCAACTAGTTGTTCAGCCGATATCTTTTCTGAACTGGCTTTCTATTATAGTAATTGGAGTAGCCATTAAAATAGTTCAGCTTTTTATTTCTGAACCTTTTTGGTGACTGACTTTGTGGATCAGTTGAAATTTTTGGGTTATAACTAATACCATACCTTCTAACCTTGTTCTTATTTTCAATTGGCTGTGCAACTGGTTTACTTAGCTCAGGTTGTTCTTGTACTAAAACTGATTTTACAAAGTGAATATATTTTCCTTTGCTCATGTTCAGTTTTGGCTGAGTATCACTGGTGGAAGTTTCATCTTGGTTGTTGAACCCTAAACCAGTTTTATCAGTAACTGATTTTTGCTTTTCTTCTATTTCAGCTAATGCAACAGGTGATTTATTCCATTCTTTAATAAGTTCAGTTTGCTTTTAATTCTCAAGCATCAACTGCTGAATCATTTATTGATTCTTGCTTCTTTCAGCATTGAACTCAGCAATTTTTCATTTAAGACTCAACAAATCAAATGATTCATCAGTTTTAGTCTGAGCTCATCCATTTCTGATATCAAATCAACCCAGCTGCTTAACACATTGAAGATTGACTCTATCAAGGAGAATACTATGAAGAGTTTACAAAAAGTCATAAAGGATATGACTTCATTGTTTATCCAAATAGATCAGTTAAAGAAGGACCGAGTGACGAATCAAGCTCATTACCAAGCTCAAGAACTGTTCACAAATCACATGGATTTTTTTCCAGAATGTGGTCACAAAGAGAATTGATTTGCTGCAAGAACAAATAGTGCATGCCTTTTCCAATGTCACTTCGGAAGTTCGTGCCTTATTCAGCAGAGTTGATAAGTTTGACCAAAAGAGGGAAGAAGAAGATAAAGGAGATCAGCAGAAGCGATCAAAGAAGAGACCTAGTCAACAAACCGATCAAGTTCCAGCTGATAAATGAGCAAAGAAATAGATCAGTTAGAGGACAATCTTTTTATTCTATTCAGTTGAAGAATTCGGCAGATTTTGGTGTATTTTATTCAATTAAAAGATTATTTTGTTCTTCATTCTTTGTACGAATATGTACATTGAAAGAGTTGACAATAAAAGATTATTTTATCTACACAAAGAATTCGATTATTTTATCTACACGAAAGTATTCAGTTTGATCAGTTCGTATTTTTCTAAGTTTTGTCAAACACCTAAAAGGGAGAAATTTTTGGAAATTTAATTTCAGTGGTTTGACAAATTGAGCCTAATATAGGAAAGGGATCAGTTACACTACAATCAATTGAGAGCAATCAGTTCATTCTTTCGGCTTTGTCACAACTGATAAAGCAGTTGTACACGTCATCAGTTGAGGAATGTAGCTATCAAACTAACAGATTATATAAAAGCAAGACTGCAACTTTTAGTGGTAACGCCGCATTTCAGCAATGCAACAGTGTACTATTGTCAGAAGAATGTTGACGTGGCTATCAACGGATATAAAGTTAAAAATCTTATTCAATGTTACCGTTGAAAGCAAAGACTATAAATAGTCGATGAGTTCAGCCAAGAAAAGAACTTTTGCGCATAATCATTATGAGTCAATATTTGAAGTCAAGCTTTCAAAGATTAGTCACAAAACGCTCACACTTACATGAAATATTCATAGCTTTCAGGCTATCTTTCGAGCAGAAGTATTAGCACACATATTTGTTATATTTGATCTTGTGAGATCAGTTGTGCTAAGAAAGAATATCAGTTTGTTGAAAAATGAATTTCGTAAGTTTGACAAACTGAGCATTTAATAGATTGAACTAACTGATCAAGAATACTGACAGTAACTGATCTAAATATATGCAAACTATCAGTTGCCCATAACTGAAGATCAATGCGAAGATAATCGAAGGCAACTGAACCAGCTAACTGAACTACGCAGACATCAGTTGTGAGCTTATCAGCTATGACCTATCAGCTGATCTTTTAGCTATATACGTCATCAGTGAAAAGGATGTAGCTCAACCACCGACAGATTGTACAAAGAAAAGTAGGAATGCCGCATTTCAGAAATACTACAGTGTACGACTGTCAGATAAATGTTGACGTGGCAAACAACGGATAGAAAGTTTCAAATCGCATTCAATATTACCATTGGAGGCAAAGACTATAAATAGCAGAGAAAGAGCAGCTGAGAAAAGAGAGAACATCGAACATTTTGAATCCAATCTTTGATCTTTTAACTCTTGAACAACTAAACTGTTACTCTGCTGAAATTATTTCTCATACTTATTATATACATTCATAGCATTTAAGGCTATACTTTGAGCTTACAAGCTCAAACTGATATTATTGTAATCAGTCGTGCTAAGTTATTTTAATTCAGCTGAGTACGGTAAATCGTTTGTAACTAGGAGTTTCAGTTTTACATTGTTAAGTCCAAGACTAAAGTGGATCTGTACAACTGTTTGCATTGATCAAAGTCTTTTAGTAAATATCCTATCTTCGTGATAGAAGGGGTGATGCAGGAGTGTTTAAAATCTCCGAACATCCATAAAATATTGTGTGTTCTTATTTCAGTTTTATTTTATCTATCAGTCAGTTCATTTCCGCACTATTATTGTTAACTGATTGATATCGATTGATTAGATTCTCGAGCTTCAGTTTATCACCAAACTGACTCATTATTCGAAAAGGTTGTGATAATTGTTAGTGTTTATTCAACCCCTCTTTCTAAACACTCTTTCATCCCCTAACCAATCCTGTCAACTGGTATCAGAGCGGTTGAATCTTGTCTCTGAATATTTCTACACAAACTGATTACCATGTCTTCATACAATAAAATTTCAATGTTCTCTAGAGACGATTTAGATGATTGGAAAATCAGAATGTAGGCTCATCTAGATGTACAAGACGATGACATATGGTAGGTTATTACAGATGGACCCATGAGAATATTTAAGGCAAACACTCCTGTTTCCATATCTGATGGGGCACCACATCGCGAAAAACCTCGAGAAGAATGGACAGCTGCAGAAAAGAGAAAAGCCAACTTGGACAACGTGGGTAAAAATATCTTGTACAAAACGCTGGATAAAGTCACTTTCATCAAAATAAAGATGTGCAGAACTGCTAAGAAAATCTGGGAGGAACTGATTCAGTTATGCGAGGGCAACGAGCAAACTATGGAGAATAAACTATCAGTTGTCGTTCAAAAATTTGACAATATCAAGATGAAGATTGGAGAATCCATGCATGACTATGATGAAAAAATCAGTGGAATAATAAAGAAACTAAATGTATTTGGAAAGGTGTATTCAAATAAAGAAGTAGCACTGAAAGTAGTCAGAGGTCTTCCCAAGGAATGGGATGTTAAGACCATGGCAATGCGAGAATCAAAGGATCTCAACAAGGTAGAGCTACATGATCTATTTGCTGATCTAAAGGCATATGAGTTCGAGTTACAAACAAGAGAAGGAGAACCATCTACACCAGCTGCTACAACTGCCCTAACTGCTGTCAGATAGGAACCAACTGGTTCAGTGAAAAGATCTGTTGATCGGTTAAGTAATGACGCTATGTAATTATTTGTAGTGTCCAAAATCAGTACACGTAAATTCCATTCATTCATTTCATTGTTAAATTATTTAATCAAATTTAAATTGATTTTTTTGAGATGCATGATTTATGAAAATTGCATTATTTTAAATTATTTATGTTTATGTTATGCACTTTAAAAATATTTTCTCGAGTTTCATGTTTCAGGCGATTATTCGATGCGGGATCGAGGAAAGAGACCGATGACGATATTGGCAACTTTTAAATGTGGTATGTTATTTTTAAGTTAAGGTTGGGGTATATTAAATAATTTAATAAGTTTCAGCATTTTAAAGCCTAAATTATGTATTTAGTGAGTTTAGAATTTTAAAACTTTTAAAGTTGGCTCGGTGCATTTTATTTTGTTAAAAAAGGAGAATTTAAAAAAAAAAATCAGTGTGTTTTTATTTTAATTGAGGAGTTTGGTTAAATTAGTGTGGGTTAACTTTTTTATTAGTATTTTAATTAGCACTAATTTTCTCCTAATTAAAAACACACACTTACATGTATTACACCCTTTTCACACACTAATACACGACACAACACACACACACACACATATTTCAATTCAGTTTTTCATTTTCTTTGAGAGAAAAGTCTAAGGTTCCTTGAAGCAAGAACAGCCGCCCCCATCATTTTATTTCTCCAGCAATTTTTTCGTGAGTTTTGTTGCAAGAAAATCGTTACACGATCGTCCCGGATCAACCCTTGCTCCGTTTCCGCTTCGGTATCGTCGGTTCGGTAAATTTTAACATCATAAGGCACGTATATTGTGTTTTTCCTGCGTCGATCTTGTCATAGTATTAATTTTAATGTGTTTGGTATGAAAACTTGTGTATGTTATGTAGTAGTTTGAGTAGAAAATTTATTGGATTTGTTTTGAAGAAAATTTTTTAGATCTAAAACTCGAAACTGCTGTCCTTTTTAAAACTGAGATTTTTTGGTCAAGAATGTGGGAAACCTTTCAACATATAACACTTAGAACTTTTTTATACCTTCGATTTGATATAAAATTCGAAATTTTTAGTTGACAAATGAGTGAGTTATGATCGTTTTTGTGGGACTGCTCAAACTGCGTTTTCTGAAAAATTACGTTATTGATGTGTTCTTGAAATTTTATTGTAGCAGGCTTTGTTGGAGATCGACGGGTGATCGTTGCTGCATTTAGGTATGTTTAGTATGAGGTTGGGTTGGCATTTGGTTTGCCGGTTAGTGTCGATAGGCACTTGAATCCATTAGAAGTCGTATGAAACGAATTGGTGTCAATTTCCGTGTTTTTGAGTTGTATTGTGTCGTAGGTTGAATGTCGTTGTTTAGAGGTGTTTGTACGGGTTTGGAACAAGGTAATAGCATCCTAGGATGAGTCTCGAGGTGTCGGTTCATAGTCCGTACAATCGAGTTTAGAATGTTAAGCAACACATGTATTGAAATTTTCGTGGGTTTGTAATTACCGCAGGTACACGGACCCGAGGACGGACCCTTACACGGGGTCCGTGACTTTATTTCCTTCATAGTATCAGTTTTGCGAGCCTACAAGGACCCACGCACGGGGTCCGTGCCCTTCCTTCTTTTTGAGTATGCCCTTACAGTATGTACACGGACTCTTACACGGACCCAGGCACGGGGTCCGTGTACTGTGTTTTTTGGAATATCTTTGGCTTTACTTCTAGGTTTGATTCGGGGTTCGAGATCATGGTTTGTAGGATGATTAAAAGAGGTCAAGTCTCGAGCGAACTAGAATGTCATAAGCTATTTATACACTTCGGTGGTAAGCACGA
Organism: Primulina huaijiensis; assembly: GCF_012295235.1. Taxonomy (NCBI): domain Eukaryota; kingdom Viridiplantae; phylum Streptophyta; class Magnoliopsida; order Lamiales; family Gesneriaceae; genus Primulina; species Primulina huaijiensis. Next base: position 15,114,728 of record NC_133308.1, read on the forward strand.
ATATCTACGTCTAAGTTATGCAAGTTAAGTATTGAATCCACGTTAGTATGTTGCAGCAGCGGCCTCAAACGAGATCCAACGAATCCCTCAACGCCAAGTAAGTATGTTCGTCGTGCAAAAGAAATTACTTTTAAGNTCAGCCCAATACTGTGGTTTAGTCTGATCAGACGTATTTATGTATGGGTCACTTGCTTTGAAACATGTCTCTACGCAAAATGACGAAGTTTATGTATGTACAAGTATACTAGCATGTTTAAGGAAAGTTTTATGTTGATGGCACGTTTCTGATATGTACGTATGTTCAAGCTTATGTATGCATGTTAAAGTTCAAGTATGTACGTTCTATTTTAAATTTGCATGTGATTTTATTACGTATTACTTGTTACTTCAAGTTTATACATGTTGAGTCTTTAGACTCACTAGACTTGATCAATGCAGGTGAGGATGACTTTAAGGAGACGAGGCTTGAGGACCAGTGAGCAGGCTTGAACTGAGCGGGGGGCTAAACCCAAGGACCGCCAAAGTTTTAAGGGTTCATAAAATGTTCAAAATATTTTGATTTCACGTTTTGGGTTACGATGTTTAAACAAGTACTTGTGGGAACTATGTGTAGATGAACAGTTTATTTTATCGAATTTTGAAGGTTCACCTCTTATTTAAACAATTTTTTAATTTTTCGCAAATTTAAAAATAGTATGAAAGTACGGTTCGTTAGATTATTTGTCAAAAAGTTTGGAAGATTTATGAGAAGAAGTCAAGGAAACTTTCAAAGACAATATCAGAAAAATCATTCCAAAGAAGAACCTAATGCTTGCTACAACTGTGGTAAAACTGGTCATTTCATTGCTGACTGCCCCAAGCCAAAGAAAGACAGTCGAGGATCAATTGAAAAGAGAAAGAAACCCTATGAGCACAAGAGAAGATCTAAGGATGACAAGAAATCTTATATAAAGAAGCATGAGGTGCTTCTAACTGAGGAAAACAATTCCTATTGGGCATAATCTGACAGTGATGATTCAGAACCTGAGAGCTCAAGATGTTATAGTGATGATGATGAAGAGGTCAAGTGTCTCATGGCAGATGACACAGAACTGGAGTCTACCAGTCAATAGGTATTCGACTTTAGTTCAACTGATTTCACACGAGATGGACTCATTTCTAAACTTCATGACATGGTTAATGAGTATCACAAGCTTGCCTTATCTTTTGAGAAGGCCAGAGCAAAGCAAACTGATCCTAAAGACGATAACACTGAATGTATTTGATCATCGATTCAGTTGCCATTGATATCTCAGGAGACATAGTTCCAGAGGATTCTGGTTCCTGCTCTTTGTCTTCCTGATTGAAGATTATCAAGGCTCTGTCAGTTGATTCAGTCACAACATCAACTTTTTCTGAGGCATCTTCTGGTATAGCTTCTTGTTTAAGTTTTGGAAGAAGAGAAGAATTCTGAACAGCAGGTGACTTCGAAGGCTCGTCAGTTTTTGTTCAGCTGAGACTGTAATATGTTCTTCAGTCGGTTGATCAGTTGGCACCGTAGTTGGCTCTTCAGATGTTGGCTCAACTGGCACCATAGTTGGTTCATCAGTTGATTAATCAAAACTGGCATTGTAGACTGTTCTTCAGCTTGCACTTCTCCATAAGGTTTCTCGTGCAACTGATCTACTTCAGTATCAGCTTGAACTTCTTGGTCAGTCGTGGCAGCCGACTGAATTGGTTCTTCAGTTTGTTCAAAAATAGCCTCTGAGGATGGATGTTCTGGTTAGCTCTGTTCTTCAAATGCTTCTGTTCGCAGAATGTTCAGCTGGCTATCAGTGGAAACTGATTGTATGACTTAATTATTGGCCAATGATAACTCAGCATCAATGTAAAGTTGTTGATTTGTAGTAAAAGATGGCGGAACTGAAGATGATGGTGGAACATTTTTTGAAGATGGAGCAGTTGCTGGCTCAGTTGATTCAGCAACCAGTTCTTCAGTTGGTTCTTGAGGTGGGGCTGATTTTTCAGCTTCTTTTTCAGATGAAGGACTTTGGGTGTTTGATGGAATAATCGATTCTTGATCCATTTGCCAATTCTTCTTCTCATCTGCAATGTGTGGAGATCAATGTCCAATTGGTTGTGGACTGATGTGTCATTAAAAGCAGTTGGACTGGTTGGATCATAATTTTTGTGTAGTTCAGCAAGCATTTGTGCCAATTTCTTGACACGCACCACATCAAATAAATATTCCCTCCTTTCCAGTGCTTGAACAATTGATGAAGCCTTGAACACCTTTTGAACAATAGCCTCTAAGGCAATGAATTTCTTTAGAGCTGCTTTCTTCTGAAGTTGTTTGGCAAAGACTCCAGTTCTGAAGTTGACCCATTCATTGTAAGTTTTGAATTTTGATTCAAAAAACTCATTCACCTCTTTCCAGATTTGGTTGATATGAGTTTGAATTGGATTTGTTGGTCGAGGCTCTTCGATCAACTTGTCCTTCCCTTTTGGGTCAGTCATGTCATGAGTAATACTCAGCCCTGAAACGGTTGCATCCACCTTCTCTCTTATCACTATGAATTTTGTCCTTGCGAACGGTAGAGTAGTTGGAGCAGTGATTGAGATCATTGGAGCTTTGACTCCTGCTTGTTTTTGCTTATCACCATATGTGGTTATAATTTTATTGGATGGAGCAGTTGGAGGTGGTAACTGACCTCCAATTGATTTTTGTTTATCACCAGATTCGGTGATAATCTTATGGGATGGAGCAGTTTGAGTAGGTAACAGAACTTCAGTTGATGTCTCAGATGCAACTGCCCTCAAAGGTGTAGCCTTGATAGGCTGTTCAGCTCCAGTCGGTGTCAATATTTCAGCTAGAATGGCTTCCAGCGAAGCTACTGATTTTGATTTGAGAGTCCTTGGCTTCTTAGCGATATTTGGGGATGGCTTTCTCTCATAATCAGTTTCCGTTTGATTTTTTTTTTTTAATGTCTTCTTGGTCTTTTTGACTAATTGGGCAGCCTCCTGAGCTGTCCAATCTCCTTCTTGATCTTCAAGAACTGTTCAAGAAATATGTCCAGCTTGAGCTTTGGTGGCTGAACATTTTTCGCATTGAAGATTTTAACCTTGGATGACTTCTCAGAAGAGTCACCCACCAAGATTTTTTTTTTCAGCAAATAGCTGAGGGGCACTGCAAATCCTTTGGACTGCTTCGATGAATGAAGCATATTCTTGAGTATGTTGAAGATGATGGTTGACCACTTCAGTCTTTTGCCAACCATAATAGCAGTCATGACTTGGAATTTCTCCAAGGTAAGAGCAGCAAAAGAACCTGGTTTGGCGAGTAGCCCTTTGGCCACGATGTCAGCCAGCAACTGAATCTCTGGCTTTAGTTCTTTCTTGACGCCGGAAACCTTGATTTTCCGGCCATTAGCAGACATGAGTGTTTGCATTTCCTCCACATCAGAAATGTTGTCCATGCCATCAGACGGAAGTTGGAAGAGATTTGAGAAAGAGTTTTCTTCAAAAATTAGCAGTTGACTGTTGACAGTAGCAGTGATCTTGCCATCAGCAGAGATAAAACTGTTAGCATAGATGACTTGAATTTCCTTCGGATAAATTTCTTGGGATGAGAATCCCAGAAATGTCTTCAGTCTGACTGCTTCAAGTTTCAGAAAAACTTCTTTGACAGCTGCGTCCTTAACAGATAGGACTGAATCAAAGTCGATAGCCATCGTGTTAAGAATGAAGGCGGGGACTTGGTTTGCCATTGATCAAAGCTTGAATATATGCGAGAAACATAAGCTCTGAGTATGCGATTTGCTCTAAAAATTGTAATATGTGTAAAGAGAAGAAACTAAAATGAAACGGGTTGAAGAACATATGTTCGTGACTCTTCGAATTTTTGGACACGTGTCAGTCCAAGATAAAATGAGTGAAATCATGTGTTCGTGCGGTGAAAACGTATGTGGAATTTAAATGGACTACAAGTGACCACGTTTCAAATTACTGTTTAATGAAAGACATCAATTAAATGCGTAATTTTAACAGCCACATCAGTGTTATAGAATGTGTATCGAATAATCAGTTGACTTAGTGGATAAGATCAGTTAGGTTCGTAACTGAGTGATCAGTTGGAAACTGATTCAGTTCAGTTGACGACCAATTGAATATTGTCTTATCAGTTAACAATTTAAATTCAACATTCTCCCTTAATAAATGCGTATAAATAAAAGGGTAAGAGAAACTCCGTCTGAATAAGTCAAGTGCAATTGGTTGACTGAAGTCTCTTCATCTTATTCTATTTCTTTTTTCTATAAATTAGATCACTGTCATTAGATATTAACCACAATAATCAAGCACATATGGATAGAGCAAGTAGTTCCAACAATCCTCTTCCTGCGGCAACCCTTCGCTGTTTGGATAGTTTGAAAGAAGCTATTGAGGATCTTGTCATGGAAAAAGTCATGTCCACCTGGACTAAAATTCAAGACCTCCAGACCATTCAGGAAAACAGATTAGTTTCCACTGATAAACCAAAGGCAACTGAGATCAAGTATAAGATTCGTCTCGATGTTATCCATACTTCAGATCTTGCCACTGATGAAGGTCTGATACATTTGATGCTTTGGAAAGAGCATAATGTGCTGGAGAAGATTGTTTCTATGGAAATCTATAGAAGAGTTTCTTGTAATGAATTATCCAGTTGGATGTCCCTTTGGCGAGAAGTCGTTGAAAGGGAAATGACTCATGCACTCTGTGAAAGATATCATCAATAAAATTATTGTTATTTCAATTCATTTTTGTTTATCTTTTCTCATACTAATTGATACCAGTTAACTAATTAGCAATTGACTAACTGACAATTAACTAACTGAATAACAATTGATAAAAACTGACAATAGACTAACTGAACTGTAATTACTGATAATTGACTAACTGAACAGTAAGTGACAATAACTGACAAAACAGTATTCAAACGAATAACTAAGATAGATCAATTAAACCAAGAATATTGCGAAAGTGAGAAAACTTAGTCTCAGGTAATGGTTTGGTGAATATGTCAGCTGCCTGTTGTTCAGTTGGTAAGTACTCCATCCTGATTGCCTTTTTTAGAGCATGATCTCTGATGAAGTGATGTCTGACATCGATATACTTGGTCTTTGAGTGAAAAACTTGATTATAAGTAATCGTGATTGTGCTTGTATTATCACAAAAGATTGGTGATTCTTTTGCAACTACTCCATAGTCATTTCAGTTGTTGCTGAATCTAGAACAGTCGGGCACAGCAGCTTCCAGCAGCTAGATATTTTGCTCTAGTTGTGGAAGTTTCTATGGATGTTTGCTTCTTGCAGAACCATGAAATCATCATGTCTCCGAGAAAATGACATGATCCACTGGTGCTTTTATGATCAAGCTTACATCCTGTATAATCTGAATCTGAATATCCAACTAAATTGAAAGAGGAGTCCTTAGCATACCACAAGCCCACATTTTGTATTCCTTTAAGATATTTCAATATACGCTTGGCAGCTAAAAAGTGTGATTGCTTAGGATTTGCCTGAAATCTAGCACACATATAGACAGCAAATACAATATCAGGACGACTAGCAATTAGGTATAGAAAAGAACCTATTAAACCTCTGTAGAGTGTCGTCTCAACTGATATTCCCCCTTCAACCTATTAGACCCCCAGTTGTTTCACTTGCAAACCGAGAAAGAATGTCAGTTCACCCATCATACTCATCTCAAACTTTTCCTGCATTAACTTGGAAAATTTCTCACTTAATTTGGGGGCAAATTTCTCACTTAATTTGGGGTTAGTTGACTCAAAAAAGATATCATCAACATATATTTGCACAAATAAAATATGATCATTCTTGAAAATTTGAACAGAGTCTTATCAACTGATCCAATAGTAAAATCATGATCAGTTAGGAATTTTGAAAGTGTTTCATACCAAGCTCTTGAAGCTTGTTTAAGACCATATAGAGCTTTGTTCAAATGATAAACATGATCAGGAAGATAGTGATTAACAAAACCTTGTGGTTGTTCAACATAAACGTCTTCCTGCAACTGACCACTCAGAAATGAACTCTTTACGTCCATTTGGTAGACTTTAAAATTCTTGAATGAGGCATAAGAAAAGAATATTCTGATTGCTTGCAGTCATGCAACTGGTGCATAAGTCTCATCATAATCTATTCCTTCTTCTTGCCTATAACCTTGTGCTACAAGATTCGCTTTGTTGCGCACAACTGAACCATCATCGTTCAGTTTGTTTCTGTAAACCCATTTTGGACCCATAATAGTTTTAGAAACTGGTCTTGGAACTAAGTTCCAGACATTGTTATGGGTAAACTGATTTAGCTCTTCTTGCATAACATTTATCCAATTAAGATCAGCAAGAGCTTCATCAGTTTTCTTCATTTCCAGGAAACAAAAGCTGAATGAATAAATAAGTTAAACATTTGATTCCGATTTCTTATCGGATCAGATGGATTACCTATTACCAATTTTGGTGGATGTTATTTCTTCCATCTATATTCATCATTTGTTGCATCTATCTCAGCAAATGTTTCAGTTGGCAACTAAATATTCTCTTCAGTTTCAGTTGTTGCTGCTTCAGTTGGTAATTGAATATTATCATTTGGCTCTACCAACTGATTATCAGGGACAATTTCTTGTACCACTGATTGATCCAGCACTTCTGGTTCTGGTGTTTGAAGGATACTTCGATTGATATGATTTTCTTCTTCATTTTCATCCTTCGAACTTATATCTGTAAAGCGATCAACTAGCTCAACTTGATCATTTGGCTTATCAGTTAGCACAGATTCATCAAATACAACATGAATAAACTCTTCAACATTCAAAGTGCGTTAGTTAAACACTCTGTAAGCCTTACTAACTGATAAATATCCAAGAAATATTCTCTCTGCAGATTTAGCATCAAAAGCTTTTAAATGATTTTTGCCATTATCGAGAATAAAACATCTGCAGCCGAATATTTTAAAATAAGAAACAACACTTTTACGTCCATGCCAGATCTCATATGGCATTTTGAAATGATTTTTATTAATCATTGATATGTTCTGAGTGTAACACGCAGTGTTTAATGTCTCTGCCTAAAACCTTTGAGGAATACCAGAATAAGCAAGCATTGTTCTGGCAGTCTCTTTAAGGGTTCGATTTCTTCTCTCACCTACACCATTTTGCTGAGGTGTTCTAGCTGCTGAGAGCTCATGCTTGGTCCCAGTATTCTCTAAAAAGTGTGAAAGATTTTGATGATGAATTCAGTCCCTCGATCGGACCTTATTCTGTCAATACCAACAGATTTTTCATTTAATAATCTTTTGAAAAGCTTAATCAGTTTTGCAGCAGTTTGGTCTTTTGATTTCAAAAATATAACCCAAGTAAATCTTGAAAATTCATCAGCGATCACCAAGGTGTATTTCATTCTCCCTAAAATCATGAATGGTATAGGACCAAAAAGATCCATATGTAGCAGTTCTAAGCATCTGGAGAATGATTTACTACCCTAGTTTTTAAAAGAATATCTTACTTGTTTACCAAACAGACATGATGGGCAATTTTTGTCTTTTGAAAAATCTATTTTGGGCAAACCAGTTACAAGATCATGGTTACTCAGATAAGAAATAGACTTAAAGTTGAGGTGGTTCAACCTTTTATGCCACAACCAGTTTTTCGAAGATTTAGAAGCTATAAAACAAACTGGTGCATTAGGTTGATCAGTCCAACTGACTTTGTAAGTGTTTCCACAACGATTGCCAGTTAAGATAATCTCATCAGTTGAGTTTCTAACTGTGCAATTGTGTATGTTGAACTGAACTGATAAATTATTGTCGCATAACTGACTGATGCTTATCAAGTTATATTTCAAATTCTCAACTAGTAACACATCTTTGATAGCAAAGTTACCATGGATAAGCTTACCCTTACCTACAGTTTTACCTTTAGAGTTGTTTCCAAAGCTTATGTGTGGACCAGTGTATTTGATCAGTTGGGATAGCAGTTTCGCATCCCCTGTCATATGTCGCGAGCATCTACTGTCCAAATAACAGATTGATTTTTTGTTTTTACCTGTCACTTGCAATCACACACAATGAATAATTTTGGTACCCATATCTATTTGATTACTGAACTGATTAGTCTTTTAGGAACCAAGACTTGATTTAGTCTAATTGACTTTCCAATTTTTGTGTTCCAAATGGTTTTTCCCAGCTTGTGTGTGCTTGGTGTGTTGTGTGCGAATAAAACAATATGTTCTTTTGAAAGGGGATCGGTTACGGTGACCGGAAGCGCAACGAAAGTTTAAAATTTTTATTTTTCATAAGAAATTTTAGGCCACCTCCATATCTTGGTGTAGCAAATACGAAAAAACACAAAATGTCATACATAGTGTGTTTAGAAAAATACCTATCAACCTCTTGAGGTTGATGATGGCTCCAACTAAGGTGTAAACACCTTAACTGTTATATGGCAAGAACTTCTACAAGCTTCCAAAGAGCACTCCTTGCTCTAAAATATAGCCCACCACCAACTAGGTAGATCCCCTCATACTTTGCACTAGAAAAATATGACGATTTTTCTTTGAGAAGTGAGTGTTTTCTCCAACCATTGAAGAACAAAAAAATGGATAGAATGATTAGTATTTTCGGCCACTATTCATGCTAGGAGAGAAGCAGAGACATTTTTTTGGTTGTGGGAAAAGTTAAAGTAAAAAAGTTGCATGCCAAGCCTTGGTTATACAAAAATTTGCCGCCCAACCTTTCACCTCCCATGCATGCAAGTTTTATTTGATTTTTAACAATTAAAAATCCATGGACTTATTTTTAATTATCTCAAACATATTTGAGACTAATTAAAAATTACTTGAATTTACTCAAGTCCCACTAGTTAAATAATTATTTAAATTGAGCTCTACAAGACTCAATATGATTTAATTAATTCAACACTTGAATTAATTTAATTTAGTCCATAATAATGTTTATGAAAATCACAATTTTCAAATACATTATTTATTTGGCCAACTTTTAATTTAAGAACACATTCATAAATTAAAATTAAATTTCTCTCATAGAAGTCATACTTCTATTTTTCCTTACGCCTATAAACTCATTTATAAGCCGTTCAACACATTGAACTATTTTACTTCTCAACGAGATCTAGAAAGCTAGTACTTGTGTGGCCCTCAATGGTTCATTGATACAACTAGCCGTGGGTTCACATCTCCATGTGATTCGGACTAAACATGTCCTTATTTGAGCATACCCCAATTGCTCCATTCTTACTTATCATCTCCTTGATAACAAGAACGTCAGAACTCAAGTCTGTTAGTACCCAACCAATCATGTTAAACGCCTAGCAGCATCACTTACATGATTCCCTAGGTATCAAATGATAGTGCCTGCAAGAACCATTCAATTATGGTTAGCGTACAGTACGGTCCCTTCATCTCATATATCCCGACCGATTCGACCACCATTGGTTTATCGAGAGTTGTCAATGAATCGATACTATGTGTCATGTCGTAGTTGCATCGATGATGTAATCTATGAAACCCCTTTCATAATTACCACCATACTCTGATCAGAGATTTCAAACTACACGCACATGAAAACACATAGGATATCCATACCCATAGGTAAGCGGTGAATCCCCGACTACAATGCATCGACTCATATATGTTTCGACAGAACACCCAACCTTGCCACCTGATGACCCCAAGAGAGTCGGTAAACAAGTCAAAGTGTATTTCTAGCACATAGAGTCTCAATGTTGTCCCGGGTCATAAGGACTAATGGTGTACAACCATAAACTAGGACTTTATCACTCGATAAGTGAGAACCACTTGGAAAGTCCTTTAATGGAGGGTTGTTCAGTGCACTCTAACAGGAGCACCTATCTGCATGCTCGGACATCACAATGTCCCCTACCAATGAAACATGGTACTCACATCGCAGATACTAGTCTCAAACTCGAGCGGCCTATATCCTTCTTAGCGGCGGTTTAATCGACTAGGAACCGTTTAGAATATACAGTATTCCAAATATGAGTTTCATGATACTCATCATATGAGTATCTCATATTCTTTCTACTATTTGTATATTCAAGGGATTTATCTATGCAACTAGCATGGGTATATAGATAAAGATGTGCCAAAACAATAATTTCAAATATTATTAAAATAAAGACTGTTTATACATAGAGTTTCATTGTGAACACTCGGCCAACACTTGGCTCGACGTGCACCTACTCTAAAAATCTCCCACTTGCACTAGAGCCAACTACCCATATACTTCAAACCAATTGATTCGCGATGCATCTCGAATAATGGTTCAGGTAAAGGCTTAGCTAGTGGTTCAGCAACATTATCTGCGGAGCCGACTTAGTCGATAGACACTTCTCTTTCCACAATCTCTCCGAGGATGTGGTACTTTCTCAATACTTGTTTGGATTTCTGATGAGACCTTGGCTCCTTTGCCTGAGCTATGGCTCCCGTGTTTCACAAAACACCGGGATAGGAGCAACTCCATTAGGAATGACGTCCAACGCTTGGACAAAATTCCTTATCCAAACAGCCAACTTCGGATGCAGAAATGTTATTCGGCCTCAGTGGTTGAATTCGCAGTACTGTCTCGTTTGGAACTCTTCCAAGAGACAGCAGCACCAATGAGCATGAATACGAACCTAGAGGTTGACTTTGAGACATCGATATCGCTTTGGAAGCTAGAGTCGGTATAGCCTTCCAATTTCAGTTCTCCACCCCATAGACCAATAACAACTTACTGGTCCTTCTCAATTACTTGAGCATGTCTTTCACAGTTTTCAAGTGTGGAAGACCAGGGTTCGATTGATATCTATACACTACACTTAGTGCTAAAACCACGTCAGGACGTGTAGATATCATCCCATACATGATGCTACCAATCGCAGATGCATAAGGAATGCTCGTCATCGCCGCTATCTCTGCATCAGTCTTGGGAGACATAGACATGGATAGGGACACGCCATGACACATTGGTAGATGTCCTCTCTAGGACTCATCCATCGAGAACCGCTTCACGATGGTATCATGTATGTGGACTGGGTGAGACCAAGCAATCTTCTTGAACTATCTCTATAGATCTGTATTCCCAATACAAAAGATGCTTCACCCAAGTCCTGCATCGAGAACTTACTCGCTAACCATATCTTAGTTGATTGCAACATTCCTACATCATTCCCAATGAGTAGAATGTCATCAACATAAAGCACAAAGAATGTCACCACACTCCCACTGCCCTTCTTATACACACAGGGTTCCTCAGGATTCTTAGTAAAACCAAACTCTTTGATTGTATTATCGAATATGAGGTTCCAACTCCTAGATGCCTGCTTTAGATCATAAATAGATCTCTGAAGTTTGCATACCATATGCTCACTTCCGATAGATGTAAACCTTTCAGGTTGAGACATGTAAATCACTTTCTTAAAATCCCTATTAAGAAAGACTGTCTTGACATCCATCTGCCATATCTCATGGTCATACCATGCAGCCATGGCTAGCAATATCCTTATGGACTTGAACATTGCAATTGGAGAAAAGGTTTCCTCACATTCAACTCCTTGTCTTTGAGTACATCCTTTTGCCACCAATCGCTCCTTGAAGGTCAATACCTTCCCATCCGCCCCAAGTCCCTATGGGAACCGTTCCCTCAGGTGGATCCATAAGATCCCACACTTGGTTCGAATGCACGGAATTCATCTCAGATTCCATTGCTTCAAGCCACTTGGATGAATCGGCATCAGATAACGCTTCCTTGAAGGTCCTTGGATCACATCCATGAATAGGCTCATCATGGCCCTCTTCAAGAAGCAGACCATACCTCATAGGTGGTCTCGAGACTCTCTCGTATCTTCTAGGAGCTTGTATCTCCTCTCTTGGCTCTTCGGGTGTGGGTTCTACAATTGTGGGTGTCTCGCGAACCTCTTCGAGTTCTATCATCTCCCCTTTTCTATCCAATAGAAATTCCTTTTCCAAAAAGGTTGCATTCTTAGAAACAAACACCTTTGTTTCTTTGGGATGTTCGAAACAATATCCAACTTATTTCCTTGGATATCCCATAAAGTTACATAAAATGGATCAACAATCCAATTTCATCTCCCACTACCTGCTTCACATAAGCAGGGCCCTCATATTCTAAGACAAGAATATTTGGGAGACTTACCCATCCATATCTCATATGGTGTCTGCCTTCAAATGGACATTTAGTGGAATATCTTTCAATTTTAAGTTATAGAGATCGTCTTCAAGTTCACCAGTACCAATCAAACATTCATTCTTGTAAATATTGCAAACACATTTGCCAAATAAACAAGAATATCCATCTTTATCAACATAGAAATGGAAACAATGTTTTCTTACCAAATTAGGTACAAACAAAACATCTCTTAAAAATTATCTTAAAATTATCATTCAACAATAAGTAAACATCTTCCAAGCCTTGGCAGCAACTCTTGCCCCATTGCCCATCCTCAAGAAGGTCTCACCTTCCTTGAGCCTCCTACTTCTTCCCATCACCTGCAACTCATTACAGAGATGTGAGCCACAGCCGGTATCTAATACCCAAGAAGTAGAGTTAATTGAAATGTTTACTTTGATAAAGAACATACCATTTCCAGAACCCTTCTGGGCGAGATATTCCCAGCAGTTACGCCTCCAATGTCCAGGCTTCTTGCAGTGATGACATACATCAGCAGTCTTGTCAGCCTTAACTGGTGTGGCTGCCACAACGGGATTCGGAGATTGCCTCATCAAGGGCACGTTCTTCTTGGGACGTTGGAAAGAACGCTTCTTTCCGTTTCCGTGTGGATCAATCTTCGTACCAGATGAAGAACCCACATAAAGAACCGACTTCTCTTTCTTGATGGTTGATTCAAACGTAACAAGCATATTCACCAACTCCTCAAAGGTCGGCTCTAGCTTGTTCATGTTGAAATTCACCACAAAAGGATCAAATGAGCTAGGCAGTGATAAGAGTAACACGTCAGTGGTCAACTCCGAAGGCAAAATCAGATCCATGCCAACGAGCTTGTCCACGAGCCCAATCATCTTTAGGCCATGCTCATGAACTGAGGCCCCATCTCGCATGCGCAAAGTGATCAGCTCCTTGACGGTTGCATGCCTAAGAGGCCGTGTCTGCTCACCAAAGAGCTCCTTGAGATGCAAATGAATGTCAGCAGCACTCTTTGCATCCTCAAAACGCCTCTGCAGCTCATCATTCATAGAAGTCAGCATATAACACCTGGCTTTCAAGTCATGGTCACACCATTCCTTGTAAGTCTGCAATTCCTCAGGAGTGCAGTCAGTCGGAGCCTCGACAGGGGGCGACTCAGTAAGTGTATATGCTATCCTTTCCGAATTCAAGAAGATGTTTAGGTTTCTTAGCCAAGTGAGGTAATTAGGTCCGGTTAACATGTGTTTGTCGAGTATTGCAGATATCGGATTGCGAATCGAAGACATTGTCAATTTGTACTGAAAAGTGAAAACAGATAAATGTTGATGACTATTTCAAAATATTTAGTAAGATATAAAGTATGGACTTTTACTTTATAAATATTCGCTCCCACTGTTTTGACATCTTTCACTACCCTCTAGTGAAAACGGGAAACTCCTTTCCTCAGTAGGTACGTAAGGTCCAATTAGCGAATTATGATCCCGAATAATATCAGCCAATCACAATTCCTAAAAGGTAGTTTCCAATTGCATCTCCATGCAACCCTCTACGTAAACTTTTGTCTCACGTTTGATTAGGACCCAATAATATGACGTCGTTCATCTTCACGTGTCAAGCCTAACCCATCGATATTGAACCTTAATGGACGGTCGCCATGAGTTCCCTCAATAATATGAGCCGAAATCATGGGAGTTCCACGTAGTTCACATCACCATGTCAATGGATGTCACAGCTTTCCGGCACCCAAGGCCCCCCCAATAATATGAGCCGAGCCCCGAGCACGGGTAGCGTTCATCATGCACCCATTGTCGATGGAAGACATGGAAATTATAAACAAATTTATAATTCCCCTTTTCGGGCTTGATATTAATTTTGAATCTTATTCAAAATGAGGGTTTTTAATTTTGAAAGGTCTCATCATTAATTTTATTTTAAAAGCTCGCCATGTTTGATCGTATGTTTGCCGGATTCATGCAACTTTGTTATTATCATAATAATAATGCACATACTCATTATTTATAACATATCATGCATATATTATAAACAGTAAACAAAACAAGGATGATCAATCGTCCCAAAACTAATGGCCCGTGTGAGCTAAACACGGGCCTAGGTCCAATCCTAGGGAAATGCATGGGATGCAAATGCAACTATTACATTAGCTTCCAATATTTACATGTTTTCGGTCTTCATAATCATCAAGGCCACCATCTTCCAATCTTGATCTTCCACTATACTAATATTTACAAATAAATATCCATGGCAAATAGGGATACATCTCATGGGGTGGGAACGGGCCATAAACCAAGCCCACTTTATAAATGATAATTATTACAATCATTCAACACAAAATATCCTAGCATACACCTAGCAAATTGGGCTTGGCCTTTTGATCATCCTTCATGTATAATATCACATATCATACACCATCAATTAATTATCCCAATAATCAATTGATCCAATATTATATATCTTGATCCAATCACTAACCGCCACGATTATAAACTAAATTAACAAAGTATGCAAACACCTTTGTCTACTTTCAAACTAATTTATTTATAACCGAATTTCTTGTAAATCACAATTTACTATAAATAATTAAAGTCCAACTTCAATTATTTATTTTATGAGAAAATGTTTGCAACTTTTGTAATTTTAAATTTAAGGGCCCAAAAAACTCATTTTTCACCAAAAATATTTTGGCTCATTTAAATTTCACAAATGTGTTAGCCATCCAATGGCCCAACAACTCAAGGCCCATGACACTTTGATAATCCAAAACACTTTTGGAAAACCCTAGTCATCATCGCCGTCGCCGGAGCTCCGTCGCCAGATTCCGGCAACAAAAAATTTTTTTTTATTAAATATAAAGGGGCTGTTCGGGCAGCCCCTCGAGCTGCCCTTGCTGCCCGAAATGGGCAGCCCCTCGGGCAGCCCAAGCTGCCCGAAATGGGCAGCAACTTGCTGCCCAAAAATCCCCCGAAATTGGCCTTGATTCGATGCAAAATTTTATCTCATGCGGTTAGAAATGAACCTCAACATAATATTATGTATTTACTACACCAAAATCGTAACCATAGCTCTGATACCACTTGAAAGGGGATCGTTTACGGTGACCGGAAGCGCAATGGAAGTTTAAAATTTTTATTTTTCATAAGAAATTTTCGGCCACCTCCATATCTTTGTGTAGCAAATACGAAAGAACACAAAATGTCATACATAGTGTGTTTAGAAAAATACCTATCAATCTCTTGAGGTTGATGATGGCTCCAACTAAGGTGTAAACACCTTAGCTCTTGTATGGCAGGAACTTCTACAAGCTTCCAAAGAGCACTCCTTGCTCTAAAATAAAGCCCACCACCAACTAGGTAGATCCCCTCATATTTTGCACTAGAAAAATATTAGGATTTTTCTTTGAGAAGTGAGTGTTTTCTCCAACCATTGAAGAACCACAAACTGGCGAGAATGAATAGTATTTTCGGCCACTATTCATGCTAGGAGAGAAGGAGAGACATTTTTTTGGTTGTGGGAAAAGTCAACGTAAAAAAGTTGCACGTCAAGCCTTGGTTATACAAAAAGTTGTCTCCCTAGCTTTCACCTCCCATGCATGCAAGTTTTATTTGATTTTTAACAATTAAAAATCCATGGACTTATTTTTAATTATCTCAAACATATTTGAGACTAATTAAACATTACTTGAATTTACTCAAGTCCCACTAGTTAAATAATTATTTAAATTGAGCTCTACAAGACTCAATATGATTTAATTAATTCAACACTTGAATTAATTTAATTATTTGGACTCTACTAGGTCCACTAGTGTTTAATTAATTCAACACTTGAATTAATTTAATTTAGTCCATAATAATGTTTATGAAAATCACAATTTTCAAATACATTATTCACTTGGCCAAATTTTAATTTAGGAACACTTCCATAAATTAAAATTTACATTTCTCTCATAGAAGTCATACTTCTATTTTTCCTTACGCCTATAAACTCATTTATAAGCCGTTCAACACATTGAACTATTTTCTCCTTTATAGAAGTCATACTTCTAATTTTCCTTACGCTTATAAACTCCTTTATAAGCCGTTCAACACATTGAACTATTTTACTTCTCAACGGGATCTAGAAAGCTAGTACTTGTGTGGCCCTCAATGGTTCATTGATACAACTAGCCGTGGGTTCACATCTCCATGTGATTCGGACTAAACATGTCCTTATATGAGCATACCCCAATTGCTCCATTCTTATTTATCAACTCCTTGATAATAAGAACGTCAGAACTCAAGTCTGATAGTACCCAACCAATCATGTTAAACGCCTAGCAGCATCGCTTACATGATTCCCTAGGTATCAAATGATAGTGCCTGCAAGAACCATTCAATTATGGTTAGCGTACAGTACGGTCCCTTCAACTCATATATCCCGACCGATTCGACAACCATTGGTTTATCGAGAGTTGTCAATGAATCGATACTATGTGTCATGTCGTAGTTGCATCGATGGTGTAATCTATGAAACCCCTTTCATAATTACCACCATACTCTGATCAGAGATTTCAAACTACATATACATGAAAAACACATAGGATATCCATACCCGTAGGTAAGCGGTGAATCCCCGACTACAATGCATCGACTCCTATATGTTTCGACAGAACACCCAACCTTGCCACCTGATGACCCCATGAGAGTCGGTAAACAAGTCAAAGTGTAATTCTAGCACATAGAGTCTCAATGTTGTCCCGGGTCATAAGGACTAATGGTGTACAACCATAAACTAGGACTTTTCCACTCGATAAGTGAGAACCACTTGGAAAGTCCTTTAATGGAGGGTTGTTCAGTGCACTCTACCAGGAGCACCTATCTGCATGCTCGGACATCACAATGTCCCCTACCAATGAAACATGGTACTCACATCGCAGATACTAGTCTCAAGCTCGAGCGGCCTATATCCTTCTTAGCGGCGGCTGAATCGACTAGGAACCGTTTAGAATATACAGTATTCCAAATATGAGTTTCATGATACTCATCATATGAGCATCTCATATTCTTTCTACTATTTGTATATTCAAGGGCTTTATCTATGCAACTAGCATGGGTATATAGATAAAGATGTGCCAAAACAATAATTTCAAATATTATTAAAATAAAGATTGCTTATACATAGAGTTTCATTGTGAACACTCGGCCAACACTTGGCTCGACGTGCACCTACTCTAACAGCTTTAGCCTTGTTCAACTGGTTGTTCAGCCGATATCTTTTTGTAACTGGCTTGCAGTTATGATAATTGAAATAGCCATTTGAAGAATTGTTGTTGTATCTTTTAGGTGACCAGCTACGTGAAACATTTTAAATTTTGGGGCTATAACAAATTCCATACCTTTTAGCCTTGTTCTTATTTTCAATAAGCTGTTCAACTGGTCTACTCAGCTCTGGTTGTTCTTGTACCATGACTGATTAGACAAAGTGAATGTATTTCTCTTCGTCTTTGTTCAGTTTTGGCTGAGTATCACTGGTAGAAGTTTCATCTAGGTTACTAAAGCCTAAACCAGTTTTATCAGTAACTAATTTTTGCATATCTTGCATTTCAGATAGATTAACTGATGATTTATTCCATGCTTTAATAAGCTCAGTTACTTCAAGCGTTAAGTGCTGAATCATAGATTGATTCTTGCTTCTTTCAGCATTCAGCTCAGCAATCTCCCGTTTAAGACTTAACAGTTCAACTGATATATCAGTTTCTCTCAACTGAGCCAGTTGGTTCCAGTTTGACAGCACTAAGAGCTGTAGTAGCTGCTGAAATAGAATGTTCTCCTTCTCTGGTCTGCAATTCAAACTCATAGGCCTTCAGATCAGCAAATAAATCATGTAGCTCGACCTTGTTGAGATCCTTTGATTCTTTCATCGCCATTTTTTTGACATCCCACTCCTTGGGAAGACCTCTAACTACATTCAGTGCAATTTCTTTGTTAGAATACACCTTTCCAAGTTCATTCAGTTCGTTTATTATGTCGCTGATCCTTTAATCATATTCATGCATAGACTCTCCAGTCTTCATCTTGATGTTATCGAATTTTTGTATAGCTGCTGAGAGTTTGTTTTCTTTAGTTTTCTCATAGCCTTCGCAGAGCTGGATTAACTTCTCCCAGATTTCCTTTGCAGTCTTGCACATCTTTATTTTGCTGAAAGTGACTTTATCCAGCGTTTTGTACAAGATGTCTTTAGCCACATTATCTAAATTTGCATTTCTTTTATCTTCAGCCGTCCATTCATCTCTGGGCTTTTCAATGCGGTGTGGAGTACCCTCAGTTATAGCAACAGCAGTATTTGCTTTTAATATTCTCATCGGTCTTTCAGTGACAACATATCACATGTCATCATCTTGTGCAGCTAGAAGAGCCTACATTCTAATTTTCCAATCGTTAAAATCCTCTCTAGAAAACATTGGGATTTTGTTGAAAGAAGACAAGGTAATCAGTTTGTGTATAGAAATATTCAAGAACAAGATTCAACTGCTCTGATACCACTTGATAGGATATGTTGGGAGGAGATGAAGTGTTTAGAAGGATGGTTGAATAAAAACTTGTCAATTTTACTCCTCTTTCGACTGATGAATAAGTTTAGTGATAAACTGATCTCGGGAATCTTGTTTTGTCGATGCCGATCAGTTAATTGGTGAAAGTGCAGAAATAAACTAAATGACAGATAGAATATAACTGAAATAAATAGACACGAGATTTATAGATGTTCGGAGATTTAAATCACTCATATGTCACCCTTTCTATCTGAAAGATAGGATATTCACTAAAAGACTTTGATCAAATACAAACTCTTGTATAGACCCACTTGAGTTTTGGACTTAACAATGCCAAACTGAAACTCTTAGTATCTTTACAAATTTATCAGTAACTAACTGATATTCTTTTCTTAGCAACTCTGATCTCACAAGATCAAATATAACAAATATGTGTGCTAACACTTGTGCTCGAAATATAGCCTGAAAGCTATGAATATTTCAGATAAGTGTGAGCGTTTTGTGACTAATCTTTGAAAGCTTGACTTCAAATATTGACTCATAATGATTATGCGCAAAAATTCTTTTCTTGGCTGAACTACTCGATATAGTCTTTGCTTTCAACGTTAACATTGAATTAGGTTTGAAACTTTATATCCGTTGATAGCCACATCAATATTCTTCTGACAGTATTACACTGTTGCATTGCTAAAATGTGGCGTTCCCACTAAAAGTTCCAGTCTTGCTTTTGTACAATCTGTCGGTTTGATAGCTACATTCCTCAACTCATGACGTGTACATCTGCTTTATCAGTTGTGAAAAAGCCGAAAGAATGAACTTATTGCTCTCAATTGATTATAGTGTAACTTGTAAGTTTCCAATTGATCGTCCAGTTGACTACACTCTTCAGTTAGCTTAGTACAGTTGTCGTTGACTTTCTGCGCAATAATCTTCAGTTTAGGCAACCAATAGTTTGCATATATAAATCAGTTCTTTTCAGTTTCGTTGATCAGTTAGTTCAATATATTAGGCTCAATTTGTCAAACCACCGAAATTAAGTTTCCAACACCTTCCATATAGTGCCTCATAAGGAGTCATCCCTATAGATTTTCTGCTCAATAATCTTCAGTTTAGGCAACCAATAGTTTGCAATAGATACGGGAATCCCATGCAGACGAACTATCTCTCGATTATAAAACTTGGCATACTGTGTCATGGTGAATGTCGTCTTGATAGGTAGAAAATGTGCTGATTTTGTTAGACGATGCACTATCACCCATATTTCATTAGACCCCTTGATAGTCCTCGGTAATCCCACAACAATATCCATAGTGATATTCTCCCATTTCCAATCGAGAATAGGAAGTGGCTTAAGTTTTTCCGCTGGCCTCTGATGCTCGGCTTTAACTTGTTGACATGTCAAACACTCGGACACAAAACGCAGGATGTCTCGTTTCATGCCCGACCACCAATATAATAATTCAAGATCTTTGTACATCTTCGTGCTTCCAGGATGAATGGAGTATGGCGTGTCATGAGTTTCCTTCATAATGACTTTCCTCAAAGAGTCGCCACAAGGAACCCATAGTCGATCTTGATAACTAACTATACCATCCACTTCAGAATACAGCTTCCGGCCCTTGGCTTCATCTCTCACTCTCCACCTTTGCAATTGCTCATCAATAGACTATCCCTCATGGATTCTATCTCTCAAAGTCGACTGTACTGTCATGGTGGCAAAATTATGGGCCTCGCCCCTAACATATTCTGTAAGCTCAAATCGGTGAATCTCGGACTGCAGTGGTCTTTGAAATGATAATTGAGTAATAAATGTTGTCTTTCGACTCAATGCGTCTGCCACTACATTGGCTTTTCTCGGATGGTAGCTAATCTCACAATCGTAGTCTTTCACCAACTCTAACCATCTTCGCTGTCTCATATTCAACTCTTTTTTCGTGAAAAAGTATTTCAAAATTTTATGGTCGGTGATAATCTTGCACTTCTCCCCATACAAATAATGTCTCCAAATTTTCAATGCCATACTAATCATGAGTGGGTTAATTTTTCTCGTGAACTTTCAACTGTCTCGACGCATTTGCTATAACTCGGTAATTTTGCATCAGAACTGCACCCAAACCAAGTTTTGTAAATTCGGTGTAAAGAGCATACTCTCCTTGCCCCGGTGGCATCGATAATACTGGCGCTTAAATCAAAGCTTGCTTCAACTTGTCAAAACTTTCTTGGCCCTCGGATCCCCATACAAACTTTGCATTCTTCTTTGTCAAGGCGGTCATGGGTACCGAAATAGATGAGAATCTTTGGATAAACTTTCGGTAATAGCCAGCTAGTCCCAAGAAACTTCGAATCTCGGTTACGCTCTTCGGTAGTGGCCACTCTTTCACTGCCTTTACTTTACTCGGATCAACCTCGACTCCATCCTTAGAAATGATATGGCCTAAGAACGCCACTATATCATGCCAAAACTCATACTTGCTGAACTTCGCGTATAATTTCCTATCTTGCACTACTTGCAGTGCTGTCCTCAAATTCCGACTATGCTCCTCTTTACTCTTCGAATAGATCAAAATATAATCAATGAAGACTATAACAAATTGATCTAGATACGGCTGAAATACGCAATTCATTAGATCCATGAAGATCGATGACGCATTGGTCAACCCAAATGACATGACCATAAACTTGTAATGCCCCTAACGAGTCCTAAAATAAGTCTTATGAACATCGAACTCTTTCATTTTCAATTGATGGTATCAAGAACGAAGATCTATCTTTGAGAAAATCGATGCTCCTTGCAATTGATCAAATAAGTCTTCAATTCTTGGTAGATGATACTTATTCTTGATAGTGACTCTAGTCAGCTCTCGATAATCAATGCAGAGTCACATAGTACCATCTTTCTTCTTCGCAAATAATACCGACGTGCCCCACAGAGAATAACTAAGGCGAATAAAACCCTTGTCTAGTAATTCTTGAACTTGATCTTTTAGTTCTTTCATTTCAGCATGTGCTAGACAATAGGGTGCTTAAGAAATGGGTACATTTCCCGACATCAACTCAGTAGCGAATTCCACATCTCGATCCTGTAGAATACCAGAGACGTCTTCAGGAAAGACGCTAGGAAAGTCTCTGACGATGTCAACATCCTCTACCTTCGGACTGATAGGAGTATGTTCTGTAGTAACACATGCTAGAAAAGCTTGACATCCTCGTCTCATAAGCTTCCTTGTGCACATACAAGAGATAATGTGCGACCTTTGATTGTTCCTCGCTACCTCAAATACAAAAGACTTCCCGCTAGGCGGTTGAATAGACATTGGCCTCTGCCAAAAATCTATCGAAGCTCCATTCACTGATAGCCAATCCATGCCAAGTATGATGTCGAATTCAGGCATAGTGAGTACGATGAGATCTGCCCGAACAAAAGCAAACAAACAAAATCCCATATCCTCAGGTATAATATTCAATCACTTATCGAAAGTCTCAGATATAAAAGATTGTGTAGCTCCCGAATCCAGCAGTGCATGGGTAGCTACACTTAGAATGAATAACTTTCTTGCGGCGAAAACACTTTTAAATCTATTCATGTAACGTACCGTACTTTTACTATTCAAAATTTGCGAAAAAATTAAAAATTTTCTTGATTATTTAATGAACTTTCAAGTTTTGTAAAATAAACCGAACGTCTCAACACAATGTCTGCCAAAAGTGTTTGCTAGAACCTCAAAATCGTAACATAAAAACCAGAGTATTTTAAACATTTCAAATATCATTAAAACTTCAAAACATGGCGGTCCTCGGGTTTTGCCTCTCGCTCAGTCCAAGCCTGCTCCATGATCACCACCCCTAGTCTCCTCGAAATCAAACTCACCTGCATCGATCAAGTCTAGTGACTCTAAAGACTCAACACGTATAAACTGGAAGTAACGATTAATACATAATAAAACCACATGCAACTTTAAAATAGGGCGTACATACTGAAACTAAACATACATCAAAACTTGAACGTACATACATACATAGACGTGCCATCAACGTAGAGCCTTTCATAAACATGATTGCTTCGTACATACATGAGCATACATAACCTAATTTTGCGTAGAGACATGTTTCAAAGCAAGTGACCCATAACATAATCGACTGATCAGACTAAACCACAGTATTGGGCTGACAGGGACGAACCCAGTGCCACATGCAAGAGATCCCCGTTCATGCTTTAACGGGTGGATTGGTCCCCGTTCATGCTTTAACGGGTGGATTGGTCCGCGTTCATGCTTTAACGCTTTCCAATCATAATCTAAACCCGTTCATGCTTTAACGGGGTGGAGAGGTCATCGGCCACGTTCACCGACTTCCAAACCCATTCATAGTTGGAGAGGTACCCGGACACGTTCTCCGACTTCCAAACCCGTTCATAATTTGGTCACAAGACATTTAGCATACCTCAAAAACTTAAAATATTTTCTTTTGCACGTCCAACATACTTACTTTGAGTTGAGGGATTCGTTGGATCTCGCTTGGGGCCGCTGCTGCAACATACTTACATGAGTTTATATACTTAACTTGCATAAATTAGACGTAGGTATACGTGCTCACCACCCAATTCAATAAATAACTTAAGACCTTCTAAAACACTCGGGACTTGAGTTCATTTAAATCATCGTACTAAACCATGACGTGAAACTCCCAAGAACACAATATATTTTTCACAAAACAAGTGGTACACGGACCCCGTGCCTAGGTCCGGCTACGGGTCCGTGTAGGTTCGCTACAAGACCTACCGAAAAGAAGGAAGGACACGGACCCCGCGCTAGGGTCCGTCTAGAGGTCCGTGTAGGCACTGGAAAATGGTATTTCGAAGAAAACAAAGGCACGGATCTCGTGCCCTTGTTCGTGTGGGGGTCCGTGTTGGCTCGTAAAAATGACACCAAGAAGAAAACGAAGGCATGGACCCTGTGCCAGGTCCGTGTCTGGGTCCGTGTACCTGCGCGACTTGTAATGTAACACCTCTGGCCGGTTTTAATAAAATAGCAGCGGAAATTAAGATTTTCTTTGAAGGGAGGAAGGATTTAAAATACATTACAATATAGAAACAAAAGTTAATACATGATCAATCAAATGAGGCAACAAAATACAAAACATCATTTTTGTTATCATGTCAAAATACTTGCAAAATAGTCTTCTTCTTTCTTTCTCTTATGCATATGACCCCGGCTCCAATCAACGTCCCGGCCCATCGCTCTTATCTGCATCACATGAATAACTGAAATGAGTATGAAACTCAGCAAGTAGAACTCTTACATAGCAATGTACATATACCATACTCTGTAAAACGTGGCTTTGAAGACATTTAAATACCATCAACTCTGAAACACGAATATCATAGAATGAATAACAATAACGATGGTATTTCTCTTTTCTCTGTTGGATTGATATCTATATAGTATCTCTGTCTCTGTGCCTCTATCCCATCGATATGAATCGATAACTCGGAGGGATATAAGCCTATGGTCGTTGATCAACTTATTGCATGCAATCTCTGACTATGTATCTATCAATCCAATAAAACATTTAAACTCTCTCTTGGGCATTAAATCAAACACTTTGAATACTATCTTTTCTCTTGTATTCCCTTTGACATGGTTGAGACATAAAATGCCCCTATAATATACAACAAAATGTAATAATACATAACATGAATCAAGTGGAAGGGAATAACATATTAAAACCATTGAAACACCATACATATATTATCATGTGAGCACAAGAAATGAAATTCCACTTACAACACTTGCAACACTTGCTACTATACTCTTGGTACACAACCTACAACAATAGACCAGAAATAGAACCATCAATAACCCAATAAACACAAACCCATAACATTTCATCCCTAAAACCAACACCATCAACAAACCCATGATTTCCCCAACACCAAAATCCAACAATAAACTATACCACAAGCTTACCTTAGCTTCTTGAACCAACAAGAACCTTGATCTCACTTCAAAAACCCAACAAATAGCTTGAATCAAAGAAAAGAAATGAAGAAACCCTAGTCTCCCAAGAGCTGAAAATCGAGAATTGAGGGGAAAAGAATGAGAAAAATGAGACCAACTCATCCATTTAAACACTAAAAACCCGAAAACACGACTTTACTGTGCTTGGAGCTCGGGCGGTCATAAATTACCGCTCGGGCGCGGACCATACTGTCCGATACCAAACTTCCAGAATTGGTGGCGCTCGGGCGGTCATTTCTTACCGCTCGGGCGCCGCTTTGGGCACAGCCGTCTCAAAGATCGCCTTCGAAACGCCTCTTCCCGACATAATTTGAAAAAGTGGTAAACATGAAAGTTGTATCTCTATGTCTTGGCTTGCATCTCCAATTAGCCTCATGTCATTTGAAGGTCTGAGTAAAAATTTATGCTCAATCTCCCAACATGTGTCACTGGAGGAACGACGACACACAAGACAAACTTCGGGGCGCTTTTGGCTTGTCTTCCACAATGATTTGAACAAAACTCAAAACATGAACGTTACACCTCTATGTCTTATCTAACCACTCCAATTGGCCTCATACCAATTGACTCAACATAAAAATTATCATGAATTTAATCGCACGACACTACAGTATCACCACACATCTTCTATAAACACAATACCATAAATCATAAATCTCAACTCTTAACATCAAAACTATATTTAAACTTAACCAAAGAGTCAATAAACATACAAAATCTTAAACCGTACCGATCATCAAGCTTGGATATTACATGTAACCCACGAAAATTCAATACTTGCGATGCTTATCATTCTAGACTCGATTTACGGACCATGAATTCAAGCGCCTATCTACACTAACCGGTAATCCAAATACCAACCCAACATCATACTAAGCATACCTATACGCAGCAACGATCACCCTTCGATCCCCAACGAAGCCTGCAACAATAAAACTTCAAGAACGCATCAATACATAATTTTTTCTAAAAAATGCAGTTTGAGCAGCCTCACGAAAAACACAATAACTCACTCAACTTTTATCCAAATAATTCGAATTTACTGTCAAATTGAAGAATCAAAAAGTTCTACGTTTTATATGTTGAAAGTTTTCACTGAATCACGACCGAAAAATCGCAGTTTTCAAAAGAACAGTAAATTAAGAAAATTTATATCTAAAAACGTTTTAAAATCGATCCAACATGTTTCTGCCCAAACCTTGCACACCATACATGGATTTTTTCGCATAAAACAACGCAACACATACTATGACATGATCGACGCAGAAAGAAATAGAATATACGTTCCTTTGATGTGAAAAACTCACGATACGACGATACCGAAGCGGAGAAAGATGCGAGGTGGATCCGGGACGCTTGTGGAACGGTTTTCTTGCAATAAAATCAACAAAATTTCGCTGGAAAGATTCAGAGGAAGGGGCGGCTGCTCTAGAGTGGAAGAACCCTAGGGTTTCTCTTTTATAAAAATCTGAAATAGAGTGTAGAGAAGTGTGTGTGTGTGTGTGTTTTTGGTCGTGTGGTGTGTGTGTAAAAGTGTGTGTACGTGTGTTTGATAGAAATTAGGAGATAATTTTGGCTTAATCAAATTATTAACAATTAATTAAAAATGCTAGCTTTCCTCTAACTTAAAATAAAACCCTTAATAATAAAAAAATTTAAAAATGTACATGTGCTAGACTTTAAAAGTTTTAAAATCTTAAAATTACTAAATAAATAAATAAGATTTTAAAATGCTAAAAACTTATAAATTATTTAAAAATGCCACAATCCTAGCTTAAAATAAATTACCACGTTTTAAAAATTACCAAAAATCGTCCCCAGTCTCTTCTCCTCGATCCCGCATCGAATAATCGCATGAAGCATGAAACTCGAGAAAATATTTTAACGTGAATCACATAAACAAAAAATAATTTAAAATAATGCATTTTCATAGAACATGAATCACTAAAATCATTTTAGAATTAAATAAATGATTTGACAATTAAATAATGCATAGGTTTTACGTGTACTGATTTTGGGCTCTACAATTCCTCCCCCAGTTATATAAATTTCGTCCTCGAAATTAAATCTTACCGAACAACTCCGGGTAGCGAATTCTCGTATCCGTTTCGGTCTCCCAAGTGGCTTCCTCTACTGATTGATTTAGCCACCGGATCTTGACCAGCTTGGTTACCTTGTTCTGAAGTCAACGCTCCTGTCTGTCTAAGATTTGGACAGATCTCTCCTCATATGACAGATCTTGAGCAAGCTACAATGGCTCATAGCTCAGAACATGCGAAGGATTATCTAGGTATTTTCTCAGCATTGAGACATGGAACACATTGTGTACCCCGGCCAGATTCGGCGGGAGGGCAATACGATAAGCTATTGTCCCAACTCTGTCAAGAATCTCGAACGGTCCAATAAACCTCGGACTCAGCTTGCCTCTTTTCCCAAATCTCATAACACCCTTCATAGGTGCTATCTTTACAAAAACGTGATCACCTACGGCAAACTCGAGAGCTCTCCTTCTTTTGTCAGCATAGCTCTTTTGACTACTCTGGGCGGTCTTCATTCTGTCTCGAATCTTGACCACCACATCTGAAGTCTGCTGGAAAGCTGTATTGAAAAGCAACTTCGTCCCCATGGCTGCATGTAGGCTCTTCCAAAAGGACGATGTGAATCTCGGATCCCTGTCGGACACAATAGAAACTGGGATTCCGTGCAACCGGACTATCTCCCTGATATAAAGCTCCTCATACTGCGTCATGGAGAAAGTCGTCTTCACTGGCAAGAAGTGTGCTGAAGTAGTGAGTCAATCCATTATAACCCAAATGGCATTAAAACCTCTGATTGATCTTGGCAACTCAACGACGAAGTCCATGGTAATATTCTCCCATTTCCACTCTGGGATCGGGAGCGGCTTAAGCATTCCTACTGACCTCTGGTGTTCTGCCTTCACCAGTTGACAAGTGAGGCATTCAGACCCAAACCGACTGATGTCTCTCTTCATACCTTACCACCAATACAAGATCTGCAGGTCTTTGTACATCTTGGTACCTCCTGGGTGGATTGTATACAGAGATGCATGTGCCTCAGATAAGATATCTTCTCTGATTGAATCAACGTTAGGCACCCACATTCTCCCTCTGTATATCACAATATCATCTGACACTGTGTAGAGTACACTGCCCTTGGCTTCATCCTTCAGTCTCCAATTCTGCAACTGCTCATCTGAAGGCTGTCCCCTACGGATTCGGTCTAGCAAATCGGATTTGACTGTCAGATTAGATAGTCTGGGAGCTCTGCCCTTACGATAAATCTCAAGGCCAAACTTCTGAATCTCAGACTGAAGAGGTCTCTGCACTAACAATTGTGCTACAACTGCCACTTTTCTACTCAAGGCGTCTGCGACAACATTAGCCTTTCTCGGATGGTAGCTAATTTCGCAGTCGTAGTATTTTACCAATTCCAACCACCGCCTCTGTCTCATATTCAACTCTTTCTGCGTGAAGAAATACTTGAGACTCTTGTGATCAGTGAATATTTGGCATTTCTCGTCATACAAGTAATGTCTCCAAATCTTCAACGCAAAAACGACGGAAGCTAACTCAAGATCATGAGTCGGGTAGTTCTTCTCATGCACCTTCAACTGTCTGGAAGCATAAGCTATAACCCGACCATACTGCATAAACACTGAGCCTAACCCGAGCTTAGATGCATCGGTGTATAACACAAAATCTCCTTGCCCTGATGGCATGGCTAATACCGGCGCTGAAATTAGAGCTCGCTTCAAAGTATCAAAGCTCTTCTGACATTCATCACTCCACAAGAATTTTGCATTCTTCTTTGTCAGTGAAGTGAGTGGCACTGCTATCGAAGAAAACTCTTGAATAAATTTCCTGTAGTAGCCTGCTAGGCCTAGGAAACTATGAATCTCAGACGCATTCTTCGGCTCAACCCATTCTTTGACAGCTGCTACCTTGGCTGGATCCACCTCAATACCACTGCTAAACATTTTGTGGCCCAAAAACGCTACCTTCTCCAACCAAAACTCACACTTACTGAACTTCGCAAACAGCTTGCGACTCTGCAAGATCTGTAAAATTGTCCTCAAATGCTGACTGTGCTCCTCGTGGCTCTTCGAGTATATGAGATTGTCGTCGATGAACACTATGACGAACGGATCAAGGTAAGGCTGAAATATTCGGTTCATGAGGTCCATAAAAATAGCTGGAGCATTCGTCAGTCCAAATGACATTACTAAGAATTCGTAATGCCCATACCTGATCCTGAAGGTTGTCTTGTGCACATCCGCATCTTTCACCTTCAGCTGGTGATACCCCGATCGAAGATCTATCTTAGAGAACACTGTAGCTCCCTGCAACTGATCGAACAAGTCCTCGATCCTTGGTAAAGGGTATTTATTCTTGGTCGTTACCTTGTTCAACTCTCAGTAATCGATGCACACCCTCATGCTCCCATCCTTCTTCTTTACATAAAGCACTGGCGCGCCCTATAATGAGAAACTAGGGCGAATAAATTCCTTGACAAGAAGCTCCTGAATCTGCTGTTTGAGTTCTAGCATCTCAGCTGGAGCTAATCGGTACGGTGCCTTGGAAATTGGCACTGTGTCTGGCATAAGATCAATGGAAAATTCCACCTCTCTATCTGGTGGAAGGCCTGTGACGTCGTCAGGAAAGACGTCTGGGAAGTCTCTGACTATTGGTCTGATATAGATGGAGTGGGCGCATCAGGTGCAGAAATAACGCTGGCCAAGATGGCGTGACAGCCCTTAGAAATACGTCTCCTTGCCTGCATGCAAGAGATCATGCGAGGGAAACTTCTCCATCTGTCTGGCTCAAAGAGAAACTGCTCCATACCCATAGGTCTTACTAGCACTGACCTTTCTGGAAATCGATCAAAACTCTATTCTTCGTCAGACAGTCCATTCCCAAAATAATGTCAAACTCTGTCATCGGTAATACTATCAGGTCAGCGTAGACTAGGTGGCCTTGTAGTTCTAGATCAATATCTCTAACCACACTGGTAGCTAACAGTTCTTCCCCTGATGAGACTGTCACCGAGTAGTTCACGTCAAGGTCGATGGACTTGATGTCCAAATGACTAGTGAACGACTCTGAGATGACTGAATGAGTGGCCTCGGAATCTATCAAGGCCTTAGTAACTAATCTCTTAATGAAAATATTTCCAGTCAACACCGTCGTGTCTGGGTTCGCCTCCTGTGCATGCATGACGAACACCCTGCCCTGGGTCGGCTGCACCCCCTGTGGGCTGTCCTTAAGCATGTGGTCACTGGCTCCACATTTAAAGCATTTCCTTGATCCCTATATACACCGTCCCGGGTGTTGGCGATTACACTTCTGACACACTGGGAAATTATCGAGCCTCTGCGGAGCCTTCTGCTACGGGATAGGACCCTTGCCTTTCGGTGGTCCCTGATAGGGCTTCATCCCTGGTTGCCCTTGGAACGGCCTCTTAAACCGAGGTCGCTGCTGCTGCTGCTGCTGTGGAGCTTGATAGGGCATCTTGCCCTGCCTGTCATTCTCAATGTCTCTCTGATCCTGCTCTGCCGCCAAAGCTCTTAACACGGCAACCGCTTAACTAGTAGGACAAGCAACTCGGACGCCACGGCGTAAGGTCGGCCGCAATCCATCCATGAAATGCCTCAACTTTTCTCGGGCATCATTAGCTATTAGGGGCACAAAGTAACACCCCCCTTTCAAACTTTCTCAAAAACTCGGCTACGCTGCTGTCTCCCTGTCGCAACGCCATAAACTCCCTGGTCAACCTAGATCGTACTTCCTCAGTGAAGTACTTGGAGTAGAACACCTCTTTAAAACCATCCCAAGTCAGTGTTCGCAAATTCACTTACACTGACGCACTCTCCCACCATAGCCTGGAGTCCCCGGTCAGAAAGAACGTGGCACACCTGATTCTATATGCATCTGCCAGTTCCATAAAATCAAAAATTACCTCGACGGACTCAATCCACCCCTCCGCTAACATCCGGTCAGTGGTCCCCGAAAACTCCTTTGGGTTCATCCTTTTGAACCTCTCATAGGTCTGGACCTCTCCCCTGTACCTCCTGCTGCAGCCTGGTTCTCCGCGAACTGCGCGAAGAACTGCGTCATGCCTGCAAGCATCTGCGACTGCATATTCGGAGGTGGAGGTGGAGGTGGAGCATTGGCCCTCTCCTCATCTCGGGTCTCTCTGTCCTCTTCTCTTACTTCCCGGTTAATCACGCGTCTAGGAGGCATACTGTTCCAATAATTTACCCAACACGTAAACCCACATGCATGAACATAATGATAATAGCAATAGATGCACGAAATTTGAACTTTTAAAATATGCACATGCTAAAATCATGATTCAATGCTTACTACATAACATAATTAAAACATGAAAACTTACAGACTTGAGGTGTGACTTCGTGAGCTCCTTGCAACTGGCAGTAGACATAACCATCTACAAGAACACCGCTCTGATACCAGCTGTAACGTACCGTACTTTTATTATTCAAAATTTGCGGAAAAATTAAAAATTTTCTTGATTAATTAATGAAATTTCAAAGTTTGGTAAAATAAACTGAACGTGTCAACACAATGTCTGCCAAAAGTGTTTGCTTGAACCTCAAAATCGTAACATAAAATCCAGAGTATATTCAACATTTCAAATATCATTAAAACTTCAAAACATGGCGGTCCTCGGTTTTTGCCTCCCGCTCAGTCCAAGGCTGCTCCATGATCACCACCCCTAGTCTCCTCGAAATCATCCTCACCTGCATCGATCAAGTCTAGTGAGTCTAAAAACTCAACACGTATAAACTGAAAGTAACGAGTAATACATAATAAAACCACATGCAACTTTAAATTAGAGCGTACATACTGAAACTGAACATACTTCAAAACTTGAACGCACATACATACATAGACGTGCCATCAACGTAGAGCCTTTCATAAACATGATTGCTTCGTACATACATGAGCATACATAACATAATTTTGCGTAGAGGCATGTTTCAAAGCAAGTCACCCATAACATAATCGCCTGATCAGACTAAACCAAAGTACATGAGATCCTCGTTCATGCTTTAACGGGTGGATTGTAGGGGTGTCAAAATGCGACACGACCCAACAAGAAAACAATCAGGTTCTGGTTGGGGTTTTTCGGGTTGGGTGGGTTGAGGTTAGTGCTGGGTTAGACGGATTTCGGGTTGGGTCGCGGGTTGACCCGAATTTTTTTTTTTTGAAAATATTATCTATATTTTTATATATTCTATGTTTGAACAAAATTTATTGTATATTTATATTTTAAAATTTTATCATTTAATATTTATTTTGTATATTTTTTATTTTTTTAATAATTGTTTATTTGATTTAGTAAATATACTTTTAATTTTCTACGATTAAACTTTCAAATTTAAATCGGAAATTTTGTTATTATGTGTTTAAATTAAAATATTATTATAATTTTTTATTTTTTCGAATTTTTTTCATTAATTTTTTTTTTAAAAAATAAAATAAATAACTTTCGGGTTAGGCGGGTTAGACGGGTTGATTCGGGTTAGACGGGTTCGTGTTCGGGTTGGGGGTTTTCGGGTAGCTTCGGGTTCGGGTTGGGTTCGGGTAGGAAAAAAAATTCGCGGGTTGACCCGAAACCCGACCCACCCGACCCGATTGACACCCCTAGTGGATTGGTCTCCGTTCATTCTTTAACGCTTTCCAATCTTGATCTAAACTCGTTCATGATTTGATGGGGTGGAGAGGTCCTCGGCCACGTTCACCGACTTCCAAACCCATTCATAGTTGGAGAGGTCCCGGACACGTTCTCCGGCTTCCAAACCCTTTCATAATTTGGTCACAAGACATTTAGCATACCTCAAAAACTTAAAATATTTTCTTTTGCACGTCGAACATACTTACTTGGCGTTGAGGGATTCGTTGGATCTCGCTTGGGGCCGCTGCTGCAACATACTAACATGAGTTTACATACTTAACTTGCATAACTTAGACGTAGGTATGCGTGCTCACTACCCAATTCAATAAATAACTTAAGACCTTCTAAAACACTCGGGACTTGACCTCATTTAAATCATCGTACTAAACCATGACGTGAAACTCCCAAGAACACAATACATTTTTCCCAAAACAGGTGGTACACGGACCTCGTGCCCAGGTCCGGCTACATGTCCGTGTAGGTTCGCTACAAGACCTACCGAAAATAAGGAAGGAGACGGACCCCGTGCTAGGGTCCGTCTAGAGGTCTGTGTAGGCATTGGAAAATGGTACTTCGAAGAAAACAAAGGCACGGACCTCATGCCCTGGTCCGTGTGGGGGTCCGTGTTGGCTCGCAAAAATGACAACAAGAAGAAAACGAAGGCACGGACCCCGTGCCAGTGTCCATGTCTGGGTCCGTGTACCTGCGCGACTTGTAACCCACGAAAATTCAATACTTGCGATGCTTATTATTCTAGACTCGATTTACGGACCATGAACCGACACCCCGAGACCCATCCTAGCATACCCTAACATTGAACCAAACTCGTACAAACACCTAAGAGCAACAACGTCAACCCTACTACACATACAATTCAAAAACACGGCAATTGGCACCAAATCGCTTCCTATGACTTCTCATGAATTCAAGCGCCTATCTACACTAACCGGTAATCCAAATACAAACCCAACATCATACTACGCATACCTATACGCAGCAACGATCACCCGTCAATCCTCAACGAAGCCTGCAACAATAAAACTTCAAGAACGCATCAATAAATAATTTTTTCTAAAAAACACATTTTGAGCAGTCCCACGAAAAACACCATAACTCACTCAATTTTTATCCAAATAATTCGAATTTTTTGTCAAATCGAAGGTATCAAAAAGTTCTATGTTTTAGATGTCCAAAGTTTTCACAGAATCACGACCAAAAAATAGCAGTTTTCAAAAAAACAGTAAATTTCAAAAATTTAGATCTAAAAACGTTTCAAAATCGATTCAACATGTCTCTGCCCAAACCTTGCACATCGTACATCGATTTTTACGCATAAAACAACGCAACACGTACTATGACATGATCGACGCAGAAAAAAATAGAATATATGTGCCTTTGATGTGAAAAACTCACGATACAACGATACCGAAGCGGAGAAAGATGCGAGGTGGCTCCGGGACACTTGTGGAATGGTTCTCTTGCAATAAAATCAACAAAATTTCGCTGGAAAGATTCAGAGGAAGGGGCGGCTGCTCTAGAGTGGAAGAACCCTAGGTTTTCTCTTTTTTAAAAATCTGAAATAGAGTGTAGAGAAGTGTGTGTGTGTTTTTGGTAGTGTGGTGTGCGTGTAAAAGTGTGTGTGCGTGTGTTTGATAGAAATTAGGAGATAATTTTGGCTTAATCAAATTATTAACAATTAATTAAAAATGCTAGCTTTCGTCTAACTTAAAATAAAACCCTTAATAATAAAAAAAATATTAAAAATGTACATGTGCTAGACTTTAAAAGTTTTAAAATCTTAAAATTACTAAATAAATCAATTAGATTTTAAAAATGCTAAAAACTTATAAATCATTTAAAAATGCTCCAATCTTAGCTTAAGATAAATTACCACGTTTTAAAAATTACCAAAAATCGTCCCCAGTCTCTTCTCCTCGATCCCGCATCGAATAATCGCCTGAAGCATGAAACTCGAGAAAATATTTTAACCTGCATCACATAAACATAAAAAATTTAAAATAATGCATTTTCATAGAACATGCATCACTAAAATCATTTTAGATTTAAATAAATGGCCGAAGAGGGTGGGGGTGATCGCCGGTGCCATGAGGTTGCACGGACAATGAGCGGCTCCTGACAGGCTTCTAGACGAAGGAAACATGAATGAACCGATCTTACACCGGAAGAAGAGGGTTTCCGAAACTGTTCAATGTAATAGACTGTACAGTTGAAGAGGGCTTAAAAGATTTGATATGTAATACTCATACCACGAAGGTGTGTAACGTACCGTACTTTTTAACTATTTAAAATTTGCGGAAAAATTTAAAATTTTCTTAAATACGAAAATGAAGCATCAATTCGGTTAACCACTCGTTGTTCAATCAAACTATTTGAAGTAAAAGATCACCAATAAAAATTTTGCAAAGATAAACGCTTGTTCAAAACATCCTAACCAGAACATCAAATTAAAGTATTTTAAGCATTGCATGAAAACTTCAAAACATGGCGGTCCTCGGGTTTAGCCTCCCGCTCAGTCCAAGCCTGCTCCTTAATCACCACCCCTAGTCTCCTCGAAATCATTCTCACCTGCATCGATCAAGTCTAGTGAGTCTAAAGACTCAACAAGTATAAACTGGAAGTAACGAATAATACGTAATAAAACCACATGCAACTTTAAAATAAGGAGTACATACATGAAACTTGAACTTGCATAACAAAACTTGAACATACGTATCTACATACATAGACGTGCCATCAACATAAAACTTTTCTTAAAACATGCTTGCATACTTGAACATACTTGAACGTACATAACTTCATCATTTTGCATAGAGTCATGTTTCAAAGCAAGTGACTCATACATAATAAATGCCTGATCAGACAAACCACGGTACTGGGCTGACAGGGACGTATCCACTGCCACATACATGAGATCCCCGTTCATGCTTTAACAGGTGGATTGGTCCCCGTTCATGCTTTAACACTTTCCAATCCTGATCTAAACCCGTTCATGCTTTAACGGGGTGGAGCGTTCCTCGGCCACGTTCACCGACTTCCAAACCCATTCATAATTTGGTCACAAGACATTTACCATACCTCAAAAACTTGAAATATTTTCTTTTGCACGTCAACATACTTACTTGGCGTTGAGGGATTCGTTGGATCTCGTTTGGGGCCGCTGTTGCAACATACTAACGTGAGTTCAAACACTTAACTTTCATATCTTAGACGTAGACACACAAGCTCATTCACTTCCTTAGTACGTTCTAAAATTCCCGTGACTCGGCCTTGTTAAAACATTGCATTAAATAAGACCTCGGACCTCAAAGCATTCAACCTAAATAAAAAAGGCAGTACATGGACCCCGTGCCCAGCTCCGGCTCCGGGTCCGTGTAGATACTGTAAAATGAGTCGTGCAGAAAAGGAAAGGCACGGACCCCGTGCTCTGATCCGTGTATGGGTCTGTGTAGATACTGGAAAAAGAGACTCCGAAGAAAGCAAAGGCACGAACCCCGTGTCCGGGTCCGTGTACACCTCCGTGTACCTACCGAAAATTGACAATCCGAATGTAACAAAGGCACGGACCCCGTGCTCCGGTCCGTGTGGGGGTCCGTGTAGTCTCGGATTGATGAACCTGCGGGAAAAGCTTACACTGTGCCTATTCTTCCCAACCAAACCGAATGGATTAAGAATCAACACCTCGAGACCCGCCCTAGGACACTATAACACTGACTCAAACCTTTACAAATACTCCAAAACGACTACGCGTCCCAAGCAACGCAACAAATCCGTGATCATGACGATTGACAAACAAAACGCATCATATAACCTTATTAATGCATACAAGTGCCTACCGACACGAAACGACACCCCAAAAATCATCCCAACGGCACACCCAACCTACTAATACACAGCAGCGATCACACGTTGATTCCCTACGAAGCCTGCAACCATAAAACTTCAAGAACACAATTTACATAAAAGTCGCAGTTTGAGCAATCCCACAAAAAACGCCATAACTCACTCAAGTTTTAGCAAAAATTTTTTAATTTTATATCAAATCGAAGGTATCAAAAATTTCTACGATTTTTGTGTTGAAAGTTTTCTCAAAATCATGACTGAAAAATCGCAGTATTTAAAAATACAGCGAAACGTGATTTTAGATCCAAAAACGGTTTCGGAGGTGATCTAAACATAATTGCTCAAACTTCTACACAACATTCACATGATTTTCATACAAAATATGACGCAACGCATACTATGACATGATCGACACAGAAAGAAACAGAATATACGTGCCTTTAAATCTTTAACGTTACCGAACGACGACATCGAAGCGGGAAAAGATGCGAGGTTGATCCGGGACGCTTGTGGAACGGTTTTCTTGCAATAAAAATCACCGAAACTTGCTGGAAAAATCAAAGGGAAGGGGCGGCTGCTGAAGGTTCTTAGAACCCTAAAATTTTTGCTCTCAAATTAAAAACTGAAGAATGAAAGTGAATGTGTATATGTGTGTTGGCGTATAAGTGTGTGTGCGTGTGTTAGGTGTGTGTAAAAGTGTGAGTGTGTGAGTTTAGTGGTTAATTAGGGGAATTAAGTGACTAAATTAATAATTTAAAAATGTTAAATAAAAGCTAATCCACACTAACTTCTACAAATCTCCTAATTAAAAATGACATTGACAATGACTAAACTATAAAAGTTTTAAAATCATAAAATCACTAAATAAATAATTTAGGATTTAAAAATGTTTTAACTAAGTAAATTATTTAAAATGCCCCAAACACCACTTAAAATAAAATACCGCAATAAAATTTTGCCAAAAATCGTCACGGGTCTTTTCCTCGATCCCGCATCGAATAATCGCCTGGAACATGAAACTCGAAAAACATTTTAACGTGCATCACATAAACATGAATAATTTAAAATAATGCATTTAAATAAATCATGCACCACTAAGAATCATTTTAAAATTAAATAAATGCCTTAATAATTAAATAAATGCATGGGTTATACGTGTACTGAATTTGGGCACTACAGTTCCTCCCCCACTTATGTAAATTTCGTCCTCGAAATTAAATCTTACCAAACAGTTCTGGATAACGATTCCTCATATCTGCCTCAGTCTCCCAAGTGGCCTATTCCACTGATTGGTTCAGCCACCGGACTTTGACTAGTTTCGTCACCTTTTTCCGAAGTCTACGCTCCTGTCTGACTAGGATTTGGATAGGTCTCTCCTCGTAAGACAGGTCTGGAGCCAACTGCAACGGCTCATAACTCAGAACATGCGAAAGATTCGCTAGGTACTTCCTCAGCATCGAGACATGAAACACATTGTGTACCCCAGCCAGATTCGGCGGAAGGGCAACACGGTAAGCTAGTGTCCCAACTCTGTCAAAAATCTCGAACGGCCAATAAATCTCGGACTCAGCTTGCTTATTTTCCCAAATCTCATAACACCCTTCATGGGTGTTATCTTTACAAAAACGTGATCACCTATGGCAAACTCGAGATCTCTCCTTCTCTTATCAGCATAACTCTTCTGACGACTCTGGGCGGTCTTCATTCTGTCTCGAATCTTGACCACCACATCTGCAGTCTGCTGAACTATCTCTGGCCCAAGCTCTGCTCTCTCTCCGACTTCATCCCAATTAATCGGCTATCTGCACTTCCTTCCGTACGATGCCTCGTAGGGAGCCATACCTATAGATGCTTGAAAACTGTTGTTGTATGTAACCTCCACTAGAGGTAGTTTCGATTCCCAAGTCCCTTGGAAATCGATCATACATGCTCGCTATAGATCCTCCAAAATCTGAATCACTCGCTCCGACTGGCCATCTATCTTCGAGTGGAAAGCTGTACTGAATTGCAGTTTCGTCCCCATGGCAGCATGTAGGCTCTTCCAGAATGAAGATGTGAACCTCGGATCTCTTTCAGACACTATGGTAACTGGGATTCCGTGCAACCGAACGATCTCCCTGATATAAAGCTCCGCGTACTGCGTCATGGAGAAAATCGTCTTCACTGGCAAGAAGTGCGCTGATTTAGTGAGTCGGTCCACGATAACCCAAATGGCATTGGATCCTCTGACTGACCTTGGCAACCCAATAACAAAATCCATAGTAATATTCTCCCATTTCCACTCTGGGATAGGAAGTGGCATAAGCATCCCTGCTGGCCTCTGGTGTTCCGCCTTCACCTGTTGACAAGTGAGGCATTCAAACAGAAATCTGCGGATGTCTCTCTTCATCCCTGGCAACCAATACAAGATCTGCAGGTCTTTGTACATATTGGTACCTCCTGGGTGGATTGAATACGGAGATGCATGTGCCTCTGATAAGATATCTTCTCTGATCGAATCTATGTTAGGCACCCACATTCTTCCCCTGTATCTCACAATACCGTCTGACACTGAGTAGAGCACACTGCCCTTGGCTTCATCCTTCAGTCTCCATTTTTGCAACTGCTCGTCTGAAGACTGTCCTTGATGGATACGTTCTAGTAAATCAGACTTGACTGTCAGATTAGACAGCCTCGGAGCTCTTCCCTTAGGATAGACATCTAGACCAAATTTCTGAATCTCAGACTGAAGAGGTCTCTGTAGTAACCGGCTAAACCCAAAAAGCTGCGGATCTCTGATGCATTCTTCGGCTCTACCCATTCCTTAACGGCCGTCACCTTTTCTGGGTCCACCTCAATCCCATTGCTAGATACTACATGCCCCAAAAAAGCTACTTTCTCCAACCAGAATTCACACTTACTGAACTTCGAAAATAACTTGCGACTCTGCAACGCTGCTGTCCCCTTGACGCAACGCCATGAACTCCCTAGTCAATCGGGAGCGTACTTTTTCAGTGAAGTACATGGAGTAGAAGACCTCTTTAAAACCATCCCAAGTCAGTGTTCGCAAATTCACTGACACTGACGCACTCTCCCACCATAGCCTGGCATCCCCGGTGAAAAAGAACGTGGCACACCTGACTCTATCTGCCTCTGTCAGCTCCATAAAATCAAATATCACCTCGATGGACTTAATTCATCCCTCCGCTATCATCGGGTCGGTGTTCCCCGAAAAATCCTTCGGGTTCATCCTCCTAAACCTTTCATACACTGCCTCCGGTTGGGGCCTCACCCCTGCACCCCCTGCTGCAGCTTGGTTCCCCACGAACTGCGCGAAAAACTGTGTCATACCTGCAAGCATCTGCGCCTGCATATTTGGAGGTGGACGAGGAGGAGTGACCCTCTCCTCATCTCGGGCCTCTCGGTTCTCCTCTCTAGCTTCGCGGTTAATCATACGTCTGGGAGGCATACTGTTCCAAAATTTACCCAACACGTAAACCCAATATGCATGAACATGATACGAATAGTATAAGATGCACGTAATTTGAATTAAAAACATGGACATGCGGAAATCGTGACGTAATGCTTAACACATAACATAATTGAAAACATGAAAACTTACAGACTTGAGGTGTGACTTCGTGAGCTTCTTGCAACTGGAAGTAGGCATAACCCTTGACAAGAACACCGCTCTGATACCAACTGTAACGTACCGTACTTTTTAACTATTTAAAATTTGCGGAAAAATTTAAAATTTTCTTAAATAAGAAAATGAATCATCAATTCGGTTAACCACTCATTGTTCAATCAAACTATTTGAAGTAAAAGATCACCAATAAAAATTTTGCTAAGATAAACGCTTGTTCAAAACATCCTAACCAGAACATCAAATTAAAGTATTTTAAGCATTGCATGAAAACTTCAAAACATGGCGGTCCTCGGGTTTAGCCTCCCGCTCAGTCCAAGCCTGCTCCTTGGTCACCACCCCTAGTCTCCTCGAAATCATCCTCACCTGCATCGATCAAGTCTAGGGAGTCTAAAAACTCAACACGTATAAACTTGAACTTGCATAACAAAACTTGAACATACGTATATACATACATAGACGTGTCATCAACATAAAACTTTTCTTAAAACATGCTTGCATACTTGAACGTACATAACTTCATCATTTTACGTAGAGGCATGTTTCAAAGCAAGTTACCCATACATAATAAATGCCTGATCAGACAAACCACAGTACTGGGCTGACAGGGACGTATCCACTGCCACATACATGATATCCCCGTTCATGCTTTAACGGGTG
The DNA here is from genome assembly GCF_012295235.1 of Primulina huaijiensis. Lineage (NCBI taxonomy): Eukaryota > Viridiplantae > Streptophyta > Magnoliopsida > Lamiales > Gesneriaceae > Primulina > Primulina huaijiensis. The sequence goes on from NC_133308.1 coordinate 15,155,372, forward strand.
GATTGGTCCCCGTTCATGCTTTAACGCTTTCCAATCCTAATCTAAACTCGTTCATGCTTTAACGGGGTGGAGAGTTCCTCGGCCACGTTCACCGACTTCCAAACACATTCATAATTTGGTCACAAGACATTTAGCATACCTCAAAAACTTGAAATATTTTCTTTTGCACGTCAACATACTTACTTGGCGTTGAGGGATTCGTTGGATCTCGTTTGGGGCCGCTGCTGCAACATACTAACGTGAGTTCAAACACTTAACTTTCATAGCTTAGACTTAGACACACAAGCTCATTCATTTCCTTAGGACGTTCTAAAATTCCCGTGACTCGACCTTGTTAAAACATTGCATTAAACTAAGACCTCGGACCTCAAAGCATTCAACCTAAATCAAAAAGGCAGTACACAGACCCCGTGCCCAGGTCCGGCTCTGGGTCTGTGTAGATACTGTAAAATGAGTCGTGCAGAAAAGGGAAGGCACGGACCCAGTGCCCTGATCCGTGTATGGGTCCGTGTAGATACTGGAAAAAGAGACTCCGAAGAAAGCAAAGGAACGGACCCCGTGTCCGGGTCCGTGTACACCTCTTTGTACCTACCAGAAATTGACACTCCGAATGTAACAAAGGCACGGACCCCGTGCTCTGGTCCGTGTGGGGGTCCGTGTAGTCTCGGATTGATGAACCTGCAAGAAAAGCTTACACTTTGCCTATTCTTCCCAACCAAACCGAATGGATTAAGAATCAACACCTCGAGACCCGCCCTAGGACACTATAACACTGACTCAAACCTTTACAAATACTCCAAAACGACTACGCGTCCCAAGCAACGCAACAAATTCGTGATCATGACGATTGACAAAAAAAACGCATCATATAAACTTATTAATGCATACAAGTGCCTACCGACACGAAACGATACCCCAAAAATCATCCCAACGGCACACCCAACCTACTAATACACAGCAGCGATCACCCGTCGATTCCCTACGAAGCCTGCAACCATAAAACTTCAAGAACACAATTTACATAAAAGTCGCAGTTTGAGCAGTCCCACGAAAAACGCTATAACTCACTCAATTTTTAGCCAAACTTTTTGAATTTTATATCAAATCGAAGGTATCAAAAAGATTTTCGTGTTGAAAGTTTTCTCAAAATCATGACCTAAAAATCGCAGTATTTAAAAAGACAGCAAAACGTGATTTTAGATCCAAAAACGATTTCGGAGGTGATCTAAACATAATTGCTCAAACTTTTACACAACATTCACATGATTTTCATACAAAATATGACGCAACGCATACTATGACATGATCGACGCTGAAAGAATCAGAATATACATGTCTTTAAATCTTTAACGTTACCGAACGACGACACCGAAGCGGGAAAAGATGCGAGGTTGATCCGGGATGCTTGTGGAACGGTTTTCTTGCAATAAAAATCACAGAAACTTGCTGGAAAAATCAAAGGGAAGGGGCGGCTGCTGAAGGTTCTTAGAACCATAAAATTTTTGCTCTCAAAATAAAAACTGAAGAATGAAAGTGAATGTGTATATGTGTGTTGGCGTGTAAGTGTGTGTGCGTGTGTTAGGTGTGTGTAAAAGTGTGAGTGTGTGAGTTTAGTGGTTAATTAGGGGAATTAAGTGACTAAATTAATAATTTAAAAATGTTAAATAAAAGTTAACCCACACTAACTTCTACAAATCTCCTAATTAAAAATGATATTGATAATGAGTAAACTATAAAAGTTTTAAAATCATAAAATCACTAAATAAATAATTTAGAATTTAAAAATGTTTAAACTGAGTAAATTATTTAAAATGCCCCAAACACCACTTAAAATAAAATACCGCAATAAAATTTTGCCAAAAATCGTCACCGGTCTTTTCCTCGATCTCGCATCGAATAATCGCCTGAAACATGAAACTCGAAAAACATTTTAACGTGCATCACATAAACATGAATAATTTAAAATAATGCATTTAAGTAAATCATGCACCACTAAGACTCATTTTAAAATTAAATAAATGTCTTAATAATTAAATAAATGCATGAGTTATACGTGTACTGAATTTGGGCACTACAAGGTGCATCTTCTTTTCGGTAGCTCATCACATAATTAAATAATACATGGGTTTTACGTGTACTGATTTTGGGCTCTACAATTCATGTTGAAGCTTAAGGAATTTCTATCATTATTTTCCCAAAGTTTTATGAAGATTACACGTTGAACCCTAGTATTTCATGAAAAATTACATTTTAACCCTTCAATTTTTCGAAATTTACATTTAGTCCCCAAGATTTTTCGAAAATTGCTATTTTGACCCCTTAAATTTCAGAAATTTCTATTTTGGTCCCTTGAATTTTGGAAATTTCATTTTTTGGTCCTTAGATTTTCTGAAATTACAATTTATCCCCTTAAGTTTTGGTTAATTGCCATTTAGTCCGTAAAATTTTCGAAAATTACGATTTGATCCTTCAATTTTCGCATTTCATGCAATTAAGGCAATGTAAAGTTAAATAACTAGGTTACCAGTGATGAGTGTCGTGTCTGGCTCCTCCTCAGCTTCCTCAGCATGCATAACATAAGTTCTGACCACAGTGGGTCCTCTTTTCTTTGAGCAATCAGCAGTTTTATGTCCTTCTTCTTTGCGTATGAAGCACCTATAAGATCCCCACATGCACTTGCCATAATGTAAACGATTGCATTCTTTGCATAAAGGTCTATCTTCAGGCTTTGGTGCTGCATGTGGTGCTGGCTATTGCTGTCCCGGCTTCTTCCATTGTCTTTAAGGCTTTTGTTGCCCTTGAGCTTTTCGGTGGCCCTGTGAATGGCCGCTTGGTTGGCTGAGAGCTCTGCTGGTGCTGCTGCTCTTGCTCTGCATCTCAAAATCAATATCTTTCAAGGCTTACTCAGCTTGGAATGGACAAGCAGTGGCAGCTGCAAAATCCGCCGGTCGCATCATGATCACATAACGGCACATGATAGATCGAAGGCCATCCATAAAGTGCCTACGTTTCTCGGCAGCATCCCTATCAATGAGGGGCACAAAATGACAGCCCCTGTCAAACTTCATCTTAAACTCAACCACGGTAGTGTCTCCTTGACGGAGAGTCATGAATTCCCTCTTCAAGCGTCCTCGGACGTCAGCAGTAAAGTACTTCTCATAGAACATATTCTTGAATTTCTCCCAAGTAAGTGTGGCGAGATTGATACCATGTTCAACTCCTTCCCACCAAAGAGAATCATCATCTCGAAGCATATAAGTGTCACATCTAACACGGTCGACGTCTCCCATATTCATATAGCGAAAGTGCACCTCAAGTGCTCGAATCCAACACTCAGCAGCAAATGGGTCGGTGGTGCCAGAAAATTCCTTCGAACTTAGCCTCTGGGAATGATAATAAACGTCGTGTTGTGGCCTCGAAGACTGCTGAAACTGCTGCTCAAAGAAGTGAGCCATGCCCTCTAGTGAACGAATAGCAGCATCCCCATTAGGGAGTGGGGGTGCATTCACATGACGATCCTCAACATTCTCGGCTTGCCCATCGGCAATAAGTGTGCGTCTATGAGGCATTATATTTGAACGGTTTCCAAATTTCTAAACGTAACCACCATGCATCTAAATCTAAGTTTTCTAATCATGCGGCATATACTAATCTCTTTTTGAGCAACTTTAAGCATGTAAATCATATAATCTCAAAAAGTTATAAAACATGTAACGTAAACGTATAATTCATGTAATCATGCATGTATAATTATAAGAATCATATGAAGCAATTAAACTTACATATTGAGGCTTGACGACTGAGCTTTCCGGCACTGCTAGTGGCACAACCATTTATAGAAACATTGCTCTAATACCAACTGAAACGTCTACTACTCTTTTTACTTAAAAAATTACTAGAATTTTTTTTCTTTTCTTAAAATATTCGGCCGATTTATACATATACATATATATACATAGTTTTAAAATAACTTTGCACCATTTCTAAAATAAAACAACCAACTCTTATTTAAAAATTTCAAAGAAAGAATTCAAAACATAAAACTTTCAAACGTTTTACCAAACCTAAACTTGGCAATATTTCTAAATAAAGCTAAATCTAACAACCTCTCAAAACCACTCAAAAACATCATAAAAGTCGTAAAAATCTTTAACGTGGACTTAAATCATAAACTTAATATAAATTCGGAAAACTAGCGTTGGTCCTCGGGTTGTGTACACCTTCAGTCCAGTAAGATAAACCATCAAGTCCCTTAATAGCATCAATATCATGCTCACCTGCATCGGTTATACCTAGTAAGTCTATTGACTCAGCAAACCATAACCATAATAGCAAGTAGTACATATACAATCACATGCAACAGTGAAAATACTTTTACATAACATAACATTTCTTAAACATACATAACTTAAACATTTTTCCTTTTATCATAAACATATCATAATTCCTTTTTTCATATACGTATACGTTTTCCTTTTCGCTGAATTCAGATCGTTAATTGTGACTTTCGTATTAGCTGAAGGTCGATGGATCCATCTACGTATTACCACAGTACTGGGCGACAGGGACATCAGCGACACTCTCATCCGTCAACTGAGCCTTGGCCTTACATATCATCGTATCATCATAATCATTATATTAGTCATAATTACTTAACTTCCTTCAACATTTCATATTTTCATCACTTTATAAAAATTAAAGCATGCATAAATCATTTTTCTTTTAAACCAACCATGCAACGTATCTTTTAGCATCAATGTTTCATCATAAAATTTCTTAAACATTTAAAATAATCATATTAACATATTTTACGGTATTCAGGGCACTACCAGGACGTTTACTATTTTTCAAGTGTAAAATGACAGTTTTACCCCTAGACATAAAATTTCTCGATTTTGACTTTTTCTTACTTTTGTTGACACTCGACCATCCCAAATAATTATTTAAGCTTAAATTAAATTTTTTATATTTTTATCTGGCTTAAATTAATGGTTTTCTATTTAATTTCATAATTATTAATTCGTAGTGCGTTTTAATTAATTTCTTATTAAATTCTCAAATATTAAACATAGACTTTTTATTGCCTAATTTACCATTGTGAACCATGAACCACCCCCGTGGACCCACTATTCAAGCCCTAACAATTTAACCCCATTAATTCGAACCCTAGCATGACCCATCGAGCCACCTCTTGTTTTCTTCGAGCCGAGCCCAAGCCAACCCTTGCCCAACCCCTCTAGGAACAATCTTAGACCCACTGGACCAATCCTAACTCGCTGTAGCCCCATGTACGAAGAATACGAGCTTCCCGAGTTTCCTACAAGAATAGAACTCTCCTCCCTTGACTAGGACTCCTCACCCAAGCTGTCTCTTGAGTCCTAACCCTCTTGACTACCCCTGGACCACCGTGAACCCTAGTCTATACCACCCTGCCCACACCTGAACCATCCATGCAGCCGCCCCTCGCGCCTACTCCTAATTCACATGGATGGGAAGAGTCCATGCGATCATGGGCTCTTCCCTAGCGACCAACCACGGGTCCTAGCCATCCAGCCCCTTAACCACGATTGTAACGCCCCAGATTCGACGACTGTCCTCACTGTACCAAGACGAGTCTTTCCAGCGTGCTTATGTTATGTCCTCACTCACATGCACCTTAGGAAACTTCCCAGGAGGTCACCCATCCCAGAATTGCCCTAAGTCAAGCACGCTTAACTTTGGAGTTCTTATGTGATGAGCTACCGAAAAGAAGATGCACCTTCGTGGTATGAGCAGTACATATCAAATCTTTTAAGCCCTCTTCAACTGTACAGTCTATTACATTGAACAGTCTCGGAATCCCTCTCCTTCCGGTGTGATTGGTTCATTCATGTTCCCTCCGCCTAGAAGCCTGCCAGGAGCCGCTCATTGTCCGTGCAACCTCATGGCACCGGCGATCACCCCCCGCCCTCTTCGGCCCCGGGCCTCACATGCCCCCACCAGCTTCCGCTTGGTTCGTCCCCGAACCACATCGTATTAGGAGAGGTCGGCTCTGATACCAACTGTAACGCCCCAGATTCGACGACTGTCCTCACTGTACCAAGACGAGTCTTTCCAGCGTGCTTATGTCCTCACTCACACGCACCCTGGGAAACTTCCCAGGAGATCACCCATCCCAGAATTGCTCCAAGTCAAGCACGCTTAACTTTGGAGTTCTTATGTGATGAGCTACCGAAAAGAATATGCACCTTCGTGGTATGAGTAGTACATATCAAATCTTTTAAGCCCTCTTCAACTGTACAGTCCATTACATTGAACAGTCTCGGAATCCCTCTCCTTCCGGTGTAAGATTGGTTCATTCATGTTCCCTCCGCCTAGAAGCCTGCCAGGAGCCGCTCATTGTCCGTGCAACCTCATGGCACCGGCGATCACCCCCCGCCCTCTTCGGCCCCGGGCCTCACATGCCCACCAGCTTCCGCTTGGTTCGTCCCCGAACCACATCGTATTAGGAGAGGTCGGCTCTGATACCAACTGTAACGCCCCAGATTCGACGACTGTTCTCACTGTACCAAGACGAGTCTTTCCAGCGTGCTTATGTCCTCACTCACAAGCACCATGGGAAACTTCCCAGGAGGTCACCCATCCCAGAATTGCCCCAAGTCAAGCACGCTTAACTTTGGAGTTCTGATGTGATGAGCTACCGAAAAGAATATGCACCTTCGTGGTATGAGTAGTACAGATCAAATCTTTTAAGCCCTCTTCAACTGTACAGTCCATTACATTGAACAGTCTCGGAATCCCTCTCCATCCGGTGTAAGATTGGTTCATTCATGTTCCCTCCGCCTAGAAGCCTGCCAGGAGCCGCTCATTGTCCGTGCAACCTCATGGCACCGGCGATCCCCCCCCGCCCTCTTCGGCCCCGGGCCTTACACCAACTAAAACGTCTGCCTTTCTTTTTCTCAAAATGTGTGCTAGAATTTTTTTTTTTTAAAACCTCCCTAGCATCGGCCGAACCACAAAAATTACATAAAATATTTTGGATATCATTTTAAAATAAACACAACCAACTATATATTCGAGAAATACAGCCCATACTATAATGTCTCAAAAATCACTCAAAAGCATAAATAAAAAGTCGTAAAAATCTTTAACATAAATCATAATCGTAAATGCGGAAAGCTAGAAGCGCTGGTCCTCGGGTCGTGTGCACCTTCAGTCCAGTCAGGTCAACCATCAAGACCTCCCATAACATTTTTATCATAAACACCTGTATCAATCACACCTAGTGAGTCTAAAGACTCAACACGTCATATTCTTGATAACAAGTAATACGTATAAAACCACACGCAACAGTGAAAAATAATTGTACTTAAAATATCGTTTTCATGAAGATGCATAAACTTTAAACATGAACATTTTCGTGAACCTTTTCATGATGCATAAACTTTAAAAACATTTTCATTATCCTTTTACATAAAAATTTTCATAAACATATTCATGTCATCCTCAACATATTCATATTATCATCAACATATACGTATTCCGTTTTCTTTTCGTTGAATTCAGATCGTCAATTGTGACTTTCGTGTTCATCTACGTCTACGTCTACGTGTTGGGCGATGGATCCATCTACATGTAACCACAGTACTGGGCGGCGGGGACACCAGCAACACTCTCACCGGTCAACTAGGCCTTGGCCTTACGTGTTAACATATTATCGTATACATATACATATCCGTATCCAAGGAAAGACGATCGTCGGGCTCCCACTGGGACCATAACCCTCACGACATTTCCAACATATCATCGTATTAGTCACAATTACTTCACTTCCTTCAACGTTTCATATTATCATCACTTTATAAAAATCATGCATTTAATATCCTTTTCTTTTCAAAAACAAGCATGCAACATATCTTTTAACGTTATCGTTTCCTCATAAAAATCCATAAATATTTTAAAAGAAATCTTTCAACATATAAAAACCCATACATCTTTTTAAATAAACATTTCAACATCATAAACATTTAAAATATGCATTTAAATCTCACACATTTAAAGTAAACATTTTAACATATTAACTCATAACCTTATAAAATAACATTTTGACATAATAAATCGTAAACATTTAAAATCCATGTCATAAAAATCCATAAACATTTGAAATAATCATATTGGCACATAAAACAGCATTCAGTGCACTGCCATGACGTTTACTAAATTTTTAGGTTTAAAATGACCGTTTTACCCCTAGACGTAAAATTTCACGTTTTTGACATTTTCTTAATTCCATTGGCTCTAACATGTCCCAAATAATTATTTAACATTACATGAATTTTCTCATATTTTTATTTAGCCTAAAACGAGAACTTTTAAATAAATCTTTAAATAAGACGTATTACTGCGTTTTAATCCCGAATTAACCCAAAACCTTAATATAAAATTCATAAATTGAAAACTTAGCCCTTTAATAATTATTTGAGCTTAAATACAATTTTCCATAATTTTATGAAGCTTAAAACTAGACGTTTCAATTAATTCGTTAATTAACGTTTCGTGCGGCGATTAAATCCTGAATAAATCCAAAACTCGTTATTTTGATCCAAAATTTTTAATATAACCTTTTTATTATTTTTTCTACCCTTCCAAGTCATGATCCACCCCCGTGGACCCATGGATTCAATTTTAGTCTTTTAATTTTCGTTTTTTGACACCTTATCGAACACACCGAGCCATCTCCTAATTTACTCGAGCCACGCCCGAGCCACCTTGAGCCAAAACCTAGAAAACCAACCTAGGGACCCTACTGACCAAGCCCTGCCCAAAGAACCACCCCTGGCCCGCTCAAAAACTTGCTGGACAGAAGACCCGTTTGCATGTGTGTGTACGTGTAGGGTGTTTTGGTGCACTAGGACTCCTCCTCCCTCTAGGACTCTACCAGCTGTGAACCACTCGACCCCTAATGAACCTAACCACCCTGGACTACGCTCAGACCAAGCCCAGACCAACCCCAAGCTCCAAAACCGTAGCCACATCTCAGCAACTTGTCATGGCCGAGAAACCCATCTAAACATGCACTCTTGTTTCTCTTGCTAGGACCTAGCCAACCCAACCAGGCCCTGAACCAACCCCTCTAGCACTCTTCTAGGAGCCTAGGGACCTAACCTAGCCCAGCCCAAAGCCCCCTGTCCAATCCTCTTCCTCCCTGCACAGCTCCTGAAATCTGCGCAGCCCATGGTGTGGCTCTGATCGGGTGGAGTCCTTGTTGGCAAGGACTCCTCCCAGCCCCTGGTTTTTGAGTCCTATCATGGCTAGGACTCTTCCCCTGACCCTTCAAGGGCCATATCCAAGCCCTGGCCCCAACCGAACCAAACCCAGCAACTAAACTCAAAGAGCCGAGCCCCTCAAGTCCATGACAGAAAAGTTATTCCAACTTGTTTTTGTTTTCGTGTGCAGTGTTTTTTTTGTTGAGTTGTAGGACCCTAAAGCTTCGTATAAACCCCCTTGATTATACTCCTAACATGGCAGCCCACATAACTGTTAGAGTAGATGCCCTGCAAGTCAACTGTTGACTAGGGATTTTATTGACTCAGTTGTAAAGAACAATCTTTATTTTAATATAATTCATTATTTCATGGTTTGTTATTTCTTTATCTGTATACCCATGATTTCAAACATAGATAAAGACCTTGATTATACTTTAATACAAATGAATCGTAATTCGATGTTGAAACTCATTTGTAAACACTGTATGATCTAAATTCGTTCCTAGTCGATTCAGCCGCCTAAAACGTGGATAAAGGTCGCTTGAGCTCGAGACTAGCATCTGTGATGTTGTGTACTGCGTTTCTTGGTAAGGGCATAGAGATGTCCAAACATACAGATGGGTAGTCATATGATGATTATACCGAACAACCCTCCCTCGGACTTTCCAAGTGGTTATCATTCATCGAGAGGATAAGTCCGTGGTTATGATTGTACACCATTAGTCCTTACGACCCGGGACAACACTGAGGCTCTATATGCTAGGGCTGTGCTTTGACTCGTTTACCGACTCCAGGAGAGTCATCAGGTGGCGAGGTTGGGTATAGTTGCGACACATATAGGAGCCAGTGCATTGTAGTCGGGGATTCACCGCTCACCTACGGGTGTGGATATCCTATGTGATCTAATGTAATAATAGTGCATGGAATCTCTGGCCAGAGTATGAGATGTACATTGAAGAAGGAGTTCTCCAATAGTACACGCGATGCCACTGTTATAGTTATCACATAGTTATCGAATTAATATGCAACCCTCGATGAACCAATGGTTGCAGATTCGATCGGGATATATGAGATGAAGGGACCGTACTGTACGTTAATCATAATCGACTGGTTCTTGCAGGCACTATCAGTGATACCTAGGGGATCATGGGGCGATGCTACTAGACGCTCTTACCATGATCCGATGGGTGCAATCAGAAATGAGTTCTGACATTCTTAATCAAGGTGTTGATGAAAAGAATGGGGCTAAATAGGGTAAGCCCGAATAAAGGATTATGTCCTGAATCACAAAGAGTTGTGAACCCACGGCTAGCTGTATCCCTGAACCATTGAGGGTCACACAAGTACTGGATTGTTTGTTCCCGTTGAGAGAATAAATTCAAGAAGTTGAATTTATATTATATAGTAAATTCAAGGAGTTGAATTTATGATAATTAAATTTTGAGAGAATAAATTCAAGTAGTTGAATTTATAAAATTTGAGAATTTGATTTATTAAACTCAAATGTTGGGTTTATTAAATATTAAATTTTGGAAGTGATAAAAATTCAATGAGTTGAATTTATAATTTAAATAATAAATTCAAATGTTGAATTTATAATGTATTTAATTTATTAAGCTCAAAAGTTGAGTTTATTTATTAATAAATTAAATAAGGTGGGTATGTTTAATGGGCTTGTAAGAGTACAAGTCCATCATAATAAATAATTAAAGTTTTAATAGGCCTTGATTAAATTAATTAAACTAGTTGGACTAGCCCAATTAATTAAATCAAGCCCATTAATGTTAATTATGTCATTAGGCTATTATTTAATTATAAATAATACATGTTGATTACAAAAACCCTAGCCCACCCCACCACATGATTTACGTCTCCCACTTTCAAAAAGAAAAAAAAAATTGACCTCTTTGGTTTTTTCTTTCCAAGGTTGAGCCGCCTCTCGTTTTAGTCTCCAACGTAAAATCTCTTCCAAATTTTCTAGTGCAATTTGGAAGATGAACATACCATCCAGTCGTGGACTTGATAGGAGGATTTCATCGAAGAAAGTTCGTAGGGANTCATAACCACATAGTATCATGAATTTGGAATCAAAAACAAGCCAAAAAAATTGACATATATCATAAATCCGAAAATATTTCAAGTTCCCACTTGTTTTCCATGCAAACTGAATTTAAATAATTACTATGGTGTGAATGATGTGTAAAAAGGAGAATATGGCGTGCCTTTGCGTATTTTACGCACGAAAAACCGTTGACGATTGCGAAGAACGGCGACGACGACCTAGGCTTGAAACTCCCCTTGAAATTTCGAACTTTATCTTCAAAATTGTGGTGTGTGTGTCGTGTATATTGGCTGATGGGGAGTGTTTGAATTGCTTGTGGGTGTGTGGCCGTGAGTGTGTAGGGTTAAGGGTGGGGTTTAACATATTTTATAGTCTAATTAATCACTAATTAGGCTTTGGCCCATTAAGTAGGTAATTTAGGCCCATTAGTGCTTAATTAGAATTTTAAAAATAGTTTTGTTTAATAAAGTTTGTGAATTTATTAGCCGGGTTGCTAAAACGTTCGTGTTTTTGTTAAAAATCCAACACCGATAAAAATTACGTCCCGGCGTATAAAATCACCTCAAAACCCCTTATTTTCAAAAATAAGAAAAAGCACCACCCACATTTTAAATAATTAAAAACAACTATTTAATAAAAATATTTTCTATTTTTCAGTCATCGGTCTCCGTTCCTCGATCGCAACTTGAATAAACTTTTAAAATTACATTTTAATGCAATCATGTAGAAAAATATATTTTAAACATGTAAATATGCACAACATAATTAATTAATGCAGTTAAAATATTTAATTAAAATACAAGAGAATTTAATAACTTATTTGCATGTTGTTTGTGTGAACATTTAAATTTTCGGGGCGTTACAACGATCCTCACCGAGCCCTGGCCAAGCCCTCGGTGTAGAGCCCCTTGACCGAACCCTTTAAGAACCAACATGCAACATTTTTTTCAAGCTTATTCCAATTCGTGTGCAGCCCTTAAACCGTGTTCTAGGGACACTTAAACACCCTTAAATTCTTATCTTTTTGTGTCCCTATGATGGCAGCCCCTTCATGCAATGATATCTCAAGTTTTGGACATGAAATCGTGATTTATTCACATGAAAGTGCATAAAAACGAAATATAAATACATGGTAAACATATTTTCATGAAAACACAATTCCAATATATACGTAATAGGGTGTGATAGATGAGAAAAAAAGGTTTATGGTGTGTCTTTGCATATATTACGCACGACAAATACGTTGAGATACGAAGAACGACAACGAAGAACCTTGGCTGAATTTTCCTTTGCAAAATTGTGGCTTCCTTTGGCTGATGTTCTCGTGTGTGATGTTTTTGAGGGGTGCTAGGAGTCTTTTGTGTGTTGTCTGTGATAGGGGCGTGTACAATGAAAATAATGGAGAGGGTTTGTGCCTTAAATAATTGATAATTATTAAGTGTACAAGTCTAGGCCCATCAGTATGTTACAATAGACCCATTAAGTCCATTAGTGCAAATTTAAAATATATCATTTAGGAAAGTTCGTGAAAATATTAGCCGAGTTCTCGAAAAATTCATATTTTAGTCGAAAATCGAATACTGTTAAAACTTATGTCTCGACGTATAAAATCACCTCAAAACTCCTTATTCTTAAAAATATCATAAAACATCAACCTTCTTTTAAATAATTAAACACAATTATTCAATAAAAATATTTTTCATTTTTCAGCCATCGGTCTTCATTCCTTAATCGAATCTCGAATAATCCTTAAAATACAGTTTACATGCATTCGTGTAGAAATTACAGTCTATACATGCAACCATGCACATCATATTCAATTAAGCAATTAAAATCATTTAATTAGCTATTTTCATTTTTCTTAAATTTGCATGCAGTTGGATTACGTCATCTTAATTTTGGACTTTACATTTTTTACACTATTTACTCATCAGGTCACATAGGATATTTTCACCCATAGGTAAGCGGTGAATCTTTTATTTCGAAACTACACCCAACCTCTTCATCTAATGACCTTCAATAGACTCGATAAATGGATCAAAGTGCATATTAGTACGTAGAGTATCCACGTTGTCCAAGGTCAAATGACTAATGGTGTACTACCATAACTGCGGACTATTCTACTCGAAAAATGATAACTACTTGGACAGTTCGAGGGAGGGTTGTTCAGTGCATAATCAAATGATCATCTATCTATATGAATGGACATCTACATGTCTTTACTAATGAAACATGACGTTTACATCACAAATGGTAGTTTCAAGCTTGAGCGACTTTTATCCTTATTTTAGACTGCCGAATGGACTAGAAACTGGTTTAGAATATACAGTACACTTTCTGATCAGTATCATGATCTTATGTTGAAAAGTAGGTCACATGGTACCTATTTTATATTTAAGGATTTTAGATATGCAAATTGCATTTGTATATAGATAAAGTAAATGTAATAATGAGATAAAATCATAAAATGTTATTAAAATAAATATTGTTTTTATATAAGATTCAATAAAGTTCAAGTCACAACTTAGCTCGCCGAATACTTACTCTAACAAATAGTTCTAATCACGAATATTATTCATAATATCTTATAGATTTATCAGCCGATTTCAACCCAAATTTGCCGTTTTTTTTTTTTAAAAAAAAAGAAGAAGTTATGCTCAATTTGACAAGTCCAATAGATAGACCATTTATCATTTTCTCCAACCAATGGTTTCAAAAGTTTAACAAGAAAAATGCAATCATAACAGATTTCACAAGTAATAAAAAAAACAAGAAGAAGATTTTGACTTCCAATTAATCACCAACCGAAACAGTAAAGTTTCAGTTCAACTTGAGAATAAATAAATGTACTAGTTATTGTCACAACTTTTATTGTTACATTGTCAAGAGCGAGTTGTCCACAAGTAGTATAATTCAGTGAGTTTGAATGTTGTATTCGCAGAAAGCAAAGAGGATTAAAAGTTCACCTGTTGCTCAATTTGACCTCAATTGTGAGAAAAATTTTATCTCATCAATATAATGGATATTGAAATCAAATTTATACAAGTTTAAGAATAATCTCATTCTCATTTTTCTAGCCAGAGTTTTTTTTGTTTTATCGAACATGTAAGAATAACAAAAATAATATAATTATACAATATATATATATATATATATATTGTACAAATTATTATAAAAATTGTAAAACTTAAATATTTAATACACTTTAAACTATAAAATATACAAAAATTTTAATAAATATACATTTTTTTATTTATATTGATCATTTATTAAAAATAAAAAAGACAAAATATTATGGAGATAATCATCTTATATAATCTAATGAGTCGAACCTGTTACACCTAGGTGGCTAAGCTCTTCCATCTTAAATTCTTAAAAGCACCGGCACATGCATAGTGGCCTCGACTAAAGTAATGCTTGGGAGAGTTTATAGGAAGCAGATTCTAGCTGCATGAAAGTATTTTTAAATGTTTGTATATATTGATTTCATTTTTAACCTCTATAAATTTTATCCAAAATCTAGAAGCAAGAGTGTTACCTTTTTCTTGCTTCTTTTTTCTTTTGTTTAGGGTTTAAAAATACAATTTTACATTTATATCTTTCAAATATTTCATCATATTACATTTATTTTTATATAATATTTACATTTTTATATAATTTAAATTTCCAGAAATTTTTTTATACGTATTTTGTATATTTATACAAATTTTTTCATCTTTTATGTTTTTATTTTTATTAATCTTATATATTTTTTCAAGAATTCATGTTATAAAAAACAAATTAATTTTCATTCAATATTTTAGATAATTAAAATATCAACTTTATATAGTTTCAGGATATGGTTGTTATTTAACTAAAAATTAAGCTTGGAAACAATTATTTTCAAACAATCAAAATTTAACTTGTACTAGCATTTTAGACTTCTATTTATAAACAATTCCTACTTTATTTTCTCATCAACTTCAAAAAATTCTCTAAATAATAACTTTAAAATAAGCATAAGATCTTCAAAACACTCCCGAAATGTAGTTATTAAAAATAAAATATGTCAAAAAATATTATCATATGATTTGTTTAATGGGCCGAACACATGGCTCTCTTCTCCATCCTAAGAAGAAAAAAAAGTTATTTGTCAAACTGTTATAT
>NC_133308.1:15171067-15220233 GCF_012295235.1 Primulina huaijiensis
ATATATATATTATATATATATAGATGTATATGTATATATATATATATAGTTATTTAGTTTTAAAATTTTAGTAAATATATATAATTTTTTTCTATTTATATACATATTTTAGATTTTAAAATTTAAAATATATTATTCATTATATTATATTCATATTTATATAATAAAACAATATTCTAATCTGACTATCTGGTTAAATCAGTCTGATGGGTTGAACTGTTGTTTTTTAAATATATCAGTTCGATCACCGTTCTGAACAATTAAAATCGATATGCAAGAGGGATATGAAGCCATTGTGAGGTATATGAAGTCATTGTGTCCGACTATGGATAAATCTTCCCATTCAGTGGGAAGAATTTTTTTTGTTTATTTTTGTAATGCCTTATTATGATAATCTGAGATTATTGAATATGCATTGATGTGCTTATAGAAAGACCACTCTGAGACATGATTTGAGTTGGCATGTGATATGTGATGTGCGAGGACAGAACACCTCGCGCATATGCGCGACATGACGCGAGGCAGGCAGAGAACCAGCGCGAGAAAAGGGCGCGCATATGCGCGAGCTGGTGGACTTTACTTCTGTCGAGACAGTTGGTCTCGCGCATATGAGGGCGCGCATATGCGCGAGCAGAAGATTTTTGTTGCGCCGAGACAGTAGGTCTCGCGCATATGCGCGAGACGTGCAGCTTAAAGAAATAGGCCACATGTCTTCACCATGCAAATATATATGTTGAAATGTCATTTCCTTCTACAGTTACAACCAAGAAACTGAGGAAAAGTTCAGAAATTCCTGAGGAAAAGTTCAGAAATTCCCTCAAGCCTCGTTGTATCTTAAATTTGTGATTGTGCACGATCCGTCTCTCAGAATTTGAATCCGAACACAGTTCTAAGATCCTCTCATCAACAGCTACAAAAGGACGTAAGTTTTATTATGTTCTAGCATGATTTGAAATTATGATATTGGGGGAATTGTGATATGATTTATTTATGGTGTTCTTGAGATAGTAGATATTGTAGAATCGAAACCGGAGCGAAGAACGGATATCGTATGACATTTTTATGATTTTCAGAATATTGGATCGAGATTAGTCAGATTTCTGAGATTATGGATGGTATTGGCTGTTGGTTATGATTTGTAATAGATATCTCGTATTGTTGAATTACTGGGGATATCGTTATTGTGCCGTTATGCCGTCGAAACAGAATTAGATTGAGTTCTGATTATACCCAGTATTGGTTGGGTGGTGTATTGATATTGAATAATGTCATTTCAGATTGAGATTGACAGCTTTGAATTAGAGACTTCGTTTCATCAGATCGACAAAAGAAAGGTATAAATCAATGTTAGACCGAGATTGATAACTCGAGTCAGATATGATCTGAGTTTCCCTAAAACCACATACTTATTTGCTATTGTTTTCAGATATTTGAATTCATTGCATTTATATGCTTGTTCTATTGATTTATAGAAAGTGTGGATTAGATGATTGATTTTGAGACAGAGAGTCCTTGACAGAGGTGCCAGGTCACTGGACATTGGTTTATGTCGATGTGCTTAGGAGCAAATCGGCTTCTATTGCAGATATTTGATATAGAGTACCAAAGTCTGGGAATAAGAACGTACCACCATCTAGCTGTGGAGAGTATGTGAGTTGTTGCGTTCTTATTCAACCGGGAACTCTAGATTAGATTAGTCGAGTCAAGAGTTTGATATGCATTTGTTTATACTGGGATATATTTCTCACCGGAGTTATCCGGCTGTTGTTGTGTTTGTATGTGTGCATGACAACATGTGGGACATGATCAGGGTCGAGAAGAAGATGAAAGATTGAGATAGAGTGGTGATTCCGGACTTCGATGTAGATTGGTTCAGCACTTGATGTATAGTTTTCGAACCTTAGTCTGATCTGACGGTATCTTGTGCAAGACTTGTACTGTTATGTTTAATGTTTATATCAGGATTGATTATTCTATGTTCCGCATTTATATATATAAAAAAATAATAAAAATTTAGATCCAACTTAATTAATTGATCTATTTATTCTCAAAAATTGATTAAGAAGATAATTAACGTCCGCGTCCCCACAGTTTTTTTCTATTTATTGCTTTGGATGCATTATAATGTCAATGTGTAAATAAATCAATAAAAGTAACTTGAAACTACTATTATTTTATCTATGTGATGTACATAGTGTTGTGTGATGTATACAGTGGTATTCTATGTAATTATTTATTAAAATTAGTAAGTATTTGTATTTGAAAATTTATTAAAATTATTTATATAAAATAATTAACATATTTAAATTTTAAATATTATTATAAAAATTATTATATGAAAATGTTTATATTGTTTGAGATATAACACTTAAATGAGGATAACAAACTTCTTCCATTGAATTAATTTCTCTTGGTTGAGAGAAATGTTACAATAAAAAAATCATATATTATTCTGTCAATTAAAATTTTAAACAATAAATAAAATTTTTAAAAAATTTAGATTTTTTGTCATTTATCAGTTGAAAAATTTTGATTAAAAATTTAATTACTTTTGAAAACATGTTAAAAATATAAGATACATAATAATAATAATAATAATAATAATAATAATAATAACAATTTACATATCATCAATGTACCGAAATTCACAACGACGCTATTTTAAAAAGTTAAAAATGTTATATTATATATATAAAAAAAATTATATTTTATTTAAAATGATAGATAGTAGTGAAAATTAAATATATAAAAGTAATATAAAACTCAAAATTATAACCGAAATTAAATGAAATAATATAATCAATGTCAACACTTAAATATTTGAGAGAAATTTGAATTATTTTTAAAAAAAATTAAAAAAATCACATTTAATTAAATATTTATTTCTTATTTTTTTTTTAAATATTTAATGTGATAGGTAAATACTTTAATACTAATAAATATTTTTTAGAAGAATGCTATAGATAGATATGTCGAAACGGCCAAGATGGGGCGGGCCTCTAAATGGCCAACCCAGCCCAACCCATCTTGGGCCGCGGATTAAGCGGGCCAACTCGCTTAGTTTTTTTAAGAAAAAAATGCTAAACAATATTGCAGTAAAAGAAATATATATTTTAGTTAAATAGTTTCAGAAAATACTTAAAAACATTGAAATAAGAAATCAAGAAAGCATACAACATAATCCATAAAAAGTAAAGTGCTTAAACCAAACATAAACAAATTAAAAAAATACTAGAAAATCAATTCTCATTAAATTCCATTCAATCTTGATCTTCTACAATAGTTTCCTCCACTATTTCTTCATCAAAAATTTCAACAACATTGGATCATTCTCGGGATGATATTGTTTTAATATTTGCACATCCATTATCGTCTGCATCTAAAAGACACGAAGTAAATTTCTCCTTTTTTATTTTCTTTATATATATTTGTTCTAAGAGTAAATTATCAATAAATTCTTAAACCAAAATTTAAATTTGTCATTCAGTAAATTATCTGTAAATTTTATTCATGTAGCCTATATCTATTATAGAAAAGGGAGGAGAACATAACATCTTCGGAAAAAAAAAAAAGAAGCACATAGATTCAGATTTTACCAGAGTGAGTGATGGAGACGAGGCGTAGGAGAAAAATAAAGAAGAAATAAGATAAGAAAGTGATAGAGACGCAAGAGACTTATTCCAATTTTTATATAAAACTTAAAAATATAAAATTCTACCCTAATTTGACGGGCCAGCCCGCCCCGTCTTGGCCGGCAACCCAAACGAGCTCAACCCATTTGACCCGCTTCCAAACGGGCTGCTATTTTATCAACCCAACCCGCTCAATTTTTATAGCGGGACAGGCCAGCTCGACGGGCCTGACCCAATTTGACAAGTCTAGCTCTATATACAACCAAAATATCGTACAACGATATTTACAACAATTATATCGTGATATTTTGCTATTATATCGTGAGATTTTGTTATTATTTCATGAGATTTTATATTGAATTTACCGTGATATTTTGTTAAATAGAATTTTTCTATTGAATTTTTTGTTTTGTAAAAATTGTTGTGTAAATTTGATTATAAATATAACATTACTCTTTTTTTTATAACATTTTTCTGTTAGAACTTTCAAATAGAACAAAAACTCTATTATTATATGCATAGATTGTAACGAGTGAAATTGTTCGTCATGTCTAAAATCTGGCATGTCATAAAACATATGTGATAATTGTAAATTATTTAAATTTTATATTCATCACTATCTTTACCCAATCTGTCTACTCCAACATGCAAACTAAGGAAAAAAACAAGCAATTTTTACTTATATATATACATATATCCCAAACAAAAACAAAAAAAATTGAGATCGTAATTTCAAATACTTGAATCCAAACACATCCTAACATAATAGAGATGGTGAGAACTGGACAAATATGACAATGGTATAAAATGTAGCACTAGGAATGGAAGAGTACGTCTACAACCTCTTTGGCACAATTAATGGACTAATGTATAAATGGATTGCTTAATGTCCATCAAGTGTAAGGTTCAATACAATATTATCACAAGCCAAAAAAAAAAAAAAAAACACACACAAAAATAAAAAAAAAAAAAAAAAAAAAAAAAAAAAAAAAAAAAAAGCACACCTCATTCTGCATTAATAAACACACGTATTTGGTAAAATCACGAATTTTTTAGCTATTTTGGGATCACTTTCGGAAAAACCAAAATGAGCATAACTAACTTAAATCAGGAAAAAAAATCAAAAGAATCGGACGCAGAATACACACCAAAATTTGAGAAAGTGCAACATCCCCAAACTGGAAAACCGGAAACTGCAAAAGGAATAACGAAAACCTGCAAAATATGATAGAATTAGGCGTTGTACGAATTTCACATAAGCGGGTTTTAGTCAGTTGGGATCAATGCTTGGATAAACTCCTAATAACAATTGAAATCCCCATTCATGAGAAAATAAGTATGAGGAGACGCGAAAGAAATGCAGATTAATACAGAGGGCAAATGTGGAACAAGATTGTGCATGCAAGAGCTTTACAGTTGAGCAAATTTTGTAATTTGTCGAGAACTGTAATCCTACTATCGATCATTTATCACGTCATCGAAGCCATAATAACTGGCAATAGCGAAAAACAAATTTTATTGACTGTAGAGCAAACAATGCACCACATTTCGACTGTTAGGTTTGCCAGAGGCAATAACTGGAACTCAATAATTGCACCAACTAACTACTCACAGAAATTTAATACATCATCTTGACTCTATAAGAGCAATTTCGCTTAATCCAAACCTTTAACTATTAGTAGCGGTCGACTCAAGTCATTTAAAACTATTTAGTATCCCTACCAATACTTTTTTATCGCAAGAGCAATTATAGTTGCCAACAACAATTTGTCATATGTTTACCATGATAATTAATTACAGTGCAACTGTTAAAGAAACAGTTTCTCATCATTAGTGAAAACGGGAATTTAAAATTATCATGAGGCTAAAGCTTTGTTATAATGTGTTGGTGTTCCCAGTAAACACTAGCCAAACCCAGACTAGTTTGATGCTGAACCCTGTTAAAATAACAGATCAATAACAATACACGCAAACACAGCACATAAACCAGCTCGTTTATTTCCACATAATGTAATTCAAATATACTTTTTTTCCAATTAGTTAGTTTCATACCTCACTGGGAGTATATAGGAATTTGAATCTCTTTCCAAGAATTGACAGCATAAAAACATTGGTCCAAGATTGTAGCTCTCTCTAAGAGCAGTAAAAATACACCAGACATGCAATATTCAGCTCTTAGGTGCAATTGCTGCTAGAGCATTAACCTGGGTCGGTGAAAGATTGCCCAAAAGAGGTTGCATTTGATGACCATAAATGGATATAAGGTGAGAGAACGCCCTGCCTATGTAAACCTTAACTTCCGGAGTTTCATCCGGAGAGACAGCAACTTCAGCAAATAAATTAACTAGCTGTGGAACGAAAGACAGTATCTACGAATGAAGAAAAACAAATATCCCTGAGAGTTGGAGATGGACATACACGGTACAACATAAAAATTATTGATTGTAAAATAAATACAAGGTATGCACAGAATTGGCCCAAAATGATTTTAATACCTGAGTATTAGATGATAAAACTAGATTGCAGATACAGCCATAGACAGTCAGAGATTCTTCACGATCCTCTTTCAATGGAAGCACTTGCAAGAAAACAGGTAGGACCTGACACACGAAATGAGCCAATATAGGACACATTATAAAATAGGAATTCAAAACTGAAGAGGGGAAAAACCAACCTGGTTGAGTGGAATCGACTCGGGGTGAGACATTATCATCCTTGCCACTGCACCCGCAGCATTGTCCCTCACCGCATTATCTGGCTCGGATTCTCCAAACAGGGGGTGAAGGCGACTTAAAACATCAGCGTAATATCTTTTGTGCATGTAAGGAGGACAAAGATAGCAAAAAGATATTCTATCTCACACACAGACACAGCAGAAGGTCAGAAGGAAAAGAGACGGTTACATTGAACGTGAACTTAATGAACGGTACAAATCCAATATTGATTACTGATGGACTGGGAAAAGGTAGCATAATTATGAGAGAATAAATGTGGAGGAAGGTTTTGAAAATTTAATCCACAACCACACTGTAAAGTTTCAACAGACATGTTACGTTATATTTCTTAGTAATTGTTCTCTGAGAGTCAACAGTTCCAATACAGCGATGTGTATGCATATATGGTGACAGTAATTTATTACTGAAATAGACTCCAGCACGTAGAAGGATACTTCAAGGCAGAGTCACCACCGTTTTTGCACAGCTCGCCCACACAAAATGCTGAATTTCTCCGATTTGTCGCATCAGCTGATCCTAGTTCTTTGAGTACAAGATGCATAACAACCTAAAAGATAGTAATGGTCTCCATAAATTGATTTCCCTCAAAAAGAAATTAAAATTGTTTGTTATTTAATTAGTAAAATTTACATCAACGTAGCTAGAAATTGGAGCACCCATATGCTGCGCAACTTCTGCAAGGCTTGCAACAACCATAGTCCTATCTTGTGGTGAGCGTGATGCTTTCTGTAATAGTAATTAACAAAGCCATAAAGAATGCAACAATAAAAAAGAAGTAATCGGAGTTACATGATTTACAAATGCTGACCACTAACCGCAAACTTCATCAAAGGTTCAAACAGCTGCGAAAAAATTGGAGAAAATTGAGCACCCATTGCCTTTGCAAAGGCAGGAAGGAGGTCAGAAACTGCATCCATGAGCACTTCGTCATGTTCAGCGTCCTCCTCAATCTCACCGTCCGATTCAATCTGCTGACATGTAGATTCCTCACGGAGTAATACCAAAGTAGCTTCAACAAGTGAAGGCATGTCTTTATTTGGAACATAGAAAAAGGAAGGAAGCATATTAATTTTTTTATGACCGAACGTTCGACAAGACATAACAGACAATCAAGTTTCACAACTTACAAGGTTCGACAGCCAAGTACCCAAAATCATTAATGATGTCGGCAATGCACATACAGGCTTGAGCAACAACTTCCTTGTCATCATCTTCCGTCATTGCTTTCACATAGATGTCCATTATAGTGTCTGTCGACCAAGAAACCATGGACAACATATAAATGAGATTAGCATAGAAAAATCCTGAAGTCGCAACGGTTATGAGACTCTCACCAAGAACCTCTTTTGTCTTGGTGATTCCTTCCTACAAAAAAAACATAATTCATCATGATAAAGATTTGCCCAAAATAAAACGACAATAAATAAAGGAACCACTAAAACATAAAACATAAAAGACATTTCGACGAATTCAAAAAACTGTACAAGAATAAGAAATAGTAAGCAAATAAGCAATAGTCTTCTCAGATGGTAAATCACAAGCTACTCACAGTTGGAACCAGAACGCACAGAGCTCTTTCACCATAAACAAGTCAATTCCACACATAGATAATGAGCTGAAATTTATTAAAGCAGCGGTCATTCTACACTTACATTATGATTCTGGGATACTGCTTGAATGACTGTCAAAATATCTGCCATCATAATTTAAATCCAAAAGTAAGACCTTAGATAAGTAGATAATGGACAGATAAACAATATCACAATAGACCACCAGTATAGAAACTAAGTTGACAACTAAATATAATCCCAAGAGGATTAGGTCAGGAAGATATCTAAAATGCAACAATGCATATCAAGTTCAGACAAGCCAATGAACAAATAAACGGAGAACCACAATCTATCCCAACTGTCTACCGCAATCTAGAGAAAGCCATCAAAGCCAGCAGGCATATATTCTTGTTGCAGTCTACAAGAAAACTGGGCATCTCAACAAATATGCATTTAATTTTGGTATTTTAATGTTAATTTATATACAACATAAATATCAGAAAGCAGTATTATCTTTCACAGTAGATGCACAAGGTGAGATTTGGTTTTGAGCCTCGAAATACTAGGCAACGCACACATGTGAATTCTTTAGAATGTCAACAATTACATAAATAAGCTTGTCAGGAATTGTCTTCGGGTAAATGCGCCAAGCATGAGAATGGTTAGAAGTGTAACAAGCCAGATGATAACAGACGTATATCTCAGGCATTCTGACTCACATTTCAATGAGGTTATTGCCTGAAGCCGAACATCCTCATGAAAATAAGTAGAGTGTCTAACCAAAATCTTCAGGGTCTCCTCTATGTACCTTAAATACAAATTAAGGTATCCAGATATCATAAACATGTTTCAATATTGAATCTGGAAAAGTTCGCATCTTTATAAAATACATAATCAAGGATACGGTGCGTAGAAAATCTTTGTATGCAGAGCAAATAAGCCAAGAGCTTGAGTAGCAGCTGCTTTTTCATCCAAAACACCAGTTCTCACACTGATATTACGAACTCTCGGTTCATCATGTGCTTCATCATCAGATGATACACCGCCAAATCCGCTGACATTTTCATCCTCGTCAGAATCATCAACATCCACAGCAGAGCCATCATCAAGGTTGCAGGAGGAAAATGCCAGAGGAACTACATGAGGAAGGTACTGTACAAATAGGCATATAGGATATTTTTTTGTCATGTTTATTATAAGCACATAACAGTAAGATTAACGCAAGATGGAATACCTGAGCAAATGCATCACCTAAGAGTTCAGCCACATTGCTGAAAAACCCATGGGTGTACTCCCGAAGCTCACTGAACTCTAACCAAAAACCCTGGACTACTAAACCCTAAATCAAATGTCTCCAAATGATCGTTTCTGCACATTGTGAAGCAACAAAATACATACCGATATAGCAGCTTCAATGAAGGGGGGTAATATTGGTTCCATCCTAGCCCTCCCAACAGACATTGCAACTATTCCAACTAACTCAGTAGCCCTTGCTCGCGATCGGAGGTCCTCATCATTTGCAAGCACCATGAAAATTTTCATCAACTCAAGAACCCTTTCAGCATATGGAACAAAAGCTTGTTCTGCAGCAGTTGCAACTGAACCAATTGCGGACTACAATAGCATACAAAGGATTTTAAAATTGAGAATACCAAATTAATTTGAAGCATAATATTACTCATGAAAATGCCTTGAAATCTTACCATGCAAGTCTCCTGCAAATTACGAGGACTACTTTGGAGTGCAGCAAGTAATTTTCCCATCAAAGGATCGAGAAAAGGAAGAATTTCATCACCCATGTTCTCACAAAATGCTGCCAATGCGTAATATGACTTCTCCTGACAAATAAAAAGTAAAAAGTTGCCAGGTTAGGCAAATATACAATGTAATATAGGTGTAATACAGGTGGCATCAAATGGTCACCTTGACTTCATCAGATGCATCCTCTAGGGCATTCAATATAGAAGGAAGAACGGTTGCATAATGCGATACTATCTCAGGCTGCAGATGCTCAGCAAATTGACCAAGCGCAAAGGATGCAGCCCCTCGTACCATTTGCTCGGGATCCCTAAGTGCTCCCAAGATAACATGAAGTACAGGCTCCAATTTGGTTTTCATCAACTCTAAACAACCTTCTGATACAACGCCTAAAGCGGTAACCGAAGCTTCCCTAAACTTTGGATTGGCATTCTGACTGCTTAAAGAAGCAAACTCAAAAACAGGTGAAAATACTTGCTTTGGAAGATTTATAGCCATGGTATCAATAACTTCTGCAGCAGCTCGGTCTGGTGCTAGATCATCATCTTCTTCGTTAGTGGATTCTGCAAGTAATGGACACATAATTTGCAGGATTGGTCCAACCAGCTTGTACTTTTTTAGGGAATTGCACTTATATTTTGCAAGCCATGAAATTATTTGAATAGCCTAACATAAGGGAAAAGGAGAAAAACAAAATGTAATTAAAGCATGGATCAGAAAAATAACCAATTCATTTTTTATAATTCAAAATTACCACAAAAGAGTGGAATTCTGAGAAATTAGGGAAAAAATATGGTAGTTCACACTGCTAACCTGATGGCGAGTGTTAGATTCCAGATTAGAACTTGCACAAACTTCAAGAGAAAATTGAACAATAGCTTTGATAGAATCTCCAAGAAGAGGAGCTGGAGACTCGATTAGCTCGTCAAAAATCTCAAAAGCAAGTACAGCAACATCCTCTTCACCAGAAGCAAGGCATTGCCTTGACACATTCAAAATGCTGGGAATAAACTCTCGAAACTTGACCTGCAGGTAGGCCGTAGGAGCATTAGCCATAGCATGCTACAATGAAGGGGTGCGTTGGAAAGGACAGACCAGCCTATCAACTCAGCTTAACAATGCAGATGATCCATTTTCATTTTCAGGAGGGAAAGAAATCACAATTATGGCAAGACTAAGATGAGATCATCACAGAAACATAACCATCATTCGCAAGAGAATTTTAAAATGCAGTAATGTGTTACATCTAGAATTTAATTATACCATAAGAGTGAATCTGTAAGAGGTAGATGTAGAGAATAAAATCACTCACCACTTCTGTCTCATCATGAGTGAACTCCACAAAAGAACCAACGGCCCTGATACAACAAAATGCACCATGTTTAATCATGACACTCATATATCTAAACAAAAGTACAACCATCAAACAATTATTCAAGCAAATTTTTACTTGAGAGCAGCAACTCTAACACGATTGCTGGTCTCATCTTGTAGGCATTTTAGTAGCAGAGCCTGTAAATCTGTAAAGTACGGTCGAAACGAATTCCCAATTGTTTCTGTCAAGGAGCTGAAAAGTATCAACGCCACCTTGAACCATGAAAAAGCCATTATTTAACCTTTCATACTGAACATGCATATCCATCTATTGAATATATATATATATATATACCTGCATATATAGAAAAACTCGAATTGGAAAGATTAAGCCCATATACAAAAGAGATAGTCCCTGTTTCACTTAGGAGTGGTGTATTCAATGTGAGAGAATTAATGACTTTTAAAGAGTTTTGTGGAGTTTAAAAGTCGAGGTATTCGTTATAGATTTTTATAAACTCTATGTAAATCTAGTGGTATCAAAAATAAACTTTCGTGGAGTTTTAAAAATTCATGTGATATTCAACCTTTAATTTTAAAAAATTTATACAAGTCCAGAGATATTCAAATTTTCATTTAACTTTTATGATTCCATGAAAGTCATTAACATACAAATATAAAAGCATAAAGTACAATAATAAAATGTCAAAAATTATATTTGATTGAACACAAAGATTTGGATCGACTTCGAATTAATAATTTCTTTCCATCTGTTATCACTTCCTCCATTCAAATCATGTTTCTACACATCTCTCTTCCCCGTTCAAATCATGTTTCAATATATAAATCTTTCTTTCATCTTCAATTTTTTTTGTTGTTAGCAGATTTAGGGAGACTTATTTTCTAAATTATTGATTAACTAACTTTTGCAATTTGAAATAAAAAAAAAGATTTAAAAAGTCATAGATTTTAAGTTTTTTGAACTTTGGCAATTGGAAAATAGGAATTGATTTTGTTGTTTTATTATATAATTTATATTATTAATTATTATATTATTTTATAACTTATAATTTTGAAATTCTATTAGGTGCCATATATAGGAAAATCATAAATTTTTAATAAAATTTTATCCTCCAAAAAATCGGAAGTAATAATAAATTATTTTTAATAATTAATTTAATTATTTTTTCACTTAATGAACATATATATATATAGTGTGTGTGTGTGTGTGTGTGTGTGTGTGTGTGT
The DNA here is from genome assembly GCF_012295235.1 of Primulina huaijiensis. NCBI lineage: Eukaryota > Viridiplantae > Streptophyta > Magnoliopsida > Lamiales > Gesneriaceae > Primulina > Primulina huaijiensis. Next base: position 15,183,305 of record NC_133308.1, read on the forward strand.
GTTGTGCATTAATTTAATTACATCGTTAATATCTTTTTAAAATTTACGATTACGAAGATACACACATCAACACACACACACACACACACATATAAGAATAATTATATGGAATAAACATAAAAAACTTTATAAAATGATATTAATTAAATATATTTTAATGTACTTATTTTTTCCTTTTACATACAAATTCCATTGAAATTTATGAAAAAGTTTATAAATGTCTGTAAAAATCCATCAAAGTAAATTCACAATAGTCTATGAAAATCTTTTACATATCTGTGAAATTCTATACAAATTAATAAAAATCTATTAATTACACCTACGTCTATTATTCAAAAAAGTCAATAAATCTCTACAAAAAATACACTCTTGCTAGAGTCTTCCATGTAAACATGATTTAACATTTTAGAAAAGACGACCACTTCTCCCAGTAACATATGCGAAAAACTAATTTTAGGGTCCACATCTCAGTAAAACGTAAAATTGCTGGAATCCCTGTATCTTAATCATATTTATGGATTAAACAATCAATTAGTTCTCTTTTACCAACCGAAGACACCACTCAATTTCATTTCCAATAATATCAGCTCATTTACTGAGACTCCTTATTCGCTGGTAACACCACTGAGATGAATAACTTGTGATAGTTTATGATTTCATGACTGATCATCATATCATATACCGCAAAAGGATGAAATAAGGATCTAATTTCCTATTAGTTCGGCAACTCAACAATATTAGATCACCTGGATCCCTCTCTCCTTTGTAGTCTTAAAGCTCTCTTCTTGATACATATCCCTAGCACAACGTACAAGTGTTCAGAAAAAACTAACAACAATGGACGGTAAGAAGGGGGGCCCGATGTCGCTCTTGCAGTCTAGAGCCTAAAATAGCTACGAGCTAGTGCATGGACACGGGTCACACTTCATAGCAGTTTAGAACTACTATGTAGCACGGTGGGTTAGGCTGAACTCCTCCTAAGGGCATTCACCATAGGATATTAGAACATCTTTCAAGATAAAGTACACTTCTTAGAAAAGGTGGCTATAATACACAAGTCTCAAAACTCTTGGACAGTCAATGTATCACCACTTAAAGTTTATGCAAATTGCTGATAGTAGCACAAAAAAAAATGAAGGAAATATGAAGAAGGAATGGAGAGTGAAAATGTACTTCTTTGTGCTCTTCCTGAGCGCTCTGACTGCATTGGAATAGAAATGGCAACAAATCTGGCCATTCTCCAGATGGGACTGCATACTTCGCTATGATACTCACTACATTTGCGCTAGCTCGCCTCACTGGTGCACTGCAAAACCATAGACACAAACAACCATCTGATCATAAGAATCTGCAAATGATTTTCAATACAACAAATAAATAGTAACGTGAAGCACAATTTGATTAGTGGAAGACATCAAATCCCTCTAAATTTGAAAGAGGAAAGGAATTTAGCATGATTATCCTCTCAATGTGTTATGTAAATTTGGATATGCAAATATGAACAAAAAGGGTATCAAATAACTGAATAAGGATTTTGTTGTTCACTTGCTACACCAAAAATTAAAGGGGACTCTGCTGAGGGCACCATGCTCGGATAAAAAACCAACCTTTTCATGCCTATCAAAATCAAAAGGGGGAACAAATCTTATTGGCAAAAAAAATCAAACAGGGCCTACCTCAGGACTCAGGAAGAATGTGGTACAGAAATAATAATGTCTCCGATTATGACCAGAAAAAACATAAGAGAAAAGCATGTTACATCATTTTCGAAAAAATAAAAATAAAAATGGTTCATACTTCAGCAAAATCATGCACAGTTCAGAGTACAAAGCACGTCCAGTGTGTCTTGGCAGATAACAAACCCAGGACTTTGAACCAAGATTATAAAGAAAAATCATACAAGTCCATCCCAATTTAGTAGTATGCCAAAATCCTGCCTATCATCTTACAATCATTAAAAATAAAGAATTCTGTGTCACAACTAACACGCGCCTAATTGAAGAGTGATCAGCATAATTATCTTCAACAAAACAATGGAAAGAATAGTTCCAAAAAAAAAAACAGGCTGTATAATTTACAAACCTATGTTCCATGGTGATGCTTTCAATTAGTGACTGCTTGACCACCTGGCGGAGCTGCGGAGAGAGCTTGCTCCAATGCCCGGTAATCTTCTTGCGGAGGAGAACGGCAGCAAGCTGGCGGACGTTGGGGGTCTTAGCGGTGCGGAGGTGGTGGACAAGTGCTGGAACCACCTGCGGATCCTTGGAAAGCCGCTTAATCTGATCCTCCGCCTGGCGCCGCGCATCGTTGTCCGGCATCAAGAATTGAATAAGCAGAAGTTCCAGCGACTGCGCCATTTGCACAATCACTTCGTTATCTCTACGTGAAAGGGATGATAAGAGGCTGGAGATAGAAAATGCGGAACCCTAGGAGGAGGAAGGCGAGGATTTCTGTTTGCTTTATGTACAAGGGAGTGACAGACGGCGGCGTTGGGGGAATGTTGTGGGGACGGGTTTCGGGTCCTATTTTAGGGCCGGGCTGCTTGCTGTCGTCGGGCTGTTTTAGCCCATCAATAACTCTACAATAAGAAAGGATGGGATCTCACATGAACTCAACATTAGTTTGGTACACAACATATAAAAAATATGAGATATATATAATATAAGAATAAATCAAAGATAAGTATGATGGTAAGATAATATATTGAATACTTTGTATGATTTTAATAGAAGTGATTAAATTTATATATTAGATTGTAATGACAAAATTAATTTTATCATAATCTTATATATGTTTCATTGTCATAAAACAATTACAAATAAACTATTTATCAAATAATCTTATATATTTTAAATTTTTAATTAATTAATTTGATATGTGCAATAAAATAGTTCGTTTTTCACTTTTTATATATTTATTTTATTTATATTTTACGTTTTAATATTTTTTAATTGTTTCATGAATTTATAATTTGATTATGGATATTTTAAAATAAATTATTGACCAAATTTTCGAAATACATCAAGTTTAATAAATAGTATAGATTAATTTTAATACTAACTATTTAGTTTTAAATTTTAATAACAAAAATATATTTTAAATTTTTAATAAATTATGTATGTCCTAACACAATATCAATAGCAATTTTTTTTTCGAAAGAGTGTCTAAAACTAATTTAAATCCCAATACTTGAGAAATAGAGGCAATAATGTCATTTCGCAGAATTTATTATTTATCATGTAGATATCCCTACACATTAGTAGGAGGTCTTCTCCGTAGTGGACCACCATTATCACGGGACCATCCAATTTTTATGGGTTGTTAAAAAATGAACCAAACATGAGTTGAAGGATGATAACTTATTAATCATTTAGTTATTAAGTGTACCAAAATATGTCTTACTACACTAATTCCAAAGGTCAGGATCGAGCGAGTTTGAAAAGATTATAAGCCCATAGTTTATACAATACTTGTTATAAAATTGTGTCATGTGCATTTACCAATTGACTTCGACCAATCTTACTATTTGCACAATATTGATATTTGCAGACGTGTCAGGTACGAAGTACACCAATTTGTATAAAAATAATAAAAAAATCTAACTATCAAACGAAAGCGAATCCTAAATTCCACCGTCGGTTCTAATCTCCTAAACAAATATAATGCCAAAAACGAAGATAACTACTGGAATTTGAAGAATAACCCCTGACATCGTTTATATTTTCAATAAACAGTAGGAATTTACACGACATAAAAATATAACACATAAAGTTGCTGAAATCTAAAACGACAAGACCTAGAATGCTAGAAATATACTGGAACTGTAACGTCTACCGTTCTAAAAGTGCGGAAATATTTTTTTTAAGCTCGTAATTACAACATAACATTTAAAATAATCGTATTTGTTTGTCAATAAAAATAGCGCAGTTTAAAAATTAATAACATCATCCAAAATCAACATAAACGTAAACGTGTAAAAAATCGAAGTATCACCAACGTATAAAAATGTGTAACTCCTCTCAAAACACATGAATCAATATGCGGAATAATAAATGGTCCTTTGGTCGTGTCACCGCACAACCCGTCTGCCTACTCAGTCTTCGACACCTCCGATCCCCTAATCAAAATTCTCACATGTACCACACACGTCTAGTGAGTCTAAAGATTCAATACATCTGTACAAGCAATAACCAGTACATGTAGCGCACAAAAGCGAAAAATCGCATAATCAACATACATTTCATGTCTGCAGTAAAATCATATACGTAAACGTGTCCTGTCAAAACATGGTAATAATCATAACATGTATCATCGTGTCAACATATACGTGTTAATTTTCTTAATTTGAATTTCGTTCATTAGCTGTGACTTTAGTATCATCATGTCAGTCGATTGATCCATCTACGTGTAACCGTGGTACCCGACGGCGAGAATCATCAGCGACAGCATTACCCGCCCACTGAGTCCTGGCCATACATGTCATCGTGCCATCGTGTTAGTCACAACTAAATCACTTCCTTCAAAAACGTGCCATCATATTTATCAATTACATAAAAGCATGCATATACATAATTTTTCCTTTAAATCAAGCATGCACCGTAATTATCATAATTGCGTAAAAAATCGTAAACATGATTCATAAACATTTAAAAATATTATAATTTTGTGCTCAGGGCGCTGCCTTGACCAAAATCTCACCACGGGTGCAAAATGATCAATTTGCCCTTAGAAACCCAAAAATTACCATTTTACCCATGGACCTCTAAAATTGACCCGAAGCTTACCGAACTCCTTAAAATGTCCCAAAACATTATTTAAAAGCATTCCTAGACGCAAACTCGAGCTCATTCTACAACCTAAGCGATTTGTTTAAAAACTTGGACCGGGGTCCCCGTTTCAACCCGAATCGCTACGAAACTTACCCAAATTTTCCCAAAATTTTACCATACTTACAATGCATCCTAACAGCCCCTAAACCACTCCTTCCAGCCCTCAAAGACCCACAAAAACAGCCCCAAGAACCGCTGAAATTTCCAGCAGCTTCTTTCGAACCCTAGGTCTCTTACTTTCCAATATTATACTCCTAGCCTTCAACCAGCGGGTCCAGCCACGAACCGAACTCCTCTTGACCACTCTGGGACCCTACTGGACACACTAGACCCACGGCCCCAGCCCCATGCAAGCTGCACCAGCCCACGATTGCTAGACACCAAGGAGCGCATGTACGACCATTTCCTCACCTATCACTCAATCGCGTTTGGGGGCTGTTCCAGCAGGTGCCGACCCCTCACTACAAAAAAAAATGTCATACTACAACGGTTAAAAACCGTTGTCGTTTCCATTTTAAAACTGTTGTTAAAGCCCCTGTGGTTAAAGGGTACGCTCAAAGACAACGGTTAAAAATCGTTGTTGTTGCCACATTTACGACGGTTTTGAAAACCCGTCGTAAATAAAATTTGCGACAGTTGTTTTAAACCGTTGCCAATTGGCGACGGAAATCATGTCAACAACCGTCGCTATTTAGCGAAATAAGCGACGGTTTATATAACATCGTCGCTAAAATTAGCGATATTTTATTCATAAAGTCCGTCGCTAATTAGCGACGGTTAATTCATAATTTCTGTCATTAAGGTTTTCAGTAAAATAAAAAAAATTACTTTAAATAATTTAACAAATCTAAAAAAATTACAATAAATTACAATTCCACTATCCTAACATTATTCGTGAACTTATTTAACAAAAAAAAATTATCAAAAAATAAAACAAAAATATTTATCCTAAATCGAAATTAAAATATTGTAAGAGAGAAAAATTTTTAAGTGTTGTGATGTGGTGTGAATGAAAATGGAACGAAAACACTTATATTTATAGAAAATTGCGACGGTTTTTTAGTTAAACCGTCGCTAGTAGCGACGGTTATTTCAATAAACCGTCGTACATTTAAAATAGCGACGGTTGTATTTAAAAACAGTCGCTAAATTTAGCGACGATTTTGGTAATCCATCGACGGTTTTATAAAACTGTCGCTATTGTTAAAAACGCGACGGTTTTACTTGAAACCGTCGTTAAATATAGCGACAGAAATTAAACTGTCTCTAAATTTAGCGACGGTTGTAGTCAGAACCGTCGCTAATTTAAAACTAGCGACGGATGTAACCCGTCGCTAAATTTAGCGACGGATTTATCAAAATCGTCGCTAAATAAAGCAACGGTTTTAATGAAACGTTGTTGTTTGTCCAAAAAACACGCTAATCGACAACGATTTTCTAAAACCGTCGTCGTATATCTTAAAAAACACGCTAATAGACAACGGTTTAAAACCGTTGTCGTAACCCATATACGACAACGGTTTTAACAAAAACCGTTGTCTTTAGCAACCAAAAAACACGCCCATAGACAACGGTTTGCTAAAACCGTTGTCGTTGACCCATAAAGACAACGGTTTTTTAAAAACCGTTGTCTTTTGACAAAAAAAAATTCAGAAAGACAACGGTTTTAACGAAAACCGTTGTTAAAAGGAAAAGAGACAACGGTTTCTGATAAAACCGTTGTCTTTTGAGTGTGGTTGTATGTTGATTTTCTTGAATGGGTGTTTAAGTAATAATTAAATAGATAACAATTAGCTAATGTGTAACGTACCGTACTTTTTACGACTTAAAATTTGCGGAAGAATAAAAAATTTTCTTGATTAATTAATGAACCTTCAAAGTTTTGTAAAATAAACTGTACGTCTCAACACAATGTCTACCAAAAGTTTTTGCTTGAACCTCAACATCGTAACATAAAAATCCAGAGTATTTTCAACATTTCAAATATCATTAAAATTTCAAACACATGGCAGTTCTCGGGTTTAGCCTCCTACTCAGTCCAAGCAAGCTCCTTGGTCCCCACCCCTCATCTCCTCAACCTAATCCTCACCTGCATCGATCAAGTCTAGTTAGTCTAAAGACTCAACACGTATAAACTAAAAGTAACGAGTAATACATAATAAAATCACATGCAACTTCAAAATAGAGAGTACATACTGAAACTTGAACTTGCATGAGAAAGCTTGAACTAACATACATAACATAGACGTGCCATAACGTAAAAACTTTTCTTAAACATGCTTGTATAATTGTACATACTTAAACTTACATAAACTTCATAATTTTGCGTAGAGGCATGTTTCAAAGCAAGTGACTCATAACATAAATCGCTTGATCAGACTAAACCACAGTACTGGGCTGACAGGGAAAAATCCGCTGCCACATACATGAGATCCCCGTTCATAATTTAACGGGCGGATTGGTCCACGTTCATAATTTAACGCTTTCCAATCCTGATCTAAACACGTTCATAATTTAACTGGGTGGAGACGTCTTCGGCCACGTTCACCGACTTCCAAACCCATTCATAGTTGGAGAGGTCGCCGGACACGTTCTCCGGCTTCCAAACCCGTTCATAATTTGGTCACAAGACATTTAACATACCTCAAAACTTAAAATATTTTCTTTTGCACGTCGAACATACTTACTTGACGTTGAGGGATTCGTTGGATCTCGATTGGGGCCACTGCTGCACATGCTAACATGAGTTCAAACCCTTATCTTTCATTGCTTAGACGTAGGTACTCGTGCTCACCACCGAAGTAAATAAATAGCTTATGACATTCTAAATCGCTCGGGACTTGACCTCGTTTAATCATCGTACTAAACCATGACATAGAACCCCCAAAACATATCCTATATTTTATATTACTAACCCCAAAACAAATCCTATATTTTTACATAAATAAATTTTAACTATCGTACTAAACCATAATATAGAACCTGTAACACGCTCTGACCCGATTTCATAAAATAACAGCGGAATTTAAAATTTTTCTTGAAGGGAAGAAGGATTTAAAATACATTTCAATATATAATCAAAAATATATACATGATCAAATAAGCGTTGTAACAAAATACAAAATACCATTTTGATCATGTCCAAAAGTGCTAACAAAATAGCCTTCTTCCTTCCATCTTCTATGCATATGACCTCGGCTCCAATCAACATCCTGGCCCGTCACTCTTATCTGCATCACATGAAATAACTGAAATGAGTATAAAACTCAGCAAGTGGAACTCTTACATAGCAATGAATACATATCATACCCTGTAAAACATGGCTTTGAAAACATTAAATACCATCAACTCTGAAACATGAATATCGTAGAATGAATAACAATAACGATGATATTTCTCTTTTCTCTTGTGGATTGATATCTAAATAGTATCTCTGTCTCTGTACTTATATCCCATCGATATAAATCGATACTCTGTCGGGATATAAGCCTATGGTTGTTGATCAACTAATTGCATGCAATCTCTGGCTATCTATTTATCAATCCAATAAATCATTTGAAATCTCTCTTGGACATTAAAACAAACACCTTGAATGCTCTTTTCATTTGCATTCCCTTTTATACAATTGAGGCATATAAAAACCTCTAATATACAACAAAGTGTACAAATACATAACATGAATCAATTGAAAGGGAATAGCATGTTAAAACCATTTGAAATACAATACATATAATTCATGTGAGCACAAGGAATGAATTCCACTTACTACACTTGGAAACCTTGATTCTAAACTCTTGGTTGAATTTCTACAACAATAAACCATATATTGCACCATCAATAACCCAATAATCAAACAACCATATCATTAAATCCATAAAACCAACACAATCAACAAACCCAAGATTTCCCAACATCAAAATCCAAGAATAAACAAAGCCACAAGCTTACCTTAGCTTCTTAAACCCACAAGAACTTGGTTTCACCACCACAATCCAACAACAAGCTTGAATCAAAGATAAGAAATGAAAGGAAATGAAACCCTAACCTCCCCTTGAGAGAAAGAACCGAGAGAATGGAGAGAAATGAGAGAAAATGAGACCAACTCATGAATTATATCACTTAAATCCCAAAAAAACGATTTTTGTACTGTGCTGGGCGCTCGGGCAGTCATAAATTACAGCTCGGGCGCGGACCATACTGTCCAATACCAAACTTTCAGAATCAGCGGCGCTCGGGCGGTCATTTCTTACCGCTCGGGCACCGCTCTGCGCATAGCTGCCTCAAAGATCGCCTCCGAAATGCCTCTTCCCATCATAATTTGGAAAAGTGGTAAACATGAAAGTTGTAGCTCTATGTCTTGGCTTGCTTCTCCAATTAGCCTCATGTCATTTGAAGGTCTGACTAAAAAGTTATGCTCAATCTCCCAACATGTTTCATTGGAGGAACTACGACAAACTTCGGGGCGCTATTGGCTTGTCTTCCACAATGATTTGAACAAAACTCAAAACATGAAAGTTACACCTCTATGTCTTATCTAACCACTCCAATTGGCTTCATACCAATTGGATCAACATACAAATTATCATGAATTTAATCGCAACGACACTACAGTATCACCACACGACATCTATAACCACAATACTATAAATCATAAATCTTAACTCTTAACATCAAAACTATACATAAAATTAACCAAGGAGTCAATAAACATATTAAATCTTAAACCGTACCGATCACCAAGCTTGGATATTACAATCTCCCCTCCTTAGAGGAATTTCGTCCCCGAAATTGACGTCACTGCGCAAACAACTCAGGATGCTTTTCTTTCATCTCATCATCTGGTTCCCACGTGGCTTCTTCAATCAATTGATTCTTCCAAAGGACTTTAACAATGCCGATCTCTTTATTCCTTAATACTTTAACTTTGCGATCCAGAATCTGGACTGAAACCTCTTGGTACGTCAAACTCGGCGTCAAATCCAATGGCTCGTGGCGAAGAACATGGGAAGGATTTGCAATATACTTCCTGAGCATGGAGACATGAAAAACATTATGAACTCTATCAAGATCTGGCGGTAAGGCTAACCTGTAAGCTCGATCACCGACTCTGTCCAAGATCTCAAATGGGCCAATGAATCTTGGACTCAACTTTCCCTTTTTGCCAAACCGCATCACACCTTTAAGAGGTGCTATCTTCAAGAACACATGGTCGCCAACCTCAAACTACAACGGCCTTCGCCTCACATCAGCATAGCTCTTCTGTCTGGACTGCGCTGTCTTCATCCTCTCTTGAATAACAGTAACAACATCAGCTGTCTGTTGGACCAACTCTGGACCCAACATCTTCCTCTCACCAATCTCGTCCCAATACAAGGGAGATCTACATTTTTGGCCATAAAGTGCTTCATAAGGTGCCATGCCAATCGTCGCCTGGTAACTGTTATTGTACGTGAACTCAACAAGAGGCAATTTGGAATCCCAACTACCAGGATAGTCTATAGTACAAGCTCTGAGCATATCCTCCAAAATCTGAATAACTCTCTCTGATTGACCGTCGCTCTGAGGATGATATGCTGTACTGAATGCTAACCGTGTACCCAAGGCTCTATGTAAACTCTTCCAAAACTCTGAAGTAAATCTAGGGTCACGATCAGACACAATCGACACAGGAACACCATGAAGTCTAACAATCTCTGCTATGTACTCTTCGGCATACTGGTTCATGGAATACGTTGTCTTGACTGGGAGAAAATGAGCTGACTTGGTCAACCGATCAACGATAACCCAAATAGAGTTTTAGCCTTTCTGCGTTCTGGGAAGACCAGTCACGAAGTCCATCGTAATATGCTCCCATTTCCATTGAGGAATCAGCAATGATAGCAATGTCCCAGCAGGTCTCTGGTGCTCGATTTTCACCTGCTGACAGGTTAGGCACTGAGAAATAAACATGGCAATATCTTTCTTCATGCCTGGCCACCAATAGAGTCTACGAAGATCTTGATACATCTTGGTGCTACCTGGGTGTATCGAGTATGGCGTGGTATGAGCCTTTGTCAAGACATCTCGCCGAATATCATCACCAACAGGAATACAAATATGGCCTCTGAATGTCACCAAACCATCTCTATTCGTCCCGAACTCTGAATTACCTCTCTCCTCTGCTCTGGCTCTCAACTCTGTCAACTGTACATCAGTGGCCTGCTCTCTACGAATCCTGTCTGTCAATGTAGCCCGAATGACCACCGCTGAAAAGCGAGCAATGGTTCCTGGAACCACCAAAGCTAGCTCCTCTCGTTCCAAGTCTAACAACAACGACTTCTGGATCATAAAACTCAAATAGGAACTTGACTTACGGCTCAATGCATCTGCTACAACATTCGCCTTCCCAGGGTGGTAACTAATCGTCACATCATAATCTTTGACAAGCTCTAACCACAATCTTTGCCGCATATTGAGTTCTTTTTGGGAAAACAAATACTTTAAACTCTTGTGGTCCGTGAAAATTTCACACTTTTCGCCATATAAATAGTGTCTCCAGATTTTCAGGGCGAAAACTACAGCTGCCAGTTCCAGGTCATGCGTAGGATAATTTTTCTCGTAGTCTTTCAATTGACGAGAAGCATAAGCTATAACCTTTCCACGTTGCATCAGCACTGCACCAAGACCCTTCTTCGACGCATCGGTAAAAACAACAAAGTCATCTGAACCACTGGGCAATGCAAGTACCGGAGCTGTCATCAACTTATCTTTCAACTCCTGGAATCCTCTTTGGCATTCATTGGACCACTCAAACTTCACAGTCTTCCTCGTCAAATTGGTTAATGGCAGGGCAATTTTGGAAAAATCTGAAATAAAACGACGATAATAACCCGCCAAACCAAGAAAACTGCGTACCTCTGATATAGTGGTAGGGATAGGCCACTTCTGTATCGCCTCTATTTTCGCTGGATCAACAGCTAACCCATCCTTTGAGACAACATGGCCTAAGAAAGAAATCTGCTCTAACCAGAACTCACATTTCTTCAACTTAGCATACAACCTCTTCTCCCTCAACAATTGAAGAACGACTCTGAGGGGCTCTGCATGAAGCTCTCTGGTCTTGGAATAAATCAATATATCATCGATGAAAACAATGACAAAGCTATCCAAATACGGCTTGAACACCCGGTTCATAAGACCCATGAAGACTGAAGGAGCATTAGTCAGACCAAACGACATCACAAGAAATTCGTAATGACCGTACCTGGTTCGAAACGCCGTTTTAGGGATATCAGACTCCCTAACTTTCAACTGATAATAGCTAGATCGCAGATCAATCTTCGAAAACACTGTAGCCCCCTGCAGTTGATCAAAAAGATCGTCTATTCGCGGCAACGGATATTTATTCTTGAGAGTCACTTTGTTGATCTCTCTATATTCAATGCAAAGCCGCAAAGACCCGTCTTTCTTTTTGACGAAAAGAACCGGAATTCCCCAAGGCGAAGAACTCGGCCGAATAAAACCTTTATCCAATAGATCCTGCAATTGCATCTTCAACTCTTTCATCTCTGTAGGGGCCATTCTGTACGGAGCCTTAGAAATAGAAACCGTACCCGGAACTAGATCAATCACAAACTCTACATCTCTGTCCGGCGGTAAACCCGGCACATCATCCTCAAATACATCAGAAAACTCTCTCACAACATCAATATCATCAATATTCAACTTCACAATTCTATCCGTATCAACAATCGAAGCCAAAAATCCATCACAACATCTAAACAACAACTTCTTAGCCTCAAGACACGAAATAAAAGGAAGGACCAGCGAAGTACCTGCACTGGCTAGCATACCTTCCTTATTTCCATCATCTGCAAATTTCACCGTCTTAGCAACGCAATCAATCACTGCACGGTAAGTTGATAGCCAATCCATGCCAAGTATAATATCAAACGCAACCATCGAAATAACAATCAAATCGGCATAAACCACTCGCCCATCGATTTGAACAGAACACGCATACACAATAGACGTCGGGCACAACACATCTCCCGAAGGCAATACAACATTAAACTGGAGGGGAAGAATAGAATGAACTAAACCCAAAGATCTCAAAAATAGTTCAGACATAAAAGAATGAGTAGCACCTGTATCAATCAATGTCGTAGCTACTCTGCCTGAAATTAAGATAGTGCTAGAGATCACAGAAGAATCAGGGTTTATACCTTCCTTCGTCATGGTGAAGATGCGACCCTGCACCTACTCTTTACTCGAGCCTCTCGGACAATCCTTGGCTATATGGCCTGCAGTGCCACAACGGTAGCAAGTATGAGTACCAAATCTGCACTTTCTCCGATGATGCCTACTACACTTGGGAAACAACGGCTTCTCTGGATCAGATAGAACTGTCGGTGCTTTAGAACTCGGCTCTATCTTGCCTTTCCCTTTAAAATGGTCCTTTCCTCTTTGGCTCGAACCTTGACCTCTTTGAGCAACAAACTGCTGCCTCGCCTGTCTCTCTCTGGCAATGTCGTTCTCATCTTGCTCGGCTAACAAAGCCTTAGCCACAATCTCTTTACATGTCACAGCCTTAGACATATTGATGTCCCTCCTGATCTCTGCTCGAAGGCGTCTAATGAAATGAGAACCCTTGTCTTTGTCATTGGAGGCAATATATGGGGCAAACAGACAACCCTCCTCAAACTTCAAGATGTACTCGCCAACATTCATACCTCCTTGACGAAGCTCTAAAAATTCAGTCACTTTCCGAGCTCGAAGTACATCTGGGAAGTACTTGTCATAGAAAAGATCCGTGAAATCTTGCCACTTCAATGCCGGAATATCAACACCTACCTTGGTAGCATTACACCAAATACGTGCAGCTTTGACTAGCATGAATACTGCACAACCCACTCTGTCCTTGTCTTCATAATTGAGATGATCAAATATCGTGTAGAGGCCTAAAAATCCGTGCTTGAAAAATTGTGGAAAATTTAAAAATTTTCTTTTTAAATAAATAAAATTGCCTCATTCATAATTGAACTGATAAATAAAGTTTGATATTCAAAATAGCAGCGGAAGAAATCTAATGTTTGCAAAATACAGACTTAAAAATAATTCAGCAACATAAAAACTTGGTTTCAATCAAAAATAATAAATGCTGAAATGAGGTCCTCGGGTTCCACCACTGCCGACCCAAGCTAGCTCACTGGTCCCCGCCCTCGGTTCCGACATCATCAGCACCTACAACAATCAAGTCTAGTGAGTCTAAAGACTCAACATGCATATATCGTAAATAATGAGTAAGTAATATAGTAAGATATGCATGGGATAAAATATCTCATGAGGCATACTGGAAATAACTTGTTCTGAGCAATTATAATACGTGCATAACTGAACTGAAAATCATAGTAAAAATGTTTGCTCCTCGGAGCCCTGTACTGAAATAGCTGTATATAATTTTCTGGCGAGATTATGGTCTATGCACGTGGTCCCTGGGGCAGCCATGATCCGATCCCTTCCTTTATGACAGCACACTTGATTTTTCGAAACACAAATGGAGAGCAATGGGGAGTTGCTGTCATTTTCTTGATTTTGGCTAGCATGGGACTCAAACCAATGGACACAAGTGATCCTAACATGTCCTAGCACATGCCTAGGAGCAGCCTTGGGAGCCTGGAACCGATTCAATACCTGAAACCCACAACACAAAGCAAACCGTGAAGCTTAAAAAGGGAGGGTCGAAAATCTGCATGTACATTTTCTGAAATTTCTTGGTGTGTTTCGGTTTTTTTTTGCATATAAAGGATGATCATGTAATGTTAAATAAATGATAATAGGACTTGATTGAGGTTTGAAAGAAATAAAGACATGCCTTTGATTCGTTTGAAAGAAAAACGAAAAGAATAGACGATACGGCGCGGAGGAGGTGGAGCGCTTTCTATTCTACCTTGCTTGCTCGATTTTTCTCTCCTTAATCTCACTAAATTCTCACAATTTTTGGCACTGAAAATGGCTCTGGTTTTCGGTGATGGAGAGGAGAAATAGTGGTTAGGGGAGTGAGGGAGATGTTTGCAAAATATAGGGAAAATCAAGACCAAGTCTCCACCTTTTTTTTTTTTTTGAATTTTGAATTTTTGTTGCTATCAAATATTTCTTGGAGGGATCTAGAATGTGGGGGGCGAATACTCATGCCAACCTAGACTAGGATTATGTTTATTAATTAATTAATTAAGGGTGGTTAATAATTAAAAAGGTTGGCATGTTAAAATAACTAAGAATGAGTCAAAAGGGTGAGTTGGCATAGAAATGTTGCATCTCCAAGGGGTGGCCGAATTTCAACAAATAAGTGGAGGTGAAATGTTAATTATTAACTAGATTTATAACCCTTAAAAGCCTTACCTATCCTTTAATTAATTTAGTGAACTAACCCCAAAAATTATGGAACCTAAATGAACTTATTTCCTACTCACCTCAAGTTACTAAAATAATTCCTTAAACCTCTTTTTTAACTTAAATTAACTTACTAGTTAGCTTAAATAAATTCTGGGAATGTTTCCTTAATCTTAAATTTTATCTCAAAACTCCAACTCCAGTCCGGCCTCACTGAAATAACTGAAAAGATAAAATTTATACTACTGAAATAAAATAATTAACTTTAAAGAAAGGCATTTAAATACTCATGCAATAAAAATCATTTTAAAATACTAGAATTATGCATGGCTGATACGTAGTCTAATTACGGGTTCTACAATCCTTCCTCCCTTAAAAGAAATTTCGTCCTCGAAATTAAGACTCATCGAATAACCCGGGGTACCGACTCCTCATCTCTGGCTCAGACTCCCATGTAGCTTCCTCCTCTGAATCGTTGAACCATTTGACTTTCACTCGCTTAACCAGCTTGTTCCGAAGCTTCTTCTCCTGCCTGTCTAGGATCTGCACCGGTCTCTCCTCATAAGATAGGTTCGGAGTGAGCTGCAACGGCTCAAAATTCAGCACATGCGAAGGATTCGCCATATACTTCCTCAGCATGGAGACGTGGAACACGTTTTGTACTCTGGCCAGATTCGGCGGAAGAGCAACACGATAAGCTAGCGTCCCAACTCTGTCAAGGATCTCAAATGGTCAAATAAATCTCGGGCTGAGCTTCCCTTTCTTCCCAAATATCATGACACCCTTCATAGGTGCCACCTTCACAAAGACATGGTCGCCGACAGCAAACTCTAAATCTCTCCTCCTCTGATCTGCATAGCTCTTCTGTCGACTCTGAGCAGCCCTCATTCTATCACGGATCCGGGCTACTACATCGACAGTCTACTGAATAATCTCTAGACCCAGCTCTGCTCTCTCTCCTACTTCATCCCAATGAATAGGAGATCTACACTTGCGGCCATACAGCGCTTCATACGGTGCCATACCAATAGACGACTGGAAGCTGTTGTTATAGGTGAACTCTACCAATGGCAAGTTCGACTCCCAACTCCCTGAGAAGTCAATGACGCAAGCACGGAGAAGATCCTCCAAAATCTGAATGACTCGCTCTGACTGCCCATCTGTCTGCGGATGGAAAGCTGTGCTAACCATCAACTTCGTCCCCATAGTCGAATGCAAACTCTTCCAAAACGAGGAAGTAAACCCGGGATCACTGTCAGATACGATCGAAACTGGAATGCCATGGAGTCGGACTATCTCCCGGATATACAACTCTGCATACTGAACCATGGTGAATGTCGTCTTAATAGGCAAGAAGTGCGCTGATTTGGTAAGACGATCTACAATCACTTATATAGCATTCGATCCCCTGGCTGACTTCGGCAATCCGGTCACAAAGTCCATGGTAACATTTTCACACTTCCACTCGGGAATAGGAAGAGGCTTGAGCAAACCTGCTGGTCTCTGGTGCTCTGCCTTCACTAACTGACAAGTTAGACACTCGGAAACAAACCGTCTGATGTCCTTCTTCATACCAGGCCACCAATACAATAGCTGCAGATCTTTGTACATCTTCGTACTCCCTGGATGAATAGAGTACGGCGACATATGGGCTTCTGATAAGATGTCTGCTCGGATAGAATCACTGCTAGGAACCTATATCCTGTCTCGGTATCTCACTATGCCGTCGCTGACTGAATACAAAACACTGCCCTTGGCCTCATCTCTCTACTTCCACTTGGCCAACTGCTCATCTGCTGCCTGACCACTGCGAATACGGTCAAGAAGGGAAGACTGAATGGTCAAGGTAGAGAGACGGGGAACTCTACCTCGAGGATAAGTCTCAAGATCGAACCTCTGCATCTCAGACTGAAGAGGTCTCAAAACTGCCAAATGAGCCATCACTGCAACTTTTCTGCTCAGTGCATCTGCAACTACATTAGCCTTACCCGGGTGGTAGCTAATGTCACAATCGTAGTCTTTCACAAGCTCCAACCAACGCCTCTGACGCATGTTCAGCTTCTTCTGCGTAAAGAAATACTTGAGGCTCTTGTGGTCGGTAAAGATCTGGCACTTTTCTCCTTACAGATAGTGCCTCCAAATCTTAAAGGCAAAAACTACGGCGGCCAATTCTAAATCATGGGTAGGGTAGTTCTTCTCATGAGGCTTCAACTGTCGAGAAGCATATGCTATGACCTTCCCATGCTTCATCAATACTGCACCCAAACCGAGCTTCGAAGCGTCGGTATATAGCACAAACTAACTGGCCCTGATGGCATGGCCAAAACTGGTGCTGAGATAAGAGCTTGCTTCAAAGTATCGAAGCTCTTCTGACACTCCTCGCTCCACACAAATTTCACATTCTTCTTAGTCAGTGCTGTGAGTGGAACTGCAATCGAGGAAAATCCCTTAATGAATTTCCGGTAGTATCTTGCTAAGCCAAGAAAACTACGGATCTCTGATGCATTCTGCGGCACAACCCAATCTCTAACTGCTGCAACTTTCGCTGGGTCTACCTCAATGCCACTGCTAGAAACAATGTGGCCTAAGAACGCCACCTTCTCCAACCAAAATTCGCATTTACTGAACTTTGCGAATAATTTGTGTTTCTGCAATGTCTGCAACACTATGGTCAGATGTCTGCTGTGATCCTCCTGATTCTTGGAGTAGACGAGGATGTCGTCTATGAACACTATCACAAACTGGTCGAGTTACGGATGAAATACGCGATTCATGAGATCCATGAAGATCGCTGGCGCATTCGTCAGACCGAACGACATCACAAGGAACTCATAGTGGCCATAACGAGTCCTGAAAGCTGTCTTCGAAACATTGGCGTCTCTCACCCTCAACTGGTGATACCCTGAACGCAAATCTATCTTGGAGAAGATCGAAGCCCCCTGCAACTGGTCAAACAGATCCTCAATCCTCGAAAGTGGGTATTTATTCTTCACTGTAACCCTTTTCAACTCCCGGTAGTCAATACAAAGCCTCATCGAGCCATCCTTCTTCTTAACAAACAAGACTGGCGCGCCCCAAGGTGAGAAACTCGGGCGGATGAACTCCTTATCAAGAAGTTCCTGAATCTGCTTCTTAAGCTCTGCCATCTCTGTCGGTGCAAGTCGGTACGGTTCTTTGGAGATCGGAGCCGTACCTGGCATAAGCTCGATAGAAAACTCCACCTCTCTCTCAGGTGGCATACCAGAGACGTCCTCAGGAAAAACATCTAAGAAGTCTCTAACAACCGGAACATCTGCGGCTGACTGACTGCGTGTCTCGGGGACAGATATAAAAGTTGCTAAAAATGCTCTACACCCTCTATGCATGAGCTTCCTAGCCTGGACATAAGGAATTATGCGCGGTAAAAGAAAGTACATGTCCGGCTCAAATAAGAACTGAGTCATTCCTGGCGGTCGGACTAAAATGGATCTCCGCTGAAAGTCGATCAAAACTCTGTTCCGCAGTAGCCAGTCCATGCCCAATATGATGTCAAACTCTGGCATCGGCAATAAGATCAGATCCATATACACAAGATTTCCATGCAGCTCAAGGTCTATGTCACGGATCACGTTGGTGGCCGTTATCTCCTCTCCTGAAGGCAATGATACTGAATAGGCTACATCTAGCCCGATGGTCTTAACTTTGAGAAAGTTCTCAATGACCTCTGAGATAAATGAGTGGGTAGCCCCTGAATCTATCAGGGCTTTGGTAGCTGAGCCGACTATGAAAATTCTCCCTGAAAGTTCGGAACACTAAGCTGAACCCGAATAATCATAAGAGCTAAGCTTATAGACATGCTGTGGGGACCCGGACGCTAATCATGTTCTTAATCGTCATTGGGACTAATTAATCAATTATAATAAACAGGGTCTAAATTTTTTTTTTAATATAATATCAAATGCGGAACGTAATGGAATCACTCTACTATACATATCAGTATAAAAGTAAAGTACAAGTCTTGTACTATATACAATCATTTAAGACTAAGGTTTAACGACTACATATCAAGTGTTCAACCCTATCTCAGATCAAGTCCGTAGTCTCCACTCTAATCACGATCTCTCTCTTCATCTCCTCGACCCTGAACCTGTCCCACCTGTTGTCATGCACACATACAAACACGACAACAGCCGGATAACTCCGGTGAGAACAAATCCCAGTATAAATCAACGAAACATGCAATCATATAATTAATATAAAGCATGAAGCAGATATCAGATATATATCAAAATCTGAAACATAATTAATATCAAACTATCAATCATACTCGTGACTCCACGGCTCAGACTAGACTCAATCCTAGTCTAGGGATCCCGGTTTCCAGACGTTGGTATTCTTATATCGACCAACAGTAATAGAAGAAACTCCGATTCTATCCACGTCGATATAACCAAACATCCAGTGTCTTGACCTATCCGTCACAGACTGTGGCACTATCGCCAATACACTATCTTGTGACATCCTGCAATGTGCCCGTGGCGATCCCGCCACTATCAGGTACTTCTGTCACAAGATCACTCGTCTAAACACATGCTCTCTATACATCAATAGAACAAGCATATCAAATCAAATCAAAGCAAATAATAACAAATAGTATGTGATTTAGGGAAACACAATTATATCCTACTTGTCTCGATCTCCCAATACCACATTGATTTATACCTTGCTTTTGTTGCAGTTCTGCCGACGTTCACGTCTGTAATTCAAAGTCTGCCAATACACGATCTGGCAATGGACAATATCAATTAATCCCATATCAATATACTGTTCAAATCAATACCACTCTGATCAATCTGGATTTAATTCAAAATCAGCGGCATAACGGAACAATCCCGATATCCCCGTCAATACAATCTCAACAGATATTAATTACAATCCATAACCAATATCCAATACAATCTGTAATCAATCAATAATCCAAATCTGTCCAATACCATTCCATATAATCTGAAAAATCATAACACATCCGTAATCAATCTGTTTTTCAATCTGACTTCGATTCTATGATGTCTAACGTATCAAGAACATCATGTAGGAATCCTATTCAATTCTGACAATAGCATAATTTCAAATCATATCAAAACGTAGTAAAACTTACGTCCAGTTGTAGCCTACGTCGATAGGAACACAATACCGAAGTAGGATTCAAAATCTAACGGACGGATCGAAATATAAAGGCGTAAGGATTTTCACCACACTCACAGCAACCTTTCTCGATTCTTTCTGATGGAAATGAGAGACAATTGCCAATTGATATATATATATATATATATATTGCATGTCTAGAGCTAGGTGGCTTATCTTTTCACGCAACACGTATCGCGCATATGCGCGACAACACTCGGCGCATATGCGCGAGACATTATGTCTCGGCGCGTAGCATGCACAACGCCTCGCGCATATGCGCGCCCCTGCTCGGCGCATATGCGCGAGGTTCTGTGGAATTGTATTTGCTTCCTCGCACAACTCGCGCATATGCGCGTACAATCTCCGCGCATGTGCGCGACATGCTCTGGAAATCTATTTTTGCTACTGGACCTCTCGCGCATGTGCGCGCTCCCCGTCGCGCATGTGCGCATACTTTTCTGGAAATGCATCATGGCCACTGGACTCATCGCGCATATGCGCGCGCTCTTCCGCGCATGTGCGCGGAAGGTTCTGTTCCGCGCTTAATCTTCCTGTGTAGCTCGTGCATATGCGCGCCCTCATGCCGCGCATATGCGCGAGACCTACTGGTCATGCAACAAACATACCCATGCTCTTCCACTTCCATTGTCGTAGCGATCCGGATATAATCAAATCACTATATCGATAATTAATCTCAAATTACCGTAATCAAATTTCGGGCATTACACATGCAAAGGTCACAATTCTCCTAACTAAATCCCGAAAATAATACTGCGTAGAGCATGCAATCCTATTGCAATTCTAAGTTCAAAATCTTAATCCCGATTCCCAAACATTGGAATGCACAAATATAAACTTAAAGCTGTAAGGTACCTGTCATCAACTTGGTATCGGGGTTCATCTCCGCAGCATGGAGAGCGAAAACCCTGCCTTGGGTAGGCAGATTCTTCCGGGGGCACTGTGGCATCATGTGGTCCGTGCTGCCACACTTATAACATTTCCCTGAACCAAACATGCATACTCCAGGGTGGCGACGTGAGCACTTGGGACAGACTGGGTGCTCAAAAGTCCTCGGGACGGCACGTCCCTGCTGCTGCTGCTGCTGCTGCTGAGGCTGGTGAGGTCCTCCTCTATTCCTGGGCGGGCCGTGATACGGCCTCTTATGCTGATGCTGGTGCTGCTGAGGAGGAGGAGGGCGATGAGGTACCTGAACTGGTCGCTTTCCCAAGCAGTCCCTCTCTATATCAATCAGATCCTGCTCTGCAGCCAGAGCTCTAGAAACGGCAACCTCAAAGGTAGTAGGGCCAGCAACCCTAACATCACGGCGTAAGATCGGTCGCAGTCCATCCAGAAAGTGCCTCAGCTTGGCACTGGCATCGTTCGCAATCAAGGGCACAAAGTGACAGCCCCTCTCAAATTTACGGATGAACTCCGTAACAGTCAGCGCCCCTTGCCTCAAGGTCATGAACTCCCTGGTCAGACGCGAACGCACCTCATCCGTGAAATACTTTGAGTAAAACACCTCCGTGAAGTGCACCCATGACAGTGTAGCCAAGTTAAGGGCTACTGAAGCTCCTTCCCACCATAGGCAGGCATTTCCTCCGAACAGATAAGAAGCACAACGAACTCGATCTGAATCTCCAAGCTCCATAAACTCGAAGATAACCTCGAGGGACTTGATCCATCCCTCGGCAATCATGGGGTCAGACGTCCCTGAAACCTCCTTTGGACGCATCTTCATGAATCTCTCGTATACAGCTTCGGGCCCTGTCGGCCTGGTCGCCAGGGCGTTGTTCCCCGCAAACTGTGCGAAGAACTGCGTCATCCCAGCAAGCATCTGGGCATTCATATCTGGAGGAGGGGGTGGAGGTCCGTACCTCTCCTGCCTCTGCTCATCTCGGTCTTCCTGGCGAGGCTCATCCACTCTCGTACGCTTGAGGATGCGTCTAGGGGCCATACTATTCCATACATAACCCATACGTAACTAACATGCATAATTCCATAATTTATTTACATTTAAATACTGAACAATAAAAATATGGGCGCAAATATCTCATGAAATCATGCTGCTGAAATTAATTCACGCTTTAAATAAAATGCGTAAATGAAAAACTTACAGACCGAAGACGTGACTTCGTGAGCTTCTCGAGGTCGGTAGTGGTACAACCCTTTACAGAACCATTGCTCTGATATCAGCTGTAGAGGCCTAAAAATCCGTGCTTGAAAAATTGCGGAAAATTTAAAAATTTTCTTTTTAAATAAATAAAATTGCCTCATTCATAATTGAACTGATAAATAAAGTTTGATATTCAAAATAGTAGCGGAAGAAATCTAATGTTTGCAAAATACCGACTTAAAAATAATTCAGCAACATAAAAACTTGGTTTCAATCAAAAATAATAAATGCTGAAATGAGGTCCTCGGGTTCCACCACTGCCGACCCAAGCTAGCTCACTGGTCCCCGCCCTCGGTCCCGACATCATCAGCACCTACAACAATCAAGTCTAGTGAGTCTAAAGACACAACATGCATATATCGTAAATAACGAGTAAGTAATATAGTAATATATGCATGGGATAAAATATCATGTCATGAGGCATACTGAAAATAACTTGTTCTGAGCAATTATAATACGTGCATAATTAAACTGAAAATCATAGTAAAAATGTTTGCTCCTTGGAGCCCTGTACTGAAATAGCTGTGTAATATTTTCTGGCGAGATTATGGTCAATGCAGGTGGTCCCTGAACTGAACTGAACTGAACTGACCGGTAACTGGCGACCGGACTAAATAATGTATGTCTGATATACTACTGCCACAGTATACTGGGTGAAACAACTGAACTGACCGGTAACTGACGACCGGGCCGGTAACTGGCGACCGGACTTAATCATGATAGTAGAGTGACCACAAGCAATATTGCATAAATCTCAAAATTTGTATTTTTGCACGTAATATAATTAATTAACATAATTAAATATCATGTCATAATTTTACTGATTGGATTGGATCGCTCCCAGGCTCGCTGCAACCTAAATGTGTCATGAAAAATATGCAATAGCTTTAAAATGCACAACTATGCAATTAAACAAGAAAGTGCAACAATTACGTCCAACGACTCCGTATTTAAACATGACCCCGAACCAACCCAAACCAACACTGAACTAACATGTAGTCATGATTAAAATACGCCCAAAAAGATGAAATAATGCTCCAAAAATGTTGAGGGTCGAAATCTAGGTGAAATGGAGGCCAAAACACTAAACGCTCTTTCGAGAGTCAATTTGGCACATCGCACCGTAAATTATCGTACGACCTCAAAAATGATCCGAATCACAACCGAACAAAAACATGCCCTTCCTAACTCAATGAGGCACTGTCCAGTCCAAGGACATAGGCTAAAAGCCAACCAAGAACTCGAACGAGCCACCGAACCGACCCAGCAAGTTGCTGTCCAGAAACTTCCAGCAGCTGCGCTTGGTTTCCTTAAGTCGTTTTCGAGACTACCGGCCATTGGAGCTTGAATCACCGACCAGAGACTCTTACCAACATCCCAAGGAATGATTCGAACCATGGCTAAGGGCTTTAGACCAGCCACAATTCGAAATATTCCAGCAACGAACCAAACGTTACAACCGAGAACAAATTCTGCACGTAGGATGCATTGCTTTTGTTTTGCTGTCACGAATCGTTCCAATGGCCATTTGATTGACCATGACACGATCTAGACATCTAGGGGCATGGTGTAAACCGTGGCTAAGGGCCATAGGCCAACCAAGATACACACCATTCCCTAAAATTCGAAACAACACAAGCTGAAAAAGAGGAAGCCGAAAGGGGAAAGGGGCTGTTCTGGAGTTTTATTTAAAAACCGATGCACCATGGACCAAGCCACCAAAAGGGTGACTTAGTCACGTCTTAGACATGCTAGGGAAGTGATCTAACCATGGCTATAGGCCCCTGGGGCAGCCATGATCCGATCCCTTCCTTTATGACAGCACACTTGAATTTTCGAAACACAAATGGAGAGCAATGGGGAGTTGCTGTCATTTTCTTGATTTCGGCTAGCATGAGACTCAAACCAATGGACACAAGTGATCCTAACATGTCCTAGGACATGCCTAGGAGCAGCCTTGGGAGCCTGGAACCGATTCAATACCTGAAACCCACAACACAAAGCAAACCGTGAAGCTTAAAAAGGGAGGGCCGAAAATCTGCATGTACATTTTCTGAAATTTCTTGGTGTGTTTCGGTTTTTTTTTTTGCATATAAAGGATGATCATGTAATGTTAAATAAATGATAATAGGACTTGATTGAGGTTTGAAAGAAATAAAGACATGCCTTTGATTCGTTTGAAAGAAAAACGAAAAGAATAGACGATACGGCGCGGAGGATGTGGAGCGCTTTCTATTCTACCTTGCTTGATCGATTTTTCTCTCCTTAATCTCACTAAATTCTCACGATTTTTTTCACTGAAAATGGCTCTGGTTTTCGGTGATGGAGAGGAGAAATAGTGGTTAGGGGAGTGAGGGAGATGTGTGCAAAATATAGGGAAAATCAAGACCAAGTCTCCACCTTTTTTTTTTTTTTTTTTAATTTTGAATTTTTGTTGCTTTCAAATATTTCTTGGAGGGATCTAGAATGTGGTGGCCGAATACTCATGCCAACCTAGACTAGGATTATGCTTATTAATTAATTAATTAATGGTGGTTAATAATTAAAAAGGTTGGCATGTTAAAATAACAAAGAATGATTCAAAATGGTGAGTTGGCATAGAAATGTTGCATCTCCAAGGGGTGGCCGAATTCCAACAAATAAGTGGAGGGGAAATGTTAATTATTAACTACATTTATAACCCTTAAAAGCCTTACCTATCCTTTAATTAATTTAGTGAACTAACCCCAAAAATTATGGATCCTAAATAAACTTATTTCCTACTCACCTCAAGTTACTAAAATAATTCCTTAAACCTCTTTTTTAACTTAAATTAACTTACTAGTTAGCTAAAATAAATTCTGGGAATGTTTCCTTAATCTTAAATTTTATCTCAAAACTCCAACTCCAGTCCGGCCTCACTGAAATAACTGAAAAAATAAAATTTAAACTACTGAAATAAAATAATTAACTTTAAAGAAAGGCAATTAAAAACTCATGCAATAAAAATCATTTTAAAATACTAGAATTATGCATGGCTTATATGTAGTCTAATTACGGGTTCTACATATCGCCTCATGTGCTTTAATCCACTCTACGACCACCAATGGATCAGTGCTTCCTGCAAACTCAGACGAATCCATTCTCTTAAAAGCAGTAAAGATCCCATCAGTTCCAACTGCTTGAACCACTTGGCCTCTCACTTGGCCTCTACCTTGACCTGTACCTTGCAAACGGAGCAACTGTTGGATCTGCTCACTATGAACCTTGGCTTGCTCTTTCAATAATTTGCCGAACTCGTCAACAACTCTCGATGAGGGGCTATCCTCACCCTCTGAGACTTTTCTCTTAGGAGGCATTAAATCCTACAATGTGCTCACACAATACATATCAACCAATAACAATACATAGATGAAGAAGACATACCCGGACTGTTGAAAGTAGACGAAGTCATATGCATTGGTCCGAAGAACATTGCTCTGATACCACTAAATGTAACACGCTCTGACCCGATTTCATAAAATAACAGCGGAATTTAAAATTTTTCTTGAAAGGAAGAAGGATTTAAAATACATTTCAATATATAATCAAAAATATATACATGATCAAATAAGCGTTGCAACAAAATAAAAAATATCATTTTGATCATGTCCAAAAGTGCTAACAAAATAGCCTTCTTCCTTCCATCTTCTATGCATATGACCTCGGCTCCAATCAACATCCTGTCCCGTCACTCTTATCTGCATTACATGAAATAACTGAAATGAGTATAAAACTCAGCAAGTGGAACTCTTACATAGCAATGAATACATATCATACTCTGTAAAACATGGCTTTGAAAATATTAAATACCATCAACTCTGAAACATGAATATCATAGAATGAATAACAATAACAATGATATTTCTCTTTTCTCTTGTGGATTGATATCTAAATAGTATCTCTGTCTCTGTACCTATATCCCATCGATATAAATCGATACTCTGTCGGGATATAAGCTTATGGTTGTTGATCAACTAATTGCATGCAATCTCTGGCTATCTATTTATCAATCCAATAAATCATTTGAAATCTCTCTTGGACATTAAAACAAACACCTTGAATGCTCTTTTCATTTGCATTCCCTTTTATACAATTGAGGCATATAAAAACCTCTAATATACAAAAAAGTGTACCAATACATAACATGAATCAAATGAAAGGGAATAGCATATTAAAACCATTTGAAATACAATACATATAATTCATGTGAGCACAAGGAATGAATTCCACTTACTACACTTGGAAACCTTGATTCTAAACTCTTGGTTGAATTCCTACAACAATAAACCATATATTGCACCATCAATAACCCAATAATCAAACAACCATATCATTAAATCCATAAAACCAACACCATCAACAAACCCAAGATTTCCCAACATCAAAATCCAAGAATAAACAAAGCCACAAGCTTACCTTAGCTTCTTAAACCCACAAGAACCTGGTTTCACCACCACAATCCAACAACAAGCTTGAATCAAAGATAGGAAATGAAACCCTAACCTCCCCTTGAGAGAAAGAACCGAGAGAATGGAGAGAAATGAGAGAAAATGAGACCAACTCACGAATTATATCACTTAAATCCCGAAAAAACGATTTTTGTACGGTGCTGGGCGCTCGGGCGGTCATAAATTACCGCTCGGGCGCGGACCATACTGTCCGATACCAAACTTTCAGAATCCGTGGCGCTCGGGCGGTCATTTCTTACCGCTCGGGCGCCGCTCTGCGCACAGCCGCCTCAAAGATCGCCTCTGAAACGTCTCTTCCCGTCATAATTTGGAAAAATGGTAAACATGAAAGTTGCAGCTCTATGTCTTGGCTTGCTTCTCCAATTAACTTCATGTCATTTGAAGGTTTGAGTAAAAATTTATGCTCAATCTCCCAACATGTGTCACTGGAGGAACGACGACACACACGACAAACTTCGGGGCGCTATTGGCTTGTCTTCCACAATGATTTGAACAAAACTCAAAACATGAAAGTTACACCTCTATGTCTTATCTAACCACTCCAATTGTCCTCATACCAATTGGATCAACATACAAATTATCATGAATTTAATCGCAACGACACTACAGTATCACCACACAACATCTATAACCACAATACTATAAATCATAAATCTTAACTCTTAACATCAAAACAATACTTAAACTTAACCAAGGAGTCAATAAACATATTAAATCTTAAACCGTACCGATCACCAAGCTTGGATATTACAGAACCCTGAAGCAAATTTTTAAAAAAAATTTTAAATTTTTTTTAAAGGGGTACACGGACCCCGTGTAGGGGTCCAGGTAGGGGTTCGGGTACATGCTGGAAATTCACATTTTGAAGTAAAAAAGGCACGGACCCCGTGCGAGGGTCCGGCTACGGGTCCGTATAGATGCTGGAATCGCGAAAAAACGAAATTCCTTACACTTGTGACCTAATCCTATTTCAAGACCCATTCTTAAGATGCTAAGGCACTGATTCAAACTCAAACAAACGCCCCAAAACAACTACGCATCACTAACAACGCAACCCAATCCGTGAACACGACCTTTGATACCAAAACAATTTCTACGGCTTCTAATACAACCAAGTGCCTAACGACACGAAACGAAACACCAACAATCATCCCAACATCATTCTTGATATACTTAAACACAGCAATGATCACCCATCGATGCCAACGAAGCCTGCAACAATAAAACTTCAAGAACGCATCAATACATAATTTTCTGAAAAACGTAGTTTGAGAAGTCCCACGAAAAACACCATAACTCCCTCAATTTTTGTCCAAATATTTTGAATTTACTTTCAAATCGAAGATATCAAAAAGTTCTACAATTTTTGTGTTGAAACTTTTCTCAGAATCATGACCAAAAAGTCGTAGTATTTAAAAGAACAACAAAAACGTGATTTCAGATCCAAAAATGGTTTCAGAATTTATCCAACCATATTTGCTCAAACGTCTACCCAATATTCACATGGTTTTCATACAAAAATACATTGCAACACATACTATGACATGATCGATGCAGAAATAAACAGAATATACGTGCCTTTTGATATTTGAAAATACCGTAACGACGATACCGAAGTGGAGATGGCGCGAGGATTGATCCGGGACGAACTTGGTGCTTTAATCTTTGAAGAAACACACGAAAATTTGCTGGAAGATGGAGAGGGAAGGGGGCGGCTGATTTAGACACCAAGAACCCTAGTTTTCTCTCTTTAAAAATCTGAAATAAGATGAGTAGGGTGTATTGTGTGTTTTGGTCTGTGTAAAAACGTGTAAGTGTGCGTCAGTGTGTGTAACGTGTGTGTGGGTTTTTAATTAGGAGAAATCTTGCTAAATTAACTAATTAAAATGATAATAAAAGGTTAACCCACACTAATTTTATAAAATTCTCCTTTTTAACAAAATAAATGCACAAGGTCAACTTTAAAAATTTTAAAATTCTAAAATTCACCTAATAATTAAATTAGGCTTTAAAATGCTGAAAATTAATAAATTAGTTAAAATGCCCCAACCTCAACTTAAAATAAACTACCACATTTTAAATTGCCAAAATCGTCACCGGTCTTTTCCCTCGACCTCGCATCGAATAATTGCCTGGACATGAAACTTGAAAAACATTTTAATGCGCATCACATAAACATGAATAATTTAAAATAATGCATTTAAATAAATCATGCATGGCTAAAAACTCATTTTAAAATTAAATAAATGATTTAACTATTAAATAATCGCATGGAATTTACGTGTACTGATTTTGGGCACTACAGTTCCTATCCCGCTTATATAAATTTCGTCCTCGAAATTAAATCTTCCCGAACAACTCCGGGTAGCGAATTCTCATATGTGCCTCGGACTCCCAAGTGGCCTCCTCCACTGATTGGTTCAGCCGCCGGACTTTGACCAACTTGGTCACCTTGTTCCGAAGACTACGCTCCTGTCTGTCTAGGATTTGGACAGGTCTCTCCTCATAAGACAGGTCTAGAGCCAACTGTAATGGTTCATAGCTCAATACATGCGAAGGATTAGCTAGGTACTTCCTCAGTATTGAGACGTGGAACACATTGTGTACCCCGGCCAGATTCGGCGGAAGGGCAACACAATAGGCTAGTGTCCCAACTCTGTCCAGAATCTCCAAAGGTCCAATGAATCTCGGACTCAGCTTGCCTCTTTCCCAAATCTCACAACACCCTTCATAGGTGCTATTTTTACAAAAACGTGATCACCTACGGCAAACTCGAGATCTCTCCTCCTCTTGTCAGCATAGCGCTTTTGGCGACTCTGGGCGGTCTTCATCATGTCTCGAATCTTGACCACCACATCTGCAGTCTGCTGAACTATCTTCGGGCCAAGTTCTCCTCTTTCACCGACTTCATCCCAATGAATCGGTGATCTGCACTTCCTTCCATACAATGCCTCAAAGGGAGCCATACCTATAGATGCTTGAAAACTGTTGTTGTATGTAAACTCCACTAAAGGTAGCTTAGATCCCCAACTCCCCTGAAAATCGATCATGCAGGCTCTCAACAAATCCCCTAATATCTTGATCACACGCTCAGACTGGCCATCTGTCTGCGGGTGAAAAGCTATAATGAATTGCAGCTTCATTCCCATGGCTGCATGTAGGCTCTTCCAGAAGGACGATGTAAACCTCGGGTCCCTATCGGACACAATAGAAACTGGGATTCTGTGCAATCGAACTATCTCCCTGATATAAAGCTCCGCATACTGCGTCATGGAGAAAGTCGTCTTCACTGGCAAGAAGTGCGCTGAATTAGTGAGTCGATCCACTATAACCTAAATGGCATTAAAACCTCTGACTGATCTTGGCAACCCAACGACGAAGTCCATGGTAATATTCTCCCATTTCCACTCTGGGATCAGGAGCGTCTTAAGCATTCATTTTGGCCTCTGGTGTTCTACCTTCACCTGTTGACAAGTGAGGTATTCAGACACAAACCGATGGATGTCTCTCTTCATACCTGGCCACCAATACAAGATCTGCAGGTCTTTGCGCATCTTGGTACCTCCTGGATGGATTGTATACAGAGATGCATGTGTCTCTGATAAGATATTTTCTCTGATTGAATCAACGTTAGGCACCCACATTCTCTCTCTGTAATGCCATATTTTCTTAACAAAGAAGAAAATGATTTATTTATAAAATGACTTCTCCCATCAATAATTATTGCTCTAGGTATTCCAAATCGACTAAAAATATTTTCTTTTAAAAATTTTATAACAACTTATGATCATTAGTTCTACATGCAATTTCTTCAATCCATTTTGAAACATAATCAACAGCGACTAAAATGTACGTATATCCAAAAGATAATGGAAATGGACCCATAACATCTATCCCCCAACTATCGAATATTTCAATAATTATGACTGGATTTAAAGGCATCATGTTTCGTTTTGAAATTGATCCCATCTTCTGACAGTTTTCACAAGATGTGCAAAATAAATGCTTATCTTTGAATAAAGATGGCCAATAAAATCGACATTGTAAGATTTTTGCAGCTGTTTTATTAGATAAAAAATGACCTCCACATGCTTCAGAATGACAAAATTTAATAACATTACTTACTTCATTGTCGGGTATGCATCGTCGAAAAATTTGGTCAGGACAATACTTAAACAAGTAAGGATCATCCCAATAAAATTTTTTAACTTCTATCAAGAATTTATTCTTATCCTGTGAATTCCAATGAGAAGGCATTTTATTTGTCACAATAAAATTTACAATGTTAGCAAACCAGGGCATAATAGTAGCATAAAACAACTGATCATCTGGAAAATTTTCATTTATTGGTATTTCATTATGAGATGATTCAGTCATTATTCTAGATAAATGATCGGCTACGACATTTTCTTTTCCTTTTTTATCTTTAATTATAATATCAAATTCTTGTAACAATAAAATCCACCGTATTAATCTTGGCTTAGCATCTTGTTTATTTGATAAATATTTTACGGCAGAATGATCAGTGTACACAATAGTAGTAGAACCAATTAAATAAGATCGAAACTTATCTAATGCAAATACTACTGAAAGTAATTCTTTTTCAGTAGTTGAATAATTTATTTGGGCACTATTTAAGGTTCTACTAGCATAATAGATTGCATACGGTTTTCCTTCTTTTCTCTGTCCTAACACAGCTCCTATAGCATAATCACTTGCATCACACATTAATTCAAATGGTAAAGACCAATCTGGAGGTTGTAAAATAGGTGATGTAATTAAAAGATTAATTATTTTTTTAAAAGCATTTTCACATTTCTGAGTCCATTCAAATTGTGTATCTTTTGTTAAAAGATTCGAAATTGGTTTAGATATTATGCTGAAATTTTTTATAAACCTTCTA
This sequence comes from Primulina huaijiensis, assembly GCF_012295235.1. Classification (NCBI taxonomy): domain Eukaryota; kingdom Viridiplantae; phylum Streptophyta; class Magnoliopsida; order Lamiales; family Gesneriaceae; genus Primulina; species Primulina huaijiensis. The sequence goes on from NC_133308.1 coordinate 15,215,240, forward strand.
TAAAAACCTGCATGACCCAAGAATGATCGAACTTCTTTGACCGTTTTTGGTGATGTTAAATTAGCAATAACATCAACTTTGGCTTTATCAACTTCAATTCCTTTTTCAGATATCACATGACCTAACACAATCCCAGATTTAACCATATAATGACATTTTTCCCAATTTAAAACAAGATTTTTTTCTTCACATCGTTTTAATACTTCTTCTAGGTTTTTAAGACAATTTTCAAATGAGTTTCCAAAAACAGTTATATCATCCATAAAAACTTCTACAAATTCTTCAATCATATCACTGAAAATACTTAACATGCATCTTTGAAAAGTAGCCGGAGCATTACATAAACCAAATGGCATTCTTTTAAATGCAAAAGTTCCGAAAGGACAAGTGAAAGTAGTTTTTTCTTGATCTTCTAATGATATAGGTATTTGATAATACCCCGAATACCCATCAAGAAAACAGTAATAAGAATTTCCTGCTACTTTTTCTAGAATTTGATCTAAAAATGGTAGTGGGAAATGATCTTTTCTAGTTGCATCATTTAATTTTCTATAATCAATACACATACGCCAACTAGATGGAATCCTAGCTTGTAATAACTCTCCCTTTTCATTTTTTATAACAGTGATGCCTGACTTTTTAGGTACTACTTGTGTTGGACTTACCCATTTACTATCTGAGATTGGATAGATAATTCCAGCGTCTAATAGTTTTAATACTTCATTCTTAACAACTTCTTTCATATGTGGATTTAACCTTCTTTGTGGTTGTTGATATGTTTTAGCATTTTCTTCCAAATGAATTTTATGTGTGCAAATTAAAGGATTTATACCTTTTATATCTTTCAAAGTCCATCCAATTGCATTTTTATATTTCTTAAGTAATTTAATTAAATCTTCTTCTTGATTTGGTAGAAGAGTGGAAGAAATTACAACAGGAAATGTTTTATTTTCACCAAGAAATACATATTTCAATTCGAATGGTAAAACTTTTAATTCAAGTTTTGTATTATCATCTTTTTTAAAATTATTTTCAGACTCAAAACTTTCTATTGAAAAAACTTCAGATTGTTGATTTAAGTTTTCTTCTTGTATATTTTCTTCCATAATTGTTTCAATTTCATTATCATATTCATTTTCATTAATACTTGGTTGTTTACATAAATTGAACACATTAAGTTCTAGAGTCATATTTCCAAAAGACAATTTCATTATTCCATTTCGACAATTAATTAAAGCATTTGAAGTTGCTAGAAATGGTCGTCCCAATATTACTGGAATTTCATTATGTACTTCTATTGGTTGTGTATCCAAAACAATAAAATCTACAGGATATATGAATTTATCAACTTGAACCAACACATCTTCTACAATACCTCTAGGTATTTTGATTGACCTATCCGCCAGTAAGAGAGTAACAGAAGTGGGTTTTAATTCTCCTAAATTAAGTTTTTCATAAACTGAATAAGGAAGTAAATTCACACTTGCTCCCAAATCTAACAAAGCTTTTTTAATTTTATTTTCTCCAATAATACATGAAATTGTTGGACAACCAGGATCTTTATATTTTAAACTAGAATTATTTTGAAGAATAGAACTTACTTGTTCAGCCAAGAATGCTTTCTTCTTCACATGCAATTTTCTCTTCACAGTACATAAGTCTTTTAAAAATTTTGCATATGAAGGTACTTGTTTAATAGCATCTAATAATGGAATATTTATCTTTACTTGTTTAAAAACTTCATAGATATCAGAATCATTTTTTTGTTTTTTATGATTTGTTAATGCATGAGGAAATGGTGGAGGTTTATTTGATTCATTTACTATTTCAGATGATTTATCATTCAACATATTATTTTTAGAATTTAAGGTATCATCATTCTCAAAAGTATCAGGATTATCATCCTTACTCTTTGATTTTAAATGATCCTTGTTTTCATTACTATATGGATCATTAACTATTTTACCACTTCTAAGGGTAATAACAGATTTTATTTGATCAATTTTTTCATTTTTTAATTCTTGATTTTGATTTTTAGGATTAGGTTGAGGTTGAGATGGAAATTTTCCTTTTTCATGAATATTAAGTGCAGATGCAAATTTTGCAAGAGTTTCTTTCAAATCAGTCATAGATTGACTGTTTTGAATATTGATAGATTCTTGCTTTTGGATAAATGCATGAATTACATCTTCAAAGTTTTTTCTTGGAGGTGTAACATAAGGAATATAACCTTGATGATTTTGGTTATTTTGAAAATATTGTTGTGAGGGTTGTGCATTATTATCATTCCTCCAACTAAAATTAGGATGATTTTTCCATCCAGGATTATATGATGTTGAAAAAGGATCTAGTATTGGTTTTTTATAATTGTTAACATAATTTGCTTGTTCATGGAGACATTCTTTAAATGAAGGTAATGTTGGACAATCTTTTGTAGCATGATCATGTGTATCACATATATGACAAACAATTTCTTGAATACTTTTTAATTGACCACTCTTTTTCATTTCTAATGACTCAATTTTTCTTGCTAAAGATGCAAGTTTAGCTTGAATATCTATATCATCTTTAAGATTATAGATACCACCCCCATTTGTTGAATTATTGATTTTAGTTGTTGGTGGTTCTATTGTGCCTATATTATCCCAATTTTGAGCATTTTCTGCTAATGAATCCAAATACTCCATAGCTTCATTTGGGTTTTTATCTTCAAAAGTTCCATTACACATGAATTCTATCATTTGCCTATCTTTAGGTATTAGACCTTCATAAAAGTGAGAAACTATTCTCCATGTTTCAAAACCATGATGTGGGCATGTATTAAGTAATTCTTTATATCTATCCCAACATTGATAAAATGTTTCTCCTTGTTTTTGAGAAAAAGTAGTAATTTGTCTTTTAAAAGAGTTTGTTCTATGGGAAGGAAAAAACTTTTTGAGAAATTGTTGTTGCATTTCTTCCCATGATCTTATTGAACTTGATCTCAAATTTTGTAGCCATGTTTTAGCTTTATCTTTTAAAGAAAAAGGGAAAAGCTTTAATCGAACTATATCCATGCTACAATTTTGATCATTATAAGTGTTACAAACTTCCTCAAATTCTCTTAGATGTAAATATGGATTTTCAGAATCTAAGCCATGAAAATTTGGTAAAAGTTGAATAATTTGAGGTTTAAAGTTGAAATTAGATGCATCAGGAGGAAAAACTAAACAAGATGGGGCACTAGTTCTAATAGGGTTCATATGGTGCCTAAGTGTTCTTAATTGATCATGTTCTTGATTATTATTATTATTGTTGTTATTATTGTTATCATTATCTTGATTATTTGAATTATCATCCATGTTTAAATTATTTTCAGATACTCGAATAAGTCTACCACTTTTTTTTCGACTCCAAATACTCATACAAAAAAAAAACAAAACTTATAAATAAAACATAATTAACAAATATAAACTTAATTTATACCTCCCCGGCAACGGCGCCAAAAACTTGCTACTACTTAAATTATAATTCACCCAAGTGTAGGTTGTCTGCAAGTAATATATTTCGTAAGTACGAGATCGATCCACAGAGAGGTTATTTTAAGTTTAAATTTATTAATTTATAGATTACCAAATGCAAGAACGAAGTTTACAAATTATAAATTTTGTCAAGGCTCGAGGATTTATTCTTGGTTTATGCAATATTGTTTAACTAAAAGTAAAACAAAGGAAACCACCATAAATAATGGTTCCAAGAAAATTAAATATTTAAACACACACCTAATATAATATAGTTCCCACTATAGAAAATACCGAATTCACCGATATTTTATATATGGTACCTATGATTATATATATAACTATATAAATATATAACTGCATAAAATAAATGTTAAATTAAATCATTATATTTCATTTAGAACAACCGGCAGAGCCACGCTATTGCCTAAATGAAATATATGATTTAATAAGTTAGTTGCGGGAAAGTAAAAGTTAGTTGCGATAAAGTAAATGTTAGATGCGGAAAGTAAAAGTTAGTTGCGATAAAGTAAATGTTAGATGCGGAAAGTAAAAGTTAGTTGCGATAAAGTAAATGTTAGATGCGGAAAGTAAAAGTTAGTTGCGATAAAGTAAATGTTAGATGCGGAAAGTAAAAGTTAGTTGCGATAAAGTAAATGTTAGATGCGGAAAGTAAAAGTTAGTTGCGATAAAGTAAATGTTAGATGCGGAAAGTAAAAGTTAGTTGCGATAAAGTAAATGTTAGATGCGGAAAGTAAAAGTTAGTTGCGATAAAGTAAATGTTAGATGCGGAAAGTAAAAGTTAGTTGCGATAAAGTAAATGTTAGATGCGGAAAGTAAAAGTTAGTTGCGATAAAGTAAATGTTAGATGCGGAAAGTAAAAGTTAGTTGCGATAAAGTAAATGTTAGATGCGGAAAGTAAAAGTTAGTTGCGATAAAGTAAATGTTAGATGCGGAAAGTAAAAGTTAGTTGCGATAAAGTAAATGTTAGATTGTTAGATATCATAATATTTCATTTAGAACAACCGGCAGAGCCACGCTATCGTCTAAATGAAATATATGATATAATTATATAAATATATATGTATAATATAACAATAATAATTGATGAAATATTTATTGTATCAAAATTAAACAACAAATCAAGATAACCACTTAAATGGTATCAAGCATTTGATGTAAATTGATAACAACAAATAATTCATTTTTATACCTACAATAAAAAGAAATTAGCAAAATGAAAAGAAATAAAGAAAGAATATACAAAATATAAACAATCTTATTTCACCAAGAATTCAACATCTTCACCTTGACATAATAGATTTAGCTTTCCATGAACTTACTTTTGATCAACACTAAAAACATCACTCATAATTTGGAAAATGAAAAATATATTGGAACTTAGAACTTTTATACACACTCACACTATATTTTACAATGAGATAGAATGATTCTCAAGCTAGCACAAGGCCTCAATTTATAGGCCAAATGAAA